>NC_079332.1:18206302-18548802 GCF_029931775.1 Euleptes europaea
GCCGTTCTCACGGCAGAGTTCGCTGAACACTGAAGCTCTAATATTCTTGCAAATTTCACAGTGATATTCACCAGAGAAAGTAGCCTAGGTATGGACTTTGTTAGACCATAGGATTGTTGATATTATAGATAGCATCATTTCGGAAGTATAGATGAAGTGATGGGTGTGATTTTCTAGCAGTACCTGGAGGTTGGCAACCCTAGCATAGCAAAAGGCCATGATCCAGAACTGAAACACCCCTCCCAAATCAGGCTTGTTTAGGGTACAATAGAGATCCTACATCTACCCAATTCCAGAGCTTGGAATACAAGAAGGCTGCATCAACCCCACCTATTGTTGACAGTAGGCTAATGGCCCGATCATTTATAGGATTGTTCTTGGGCCCTTTAGGACGCAGAGCCAATTGTAAAATGGCTGCCACAGGAGGAAGAGCCAACCCTAACATGTTAGGGAGCAAGGTGATGCATAACTGTAATAGCAAACCTTCATCGTTTCAGGCCGAGCTCTGCTTAGAAGGATGCCTTATAAAATTATATCATTTAAAAGTATTTTCTTGCATACACATGAAAGAATGCAGTTGATGCCAAAGCAGCCTTTTGAATATTTGCACAGCCCATCAGATCTCCACTGGCCAATTAAATGCTCTGATGGACAACCCCCCCCCCCAGGCCTCGCCCACTTCTAAAAAACACTCGGTGGACGCCAGAAAAGGTGTTTGCAGGCACCCTGGTACACGTGAGCGCCACATTGAGGACCCCTGCTGTAGAGTACACACAAAACTAAACTGAGCAGATTGTTAGCAGATTGCAGAATTCCCTTTTTCTCAATGCGGAATTGTGAGCACCAGTTTGCGTGTGCGTTCAAAGCCCCCTATCTCAACGTCCCAGCAGCCACGCAGGACCAAAAAAATTGCATCCCCAAGGCACCAAAAAAACCATCCCGTCATTACCTGGTCAGATGTCTTCCTCTCTTCTTCTTCCGCTTTCCGGCGCTCTTCCTCTTTCCTCTGAAAGCACAGCAAGTTCCCATGGTCAGAAAATGTAATTTTTTAAAAAAATAAACATAAAAGCAGAATATAAACACAAAATATAGAAGAAAAGAAAAAAGGTGGTATCATGACCCCAGAATAAAAAGAAAGGATATAGCAAGACCAGTATTATTATGAGCAATACACACTGAAGGAGAAATCGTTACAATTATAATTATTGCATAATACAATAATGATAATGTAGTAATAATATGCATAGAAGAGCCTGGTGGCGCAGAGTGGTAAGCTGCAGTACTGCAGTCCAAGCTCTGCTCATGACCTGAGTTCGATCCCGACGGCAGTTGGTTTCAGGTAGCCGGCTTTTTGAGATGAGGGAACTATTATTGCATGTTTCTAAACTGCGGGAATAATTCCTGAATCATTAATTTCAGTGAAGAGAGGGGCCAGCAGATGACTCCAGCATACCAAACTAGCTTTCAAAAGACCTACTGGTATTCAACCAGGCCCAGGGGCCTTACCTGATGGCATTTGCTTAATTAAGGGGCCCATTACCTCGGGGAAAACCGGCTGCCATAGGGCAGTCTGTGGGGGCTCAACCAAAACCCAAGCAGCATCAAGTACAGAGGGGTGAAATGATGTTCCCATGTCACGGGACCGATGCATGATGGAATACTACTCTCCACAGACCGGTCTGTGACTCATTATTATTAACAGCAGAGATAAGACCCTTCCCATTTTTACACAGAGCAAGCCACCCTCAAGTCGCAGATCTGAGAGAACAAACCTGGTGAAACCAACACATAGAATCATAGAGTTGGCAGGGACCACCAGGGTCATCTAGTCCAACCCCCTGCCCAATGCAGGAAATTAACAACTACCTCCCCACACATCCCCAGTGACCCCAACCCTCCCCCCACCATGCAGGATCCCACAATCAAAGCACTCCCCACAGATGGCCATCCAGCCTCTGCTTAAAGACCTCCAAAGACGGGGACTCCACCACCCTCCGAGGCAGCGCATTCCACCATCAAACAGCCCTCACCGTCAGGAAGTTCTTCCTAACGTTTAGGTGGAATCGCTTTTCTCTTAGTTTAAATTCATTACTCCGTGTCCTAGTCTCTGAAGCAACAAAGAACAAGCTAGTTCCCTCATCAACCCTACCAGAAAATATTTTTGTTAGTCTTTAAGGTGCTACTGGATTCTTGCCCTTTTCTACATAAACCCAACTCCCTAAGTCTCTCCTCAAAGGGCATGGATTCGAGACCTTTGACCATTCTGGTCGCCCTCCTCTGGACACGCTCCAACTTGTCAACATCCTTCTTAAATTGGGAACCAAAAACTTGACACAGTATTCCAAGTGAAGTCTGACCAATGCAGACTACAGTGGTAGTATTACTTCCCTGGATCGAGACACAATACTCCTATTGATGCAGCCCAGAATTGCCTTGGCCTTCTTAGCCGCCATATCACACTGTTGACTCGTGTTCAGTTTGTGGTCCACTAAGACTCCCAGATCTCTTTCACATGTACTGTTGTCAAGCCAACTCTCTCCCATCCGGTACCTGTGCCTTATGTCGTTTCTGCCTAGGTGAAGTACCTTACACTTGTCCCTGTCGAAATCCATTTTATTACTTATTTCCCAGCTCTCCAGTCTATCAAGGTCATTCCAAAATGACAAAGAGCTCCAGAGTTCACTGCTTTGCAGCTGCACCCCCGCCCCCCGCCCCCAAGTCAGATCCTCTTGATCACCCAGCTTCAGCCAATCTACCCACAACAGACACCCTGGGAGATTGGTGGGGCTGAGAGAGCTCTAAGAGAGCTGTGACTAGCCCAAGGTCACCCAGCAAACTTCACGTGGAGGAGTGGGGAATCAAATCTTGTTCTCCAGATCAGAGTCCACCGCTCCAGACCACTGCTTTTAACCACTACACCACGCTGGCTCTCAAGGAGGGGGGGTTGGGGGCCCCGTGGCCAGACCGTGAGCCCCGCAAAGAGGAATGTCCCCAACCCAAATGTTGTCCCCTGGGGAGAGAAAGGGCCCCCCAAAGCAAACACAAAGCATACGAAAGGGTCCCCAGGCCTCTGCCCTCACCTTGAAGATGGGGGGAGATGCCCCAACCGCAGGAGACGAAGCCACCAGCGTCTTCCTCCTTCCAGCTCCTGGGCGGTTGGAGGGTCTCGGAGCCCCGGCAGGGAACCATGGCAACCGGCATCAGCACCTGGGCACCTAGAACCCTCCCTCCAACTGCCGCCTCCAGCAGGTTCTCTGGAAGGAGGGCCAAGGGACCCCTTCCTCCATCAATCACCCCGCCCCTGGACCTGCCTGGCCACCTCCCCCCACGCCCCCCATGCCCCTGTCCCGGCTAAATCTTCACAGCCCACAACTCCTGGCTGGTTGTTCCTTTTCACCTCCGTCGCATGGGTCTTTTTGAATCAATGTGTTTTTTTTAATTTTTCTCTTTTAAAAGCAAACCCTCCCATGCCTTCCCATGCCTTCCTCAGGAACCTCCAAAACCTTTCCATGGCAGGAATGGGAATTCGAACCCGGGTCTTCCAGATTCAAGTGCAATGCTCTGAACCACTGCACCATACAGGTCTTCTGGGAGCAGGAGAGGAACCAGACGTGACAGACAGGGTGGTGTAGCAATTGGAGTGTCTGTGTAGGATCGGGGAGACCCAGGTTCGAATCCCCACCCTGCCACAAAAACGTGCCAGGTGACTTTGGGCCGCTCACAAAATCTCAGCCTGTCCTACCTCACAGGGTTGTTCTGAGGATGACATGGAGCAGAGGAGAATCATAGAATCATAGAGTTGGAAGGGACCACCAGGGTCATCTAGTCCAACCCCCTGCGCAATGCAAGGCATTCACAACTACCTCCCCCTGAAGTGCCCCAAATAAAGGTATTTTACCTGTGGCACTAAAGACTGCCCCTGTGTACATGAACAGGTTCAAGTTTCCCCTTTTTGACGTGACACCCATGTAGATAAATGAGTGTCAAGAATCACCCCCTTCCTCTCTTTCCTCTTGCTCTCTATTCACTTAGTTTGCAGAAGCACACAAACAGTCCAAAGTTTGCAACATCCCAAAGCAGTGCCGGCTTTCCTGGGCTTCACTAGTTTGTTATCTTGGTAACGGGAACTTCACGTCTCAGCTAAAGAACTGGCTTAATGCAGAAATTGGTTGTTAAGAATGACAGTATGGAAAAAAAACAAAAAAACAACCCAGAAAAGTATCCTTATTGTTAGAAGTCTATAAAGCTGGAGCAATTCTAAACAGCCATGTTTAGCCATTCTTTCTGCGGTGTGACTCTCTGGGGTCTCGGCTGGAGAGATTTGATCCCAGCTTGTATGGTTTCAATTGGTACCATTAAACGGCATAGTTGTAAAACTAACTCCTGATCTCCAGTGCGTTCTCCTTTGCTCTGACCTATCTGGATACCGTTTTTTTTTTAGGCCCAACATGGCCAAGATGCCTTCCTCCCTCTCATCCTCTGCCTAGGGTCCCAGAACCAGCATGGCTGACTGTGATGGATGAGGGGCTGACGGGCCAAGCGTGGGCGCAGCCAGAGAGCTCTGAGGGACAGAGGAAGCGTTCAGAGCTGGGTGGAGAGGATGGCGCGGGAGCTGGCGGATGGTGCCAACGTCCAGGAATGAGCACCAGAACCACGAGAGCTGATAGAAATGCAGTTGCTTATTGACAGTGCTAAATACACACTATATCCACCATCTCTCCCGACTCATGGAGTCCAACCCTGATCTACACAATGCCTCCACCAGGCATCAGTGAGCAGTTCAGGCTGAGTCACCCTGCAGGTGCCACACATCCCCTCAGCCTCTGGCCTCCGCGGCTTCTGGCCAGGGCCCCCAGGCCTCCGAGGGGCTTTGCAGGCCAGGACACCAGCCCAGGTGGACAGTGAGATCCCCTCCATCTAACTCTGCCTGCCACAGCGAATAGGGCAGCCTTGCCTATTCCCACAGAGGAGGCGAGGAAGAAGCCAGACCAATGTGGTCCTCTGTGAACCTGAGGGGGGTTCTGTGAAAGCCACAGCCATTGAAACACACACACACACACACACGGCCTGTGGGGTGAGAGGCTGAGGGCCCATCCTCAGGCCACCAAGGGGCATTCGTCTCTGAGGCAGCAGGCAGGTGTGGAGGGAGGATCCCAACCCCTGAGGTGGAGGGGGAGAAGTCAGGGAGGGAGCGGGAAGAGGGATGGGGGACATGGCCCCAAACTCTCCCTGAGGAGAATGAGGAGAGAGAGGAGCCCAGACTCCTTTCGCTCCCGTGAGCTGAGCTGGGTCTGAGAGGCTGAGGAGAGGCTGAAGAACAGCTCTGAGGGACACAACTCAGCCTGAAACGAGGAACTGTGAAGAAAACCTCTCAGCCCTTTCTCTGAAGGACTCTGGCCTAGATGAATCTGACTCAGTTTCCCCCCCAAATCCTGCCTTTTCCTTGAAAACCAATCTCTGTGACTTCTGTTCAATAAACTTCCCTGTTTTGTCGCTTAGAGTTAAAAAGCCTCCTATTTCTCTCTGAGGTAAATACTGGTGTGCTGGGACTGGAGGAAAAGGAAAATGATCTCCTCACAAATACACTCAGGCCAACACTTTTCCCTCAGCACATACAGGCGGGCTGAGTGAGCGGGATGTTGAGGTGGCTGAAAGGGGGGTGCGTCGTTATACAATCAGCATGGCTGACAGATGGCCATCTAACCTCTTCTGAAAAACCTCTTGATCACCCAACTTCAGCCAGTCTGCCAGCAGGGCAGCCAATCTACCAAGGGTGAAATATGTTGGAATATCTGTCGTGGAGATATTCCTGTGTTTAGCAGAGTGCCTTAAGCTTAGCAGCAGCAGAAGCTACACGTGCGTGTGTGTGTGAAAATAAGAAGGAGCAGTCGTTTGCTCTAATCAAACGAAAGTAGATTTATTGTGGAAATACACCTTGGATAGGAAAGGTATCCTGATCTAGCTTGCTAAGTCTCTAGGTATAAAAGGGGATCTGCCTTCCACTCCATCTTGGGGTGGGAAAGCCTGGACGTGGGGAGCGCCCGGCTCCTAGATCTTGCTTGGATGATGGGCAAAAGGGAAGAGAAAGAAGGGAAGTTGCCCTGACCATACATCCTTTAAACATCAAAGGGGCAGGAAATGAGGGCAAGGTGTCCCTAGAGATGACCTCCCCCTGTCCTGTCTATCTATCTGACTGTGCGGTCAGTTCCCCCTCTCAATGTGCAGGCAAGTGACGCCATCCTTGAAGGGCAGATTTTCCAACAAAATGGACACTCAAACAACCAAGAAAGGTTACATATCGATCCCTTTAGGTCAGGGGTGGGGAACCTTTTTTCCGCCAAGGGCCATTTGGATATTTATAACATCATTCGCAGGCAGCACATACTGAGCATCTAAGAGAACGGATAACTCTTTGAGCTCCTTCCTGGTTCAACCTGACATCATTTTGCCTCCAAGAAACCTGGTCCAAAGACCCACTGTCTGTAGACGGATTTACAATAAATAACCTTTCAGCCACTCCAGGGAAAGGCAAAGGAAGGGCCAAGAGAGGCTCCTTATAGCAACCAGGCTGCAGGGAACGGTCATCCCTCTGACAACATGCCAACTCTGGGCACAGGCCGGCACAGTCCAACTAAGGAGACAAACCCTCTTGAGGATAAATGTCTATTGACCTACCTAGGGAACTAGACTAGGGACACGTGAAACCTGGTCCAGGTTTGACCTCTACTTAGCTTCCTGACTCCGTGTTCCTTAAATGTATCAGTTTTGGTTGCAGGAGATGCTAGATGCTGGACTCGGGCCCTCAGGTGAAGTCGGATGGACTCATTTCAGAAAGACTCTCCAAATGTGCTCCCTCCCAGAATCTTTAAGTGTAGCAAATTAAATGTGGAAAGGCTACCGCCTATTACATCTTCCATCAAAGTGAGACCTCTCCGTCCAGAATGGGACAACCCAAGGAGATGTCCCCGGGGAATATGCATACTGGTCTGAGCGCGAGGCGAGTACAATAGATTTTATCACGATCTTATAACTCATGAAATGTATCTAGAGTGGAAATGGGCCGACCAACTGGTATTGAAGGGACAGCTCGAGGGACTGGTTTCAAGGGCTCAGGACTCAAACCCGCAGCAGAGGCTCCAACTGGGCGTTGGCTCTGTGGTCCTTCTGGCCCAAGGGGAAGTCAATACAGCTGCTGTCTGAGGAACAGACACCCCACCCTCAGGTCCAAAAGGGCAGTCAAAGGCCCAGGAGGAGGAGGAAGAAGTTTTGGTTTTTATATGCCGACTTTCTCTACCACTTAAGGAAGAATCAAACCGGCTTACAATCAGCTTCCCTTCCCCTCCCTGGGAGGTGGGTGGGGCTGAGAGAGCTCTAAGAGAGTTGTGAATAGCCCAAGGTCACCCAGCTGGCTTCACGTGGGATAACCCAAGGAGATATCCCCGGGGGATATGCATACTGGTCTGAGCGCGAGGCGAGTACAATAGATTTTATCATGATCACCTTACTTATGAAATGTACCTAGAGTGGAAATGGGCCGACGAGGCCAGGCAAGCTCATCCTGACTTTGGACAGCCCTTCGGGAAACGAGAGAGAGAGCACCCACCCTGTCCACAAGAGTCAAGTGGAGTCGATTTATTAATGTTCTGGTCACGGAGCTCAACAATAGCAAACCGTGCACAAGAATTACCATAACTGCCAAGGCTCTTCTGTCCACCACGCTGTCGCAGGGGAGTTGGAGAACCCAAATCGTGCACCATTGTGTTATTGTTGACTAGGGTTGCCAACTTACAGGTTCTAGGGTAAGAAAGACTCACAAAGAACTGTAAAGTTGGCTGGCAATAAAGAACAGCAGTAGGCTCAGCGTTCATGAAGCAAAATAGAACACAATTCAGGTAAATCTCTGAATTACAAAATATATTCAAACAACGCTCATAAGGAGCCAATACAGCTAAGGATGTACAAGGAGGATACAAGATTACAATATAACAATAAGTACAAAAGGTGAACAAGCGTCAAAACAGGGAGCTTTCGCCACGTGAAAAGTAGCTTCTTCAGCCAAACAAGCTTGAATTTTCAATATATAATCAGCAACAGCTAATATGCTCCCCGGACGGGCTGCTTCTCTCATGGAGCGTTACAGTAAAGGTATGAGGGAAGCAGCCCATCAGGGGTTGCTTCTCTCCGTAAAATCCATAAATGCATTTAATGCCCTTCAAAGACCAGCTTCTGCCCTAGATATCAGCACCGGGTCACCTGCACACAGCACAACTGGCATTTCGTGACCAGCCCATATAGGTGCACGAAGTGATCATTTATGGAGGTAGGGGGTCAGGTGGTTGACATCAAGGATAAAAAGCCGAGGGGCTAAGAGAGAGCCTTGCTTAATGCCTTTCCTCAGCGAACTGGTGCTGCTGGGTTCTCCTACAGTTTCAAAATCAACCACAGGAGCCTTTTATCTAACGCTGCATCAGCCAGCTTAGCCCAGAGACGGGATCTCGGACCAGAGTCAAAGGCAGCCCTAAGATCCATGAATGCCACATCAAGACGGCCTCCTGGGAAAGAGGAATATCTGTCAGCTAGTTGTAGGGTTGCCAGCCCCCGCTTCACCATCAGTGGGAGGTTTTGGGGTGGAGCCTGAGAAGGGCAGGGTTTGGGGAGGAGAAAAGACTTCAATGCCATAGAGCCGAAGCGGCCATTTTCTCCAGGTGAACTGATCTCTATCGGCTGAAGATCAGTTGTAATAGCAGGAGATCTCCAGCTAGTAGCTGGAGGTTTGCAGAACTCAGTACAGGATAACAAAAAGCACTTACGATATATTGCATTCAAATAATTCTTAATATTACTAGTTTACCAATCCCTATCACAATATAACCCCATCCCTTTACCTATACATCCTGTCTATAAAATCAACAATCCTATGGTCTAACGAAATCCATAAACCATCTTCATTTTGTGCCTTAAACCTCCTTGTAGGCAAGAGGCAAAGTCAATTCTTCCCGTTGACCAACCGTTCTTACAGCACAGTTCGCTGAACACTGAAGCGCTAATATTCTTGCAAATTTCACAGTGATATTCACCAGAGAAAGTAGCCTAGGTATGGACTTTGTTAGACCATAGGATTGTTGATATTATAGACAGCATCATTTCTGATGTATAGGTGAAGAGATGGGGTTATATTGTGATAGGGATTTGTAAACTAGTAATATTAAGCATTATTTGAATGCAATCTATTTTAAGTGGTTTTTGTTATCCTATACTGAGTTCTACAAAGTTGATTGAATATAGAGGTGTGATTTTCTAGCAGTACCTAGAGGTTGGCAACCCTGGCATAGCAAAAGGCCATGATCCAGAACTGAAACACCCCTCCCAAATCAGGCTTGTTTAGGGTACAATAGAGATCCTACATCTACCCCATTCCAGAGCTTGGAATACAAGAAGGCTGCATCAACCCCACCTATTGTTGACAGTAGGCTAATGGCCCGATCATTTATCCATAAATGAAATCCATAAACCATCTTCATTTTGTGCTTTAAACTTCTTTGTAGGCAAGAGGCAAAGTCAATTCTTCCCGTTGACCAGCCGTTCTCACGGCAGAGTTCGCTGAACACTGAAGCTCTAATATTCTTGCAAATTTCACAGTGATATTCACCAGAGAAAGTAGCCTAGGTATGGACTTTGTTAGACCATAGGATTGTTGATATTATAGATAGCATCATTTCGGAAGTATAGATGAAGTGATGGGTGTGATTTTCTAGCAGTACCTGGAGGTTGGCAACCCTAGCATAGCAAAAGGCCATGATCCAGAACTGAAACACCCCTCCCAAATCAGGCTTGTTTAGGGTACAATAGAGATCCTACATCTACCCAATTCCAGAGCTTGGAATACAAGAAGGCTGCATCAACCCCACCTATTGTTGACAGTAGGCTAATGGCCCGATCATTTATAGGATTGTTCTTGGGCCCTTTAGGACGCAGAGCCAACTGTAAAATGGCTGCCACAGGAGGAAGAGCCAACCCTAACATGTTAGGGAGCAAGGTGATGCATAACTGTAATAGCAAACCTTCATCGTTTCAGGCCGAGCTCTGCTTAGAAGGATGCCTTATAAAATTATATCATTTAAAAGTATTTTCTTGCATACACATGAAAGAATGCAGTTGATGCCAAAGCAGCCTTTTGAATATTTGCACAGCCCATCAGATCTCCACTGGCCAATTAAATGCTCTGATGGACAACCCCCCCCCCCAGGCCTCGCCCACTTCTAAAAAACACTCGGTGGACGCCAGAAAAGGTGTTTGCAGGCACCCTGGTACACGTGGGCGCCACATTGAGGACCCCTGCTGTAGCGTACACACAAAACTAAACTGAGCAGATTGTTAGCAGATTGCAGAATTCCCTTTTTCTCAATGCGGAATTGTGAGCACCAGTTTGCGTGTGCGTTCAAAGCCCCCTATCTCAACGTCCCAGCAGCCACGCAGGACCAAAAAAATTGCATCCCCAAGGCACCAAAAAAACCATCCCGTCATTACCTGGTCAGATGTCTTCCTCTCTTCTTCTTCCGCTTTCCGGCGCTCTTCCTCTTTCCTCTGAAAGCACAGCAAGTTCCCATGGTCAGAAAATGTAATTTTTTAAAAAAATAAACATAAAACCAGAATATAAACACAGAATACAGAAGAAAAGAAAAAAGGTGGTATCATGACTGCAGAATGAAAAGAAAGGATATAACAGCCAGTATTATTATGAGTAATATGCACTGAAAGAGAAATCGTAACAATTATCAGTGTTGCATAATACAATAATGATAATGTAGTAATAATATACATAGAAGAGCCCCGTGGCGCAGAGTGGTAAGCTGCAGTACTGCAGTCCAAGTTCTGCTCATGACCTGAGTTCGATCCTGACAGCAGTTGGTTTCAGGTAGCCGGCTTTTTGAGATGCGGGAACGATTATTAAATGTTTCTAAACTGCGGGAATAATTCCTGAATCATTAATTTCAGTGAAGAGAGGGGCCAGCAGATGACTCCAGCATACCAAACTAGCTTTCCAAAGACCTACTGGTATTCAACCAGGCCCAGGGGCCTTACCTGATGGTATTTGCTTAATTAAGGGGCCCATTACCTCGGGGAAAAATGGCTTCCATAGGGCAGTCTGTGGGGGCTCAACCAAAACCCAAGCAGCATCAAGTACAGAGGGGTGAAATGATGTTCCCATGTCACGGGACAGATGCATGATGGAATACTACTCTCCACAGACCGGTCTGTGACTCATTATTATTAACAGCAGAGATAAGACCCTTCCCATTTTTACACAGAGCAAGCCACCCTCAAGTTGCAGATCTGAGAGAACAAACCTGGTGAAACCAACACATAGAATCATAGAGTTGGCAGGGACCACCAGGGTCATCTAGTCCAACCCCCTGCCCAATGCAGGAAATTAACAACTACCTCCCCACACATCCCCAGTGACCCCAACCCTCCCCCCACCATGCAGGATCCCACAATCAAAGCACTCCCCACAGATGGCCATCCAGCCTCTGCTTAAAGACCTCCAAAGACGGGGACTCCACCGCCCTCCGAGGCAGCGCATTCCACCGTCAAACAGCCCTCACCGTCAGGAAGTTCTTCCTAACGTTTAGGTGGAATCGCTTTTCTCTTAGTTTAAATTCATTACTCCGTGTCCTAGTCTTTGAAGCAACAAAGAACAAGCTAGTTCCCTCATCAACCCTACCAGAAAATATTTTTGTTAGTCTTTAAGGTGCTACTGGATTCTTGCCCTTTTTTACTTAAACCCAACTCCCTAAGTCTCTCCTCAAAGGGAATGGATTCGAGACCTTTGACCATTCTGGTCGCCCTCCTCTGGACACGCTCCAACTTGTCAACATCCTTCTTAAATTGGGAACCAAAAACTTGACACAGTATTCCAAGTGAAGTCTGACCAATGCAGAATACAGTGGAAGTATTACTTCCCTTGATCGAAACACAATACTCCTATTGATGCATCCCAGAATAGCATTGGCCTTCTTAGCCGCCATATCACACTGTTGACTCGTGTTCAGTTTGTGGTCCACTAAGACTCCCAGATCTCTTTCACATGTACTGTTGTCAAGCCAACTCTCTCCCATCCTGTACCTGTGCCTTATGTCGTTTCTGCCTAGGTGAAGTACCTTACACTTGTCCCTATTGAAATCCATTTTATTACTTATTTCCCAGCTCTCCAGTCTATCAAGGTCATTCCAAAATGACAAAGAGCTCCAGAGTTCACTGCTTTGCAGCTGCACCCCTGCCCCCCGCCCCCAAGTCAGATCCTCTTGATCACCCAACTTCAGCCAATCTACCCACAACAGACACCCTGGGAGATTGGTGGGGCTGAGAGAGCTCTAAGAGAGCTGTGACTAGCCCAAGGTCACCCAGCAAACTTCACGTGGAGGAGTGGGGAATCAAACCTTGTTCTCCAGATCAGAGTCCACCGCTCCAGACCACTGCTTTTAACCACTACACCACGCTGGCTCTCAAGGAGGGGGGGTTGGGGGCCCCGTGGCCAGACCGTGGGCCCCGCAAAGAGGAATGTCCCCAACCCAAATGTTGTCCCCTGGGGAGAGAAAGGGCCCCCCAAAGCAAACACAAAGCATACGAAAGGGTCCCCAGGCCTCTGCCCTCACCTTGAAGATGGGGGGAGATGCCCCAACCGCAGGAGACGAAGCCACCAGCGTCTTCCTCCTTCCAGCTCCTGGGCGGTTGGAGGGTCTCGGAGCCCCGGTAGGAAACTATGGCAACCGGCATCAACACCTGGGCACCTAGAACCCTCCCTCCAACTGCCGCCTCCAGCAGGTTCTCTGGAAGGAGGGCCAAGGGACCCCTTCCTCCATCAATCCCCCCGCCCCTGGACCTGCCTGGCCGCCTCCCCCCATGCCCCCCACGCCCCTGTCCCGACTAAATCTTCACAGCCCACCACTCCTGGCTGGTGGTTCCTTTTCACCTCCGTCGCGTGGGTCTTTTTGAATAAACTTTTTTTTTCTCATTAAAAAGAAACCCTCCCATGCCTTCCCATGCCTTCCTCAGGAACATCCAAAACCTTCCCATGGCAGGAATGGGAATTCAAACCCGGGTCTTGCAGATACAAGTACAATGCTCTGAACCACTGCACCATACAGGTCTTCTGGGAGCAGGAGAGGAACCAGACGTGACAGCCAGGGTGGTGTAGCAATTGGAGTGTCTGTGTAGGATCGGGGAGACCCAGGTTCGAATCCTCACCCTGCCACAAAAACATCCCGGGTGACCTTGGGCCGCTCAGGCAATCTCAGCCTATGCTACCTCACAGGGTTGTTCTGGGGATGACATGGAGCAGAGGAGAATCATAGAATCCTAGAGTTGGAAGGGACCACCAGGGTCATCTAGTCCAACCCCCTGCCCAATGCAGGACATTCACAACTACCTCCCCCCCCCCACACCCCCAGTGAGACCAGAAGATGGCCAAGATGCCCTCCTCCCTCTCATCCTCTGCCTAAGGTCACAGAGCCAGCATGGCTGACTGTGATGGATGAGGGCTTGATCTGCAGAAAAAGCGGACAGGCCAAGAGTGGGCGGAGCCAGAGAGCTCTGACACCCTGAGCTCTGAGAGACAGGAAAGCATTCAGAGCTGGGTGAGGAGAGGAGGGAGAAGCCAGACCAATGTGGTCCTCTGTGAACCTGAGGGGGGTTCTGTGAAAGCCAAAGCTATTGACACACACACACACACACACACACACACACACACACACACACACAGCCTGTGGGAGTGACAGGAGTGAGAATGGGGTTCGAGACTGAGGGCCCATTCTCAGGCCACCAAGGGGAATGAGTCTCTGAAGTAGCAGGGAGCTGTGGAGGATCCCAGCCCCTGAGATGGAGGGGGAGAAGTCAGGGAGAGAGCGGGAAGAGGGACTGTGGACATTTCCCCAAACTCTCTCTGAGGAGAATGAGGAGAGGAGCCCAGACTCCCTTCGCTCCTGTGAGCTGGGCTGGGTCTGAGAGGCTGAATAGCAGTTCTGAGGGACAGAACCAAGCTTGAAACTAAGAACTGAAGGAACCTGAGTGAAGAAAACATCTAAGCTATTTCTCTGAAGTAATCTTGCGTATATAAATCTGAGTTTTCCCTCCAAATCCTGCCTTTTCCTTGAAAACCAATCTCTGTGAGTTCTGTTCAATAAACTTCCCTGTTTTTGAGTTAAAAGGCCTCCTATTTCTCTCTGAGGTAAATACCGGTGTGGTGGGGCTGGAGGAGAAGGGAAACCATCTCCTCCCAAATCCACTCAGGCCAGCGCTTTTCCCTCAGCATATATGGCCGGGCTGAGTGAGCGGGATGCTGAAGTGGTGGAAAGGGGGGTTCGTCCTTATAAAACCAGCATGGCTGACAGATGGCCATGTAACCTCTTCTGAAAAACCTCTGCATATACTCTGAACCGCTGCACCACACAGGTCTTCTGGGAGCAGGAGAGGAACCAGACGTGACAGTCAGGGTGGTGTAGTGATTGGAGTGTCAGTGCAGGATCGGGGAGACCCAGGTTCGGATCCCCACCCTGCCACAAAAACGTCCCGGGTGACCTTGGGCCGCTCAGGCAATCTCAGCCTATGCTACCTCACAGGGCTGTTCTGGGGATGACATGGAGCAGAGGAGAATCATAGAATCCTAGAGTTGGAAGGGACCACCAGGGTCATCTAGTCCAACCCCCTGCCCAATGCAGGACATTCACAACTACCTCCCCCCCCCACACCCCCAGTGAGACCAGAAGATGGCCAAGATGCCCTCCTCCCTCTCATCCTCTGCCTAAGGTCACAGAGCCAGCATGGCTGACTGTGATGGATGAGGGCTTGATCTGCAGAAAAAGCGGACAGGCCAAGAGTGGGCGGAGCCAGAGAGCTCTGACACCCTGAGCTCTGAGAGACAGGAAAGCATTCAGAGCTGGGTGAGGAGAGGAGGGAGAAGCCAGACCAATGTGGTCCTCTGTGAACCTGAGGGGGGTTCTGTGAAAGCCAAAGCTATTGACACACACACACATACACACAGCCTGTTGGAGTGACAGGAGTGAGAATGGGGTTCGAGACTGAGGGCCCATTCTCAGGCCACCAAGGGGAATGAGTCTCTGAAGTAGCAGGGAGCTGTGGAGGATCCCAGCCCCTGAGGTGGAGGGGGAGAAGTCAGGGAGAGACCTGGAAGAGGGACTGTGGACATTTCCCCAAACTCTCTCTGAGGAGAATGAGGAGAGGAGCCCAGACTCCCTTCGCTCCTGTGAGCTGGGCTGGGTCTGAGAGGCTGAATAGCAGTTCTGAGGGACAGAACCAAGCTTGAAACTAAGAACTGAAGGAACCTGAGTGAAGAAAACATCTAAGCTATTTCTCTGAAGTAATCTTGCGTATATAAATCTGAGTTTTCCCTCCAAATTCTGCCTTTTCCTTGAAAACCAATCTCTGTGAGTTCTGTTCAATAAACTTCCCTGTTTTTGAGTTAAAAGGCCTCCTATTTCTCTCTGAGGTAAATACTGGTGTGGTGGGACTGGAGGAGAAGGACAATTATCTCCTCACAAATCCACTCAGGCCAGCGCTTTTCCCTCAGCATATATTGCCGGGCTGAGTGAGCGGGATGTTGAAGTGGTGGGAAGGGGGGTGCCTCGTTATACAATCAGCATGGCTGACAGAGAATGAGGAGAGGAGCCCAGACTCCCTTCGCTCCCGTGAGCTGGGCTGGGGACCGAGGCTGAGGAGAGGCTGAAGAACAGCTCTGAGGGACACAACTCAGCCTGAGACGAGGAACTGAAGGCACCGGAGGGAAGAAAACGTCTCAGCCCTTTCTCTGAAGGCATCTGCCCTAGATAAATCAGACTCAGTTTCCCCTCCACAGTCTGCCTTTTCCTTGAAAACCCATCCCTAGGGGTTCTGTTCAATGAACTTCCCTGTTTTTGAGTTAAAAGGCCTCCTATTTCTCTCTGAGGCAAATACCGGTGTGGTGGGGCTGGAGGAGAAGGGAAACCATCTCCTCACAAATCCACTCAGGCCAGCGCTTTTCCCTCAGCACATACAGGCGGGCTGAGTGAGCGGGACGCTAAAGTGGTGGAAAGGGGGGTCCGTCCTTATAAAACCAGCATGGCTGACAGATGGCCATCTAACCTCTTCTGAAAAACCTCTGAATATACTCTGAACCACTGCACCACACAGGTCTTCTGGGAGCAGGAGAGGAACCAGACATGGCAGCCAGGGTGGTGTAGCGATTGGAGTGTCAGTGCAGGATCGGGGAGACCCACGTTCGAATCCCCACCCTGCCACAAAAACGTGCCGGGTGACCTTGGGCCGCTCACACAATCTCAGCCTGTCCTACCTCACAGGGTTGTTCTGAGGGTGACATGGAGGAGAGGAGAATGTTGTAAGCTGCCTTGGAGGCCCGCTGGAGCAAAAGGTGGGGCGTAAATAAAGTAACGGGACCAAGGACCGGGGCTCCACGCCTCCAGCGACTTTTCTCAGTGACTGCCTGGCATCTCCTGCCCCCACGCCACTCCCCAGGGGGAAGACCTCTGCCCCAGTCCCCCGCCCCCCAAAGCTCTGCCCCCCCTGCCCAGGGGCTCAGGAGGAAGACGAGCTGCGCCCCAAAGTGCTCAAAGGCGCTTCGAACTGGACCCGTTGCCGTTGCAATAGATTTATATAAGTTACGCTTCGTTTGTACCCCACCTGTCTCCTCTTTGTTCTCCTCTCCTCCATTTCAACCTCACGACAACCCTGTGAGGCTGACCAGGTCGAGTGTGTGTGAGAGAGAGACAGGCCCCAAGTCACCCAGCGAGCTTCCATGGCAGAGCAGGGATTCAAGCCTGGATTCGAACAAGGACCCTGCGGCAGCCATTCTGGGAAATACCTGGAGATTTTAGGGGTGGAGAATGAGGAGGGCAGTGTTGGGGAAGGGGCTTCAATGGGGTGTAATGCCACAGAGTCCGCAGTCCAGAGCAGCCCTTTTCTGGAGCTCCGTTGGAAGAGCAGGAGATCTCCAGCCACCCCCTGGAGCTTAGGACAGGAGCGAAAGAAACATATATGGTGCAAAATCTATTTTACATGCTACTGTGTCTAATAGTTGATCTTGCAGCCGGGACGGCACAGATGCATACAGTTAACTTTGGAGGCTGGCATCCCTGGGAGGCGGGTGGCCACAGCAAGGCCACGTGATACACTGTGTTGCACAGTGGGGATTTGAACCCTAAATCCTAGCTCAACACTAGCGGCCGCAGCACACACGGGATGCGCACTGTGCGCGTGTGCGGGGGAGTGGCTGGCCA
This sequence comes from Euleptes europaea, assembly GCF_029931775.1. Lineage (NCBI taxonomy): Eukaryota > Metazoa > Chordata > Lepidosauria > Squamata > Sphaerodactylidae > Euleptes > Euleptes europaea. The sequence continues at coordinate 18,223,591 of NC_079332.1, forward strand.
GAGAGGTTGCAATGCCCCCCCCCCCGGCTTTAGAGCATCATGGATTTGGCATTAAGAGGCATGGCTGGGGCTCCATGTGGAACGGTGTTCATGAGTGCGCACAAGACATATGAGTTAAAGATGTTAGCCCGTTCAGTCTTAACAGCTGTGGTAGGAGATCTGTAACGTTCTTAAAAATTAACCAGGAAGCCTGTGGCATCTTTTTAACAGACAAAACAAATGGTAAGGAGGGTCCCTGGAAAGTTTTAGAAGGCATGGGACCCCAGGTAGTCTCTGGGTGGGGGGTGTGCGTGGAAGTGCCGTCAAGTTGCAGCCAGCTTAGAATCATACAATCGTAGAGTTGGAAGGGACCACGGGGGTTATCAAATCCAACCCCCTGCCCAATGCAGGAAATTCACAACTACCTCCCCCTGCCCCACCCCCCCAGGGACCAAAAGATGGCCAAGATGCCCTCCCTTTCATCATCTGTCTAAGGTCACAGAATCAGCATTGCTGACAGATGGCCATCTAACCTCTTCTTAAAAACCCCCAGGGAAGGAGAGGTCCCCACCTCCTGAGGAAGCCTGCTCCACTGAGGAACCGCTCTAACTTCTGGCAACCCCGTGTGGTTTTCAAAGCAAGAGCTACTCAGAGGTGGTTTGCCATTGCCTTTCTCTGCGTGGCAACCCTGGACTTCCTTGGGGGTCTCCCATCCAGGTCGTCACCAGGGACGGCCCTGCTCAGCTCCCGAGCTCTGCTGAGATCAGCTAGCCTGGGCCATCCAGTTCAGGGTCATCTTTGTTTCTGCAAAATGACTGTACGCCTCCAGACCTGATATGCTTTGCCTTCTAGCGGATGTGAATGGCGATTCCCTGGACTCACCCCCTTCAAGTCCGAGGTCACCTTGACAGGCCTGAGAGCTTTCTCAGAAAGGTTCTTGAAGCAGAGGCCGGCTTTGTGCTGATGCCTTGGATCAGACCCTTGGCGTTTCTGTGCTCAGCCAGGATGTCCACTCTCTTGGCAGGAGGGATCGACTCGGGAACGGCCAGGATGTCTCTCGTCACCAGAGCCCTCGTTGATCTCAACCCATTCTGTAAGCATGGCTTTCTATATGCCGAAAGGTCAGGTCTATAGATGTGACAAACACCCCATTTTTCCATTGACCACCGGTCCAATCTGACGTCTCTTTCTTGGAACCCCTCTTGGCGCGTACAGAAAGTCCCAGTTATTCATTTTTTTTAAATCAGGAAAGGGATTTCTACATTTCACATTCTCACCCAAGGCTGGAGGCAGTTTAATTGTTTATAACCGTAGTTGCTTGAATCAGTGAGGTGGTCAGAAAAAGAAACATATAGAGACCTAGAGCTGGAAGGGACTTCAGGGGTCACCCAGTCCAACCCCCTGCACGATGCAGGAAATTCACAACTACCTCCCCCCCCCCAAAAAAAAACCCAGTGACCCCTGCTCTATGCCCAGAGGAAGGCAAAAACCCTGCAGGATCCCTGCCCAATCTGGCCTGGAGGAAAATTCCTTCCTGACCCCAAAGTGGTGATCCTCATGAAGAATAGTCACACATAGTATTTTTTTAGCAAAATCTTTTCTGTCTTCCCTGCAACTCAAAACAGCTCAAGAAAGTATTTTATTAATTTCAATAATGTGTGTGTGTGTGTTTTAAACGGAATCTGAATCGATTACATCTTAAGACCTCCCCCCGCTCTTTGCGGGGTATACCAGGAGAGGCGGTCCCACAAGTAGAATGGTCCCAGGCCGCTTAGGGCTTTAAACCTGAAAACTGATCCGGTGCTCAATCTGGAGCCAGTGCAGCTAGCGGAGCGCTGGTTGGGTATGTGCTCTCCAAGGGGTCCCTGGGAGGACCTGCACCACTGCGTTCCAGACCAGTTGACGTTTTCAGAGCAGTCTTAAGTAGGGTCGCCAATTGCCACCCTGCCTCACACACTTTCACCCACTCGGTTGACCACCGACCCAGAGCACCCTTTCTTGTAGAAAACCCCATGCCATCCTCTAGGTCAGGGCTTCTTAAACTTTTCCCACTAGCGACCTCTTTTCACCTGAGAATTTTTTACACAGCCCTGGGTATATAGGGATATAAAATAGGTGTACAAATCAAACATTTACTGATAATAAACCATGAAAAAACCTTTTACTGTTGCCTCATTGACTGGAGCCATGTTACCGAAGAAGGTCTATGCCAGGCCTTAACCACTGTGATTTCTAGCCCCAGGTGAGTCAGCCTGCAGGTAGCCTTATTCATAGAATCATAGAGTTGGAAGGGGCCACCAGGGTCATCAAGTCCAATCCCTTGCACAATGCAGGAAATTCACAACTACCTCCCCCCCGCCACACCCCTACTCCATGCTCAGAAGATGGCCAAGATGCCCTCCCTCTCATCATCTGCCTAAGGTCATAGAATCAGCATTGCTGACAGATGGCCATCTAGCCTCTGCATAAAAACCTCCAGGGAAGGAGCGCTCACCACCTCCCGAGGAAGCCTGTTCCACTGAGGAACCGCTCTAAGTGTTAGAAAATCCTTCCTAATGTCTAGATGGAAACTCTTTGGGTCTAATTTCAACCTGTGGGTTCTGGTCCGACCTTGTGGGGCAACAGAAAACAACTCGGCACCCTCCTCTATGTGACAGCCCTGTGTAACCTGGGAGAAGGGTAAATGTTTATATACCGCCTGTAAGCATAAAGGTAGAGCTAGAGGAAAACTGGCGGCTTTTGGAACACTATGTAAGAGAATTAATTTTTGACCACTCACAGGCCTCATTCATGCTGGTAGGTGATTTAAATGCACGCTTAGGTCCTAATCACCAAATACAAGATGACCTTCAGTGCTTCTGATGAGGGTCAAGAAGACCCACACCACCCCAGGGTCTTTAAAGATCAGTACGCAAATTTCACTGGGGCTTGCTTCTTTACATTTGCTTATAGATTGGGGTTATATATTTTGAAAGGCTCAAAGATCACTGCACTTAGATTCCCATTCAAAGGATAGGAATTCTAAGGGTCTCCATCCTCTTCCAGGGAATAGAGCAGTCTCACAAGAAGACTGTGAATATTATATGTTGAAATATCCAGATCTTGATACCTTAGAGAACTTCTGTCCACGCAGGGATCAGAGTCTCAATGTTTTACATCTCAGGCCTCTGAGATGGAGAGATGCTATGTCTGTGCAGCTGCAGTCTGCCCAGCAATAACACTCTGAAGTACTGGCTATTCTGTCTTATATACTCTTCAGATCTATGTTATCAAATCATCTGCAGTATGTGTTGTTGCCCCTTCTACATCTGATAATGTAGATAATCTGATTATTCTTCATGCATCAGCATTTCTAAGGTGTGCTGTGCACCCCTCACCCTCTGAGTCAGCATATTTTGAGGGAAATTGTATTGCACATTGAGGTGTGAGTTGCAACCACACCATTGTCCTTGCACAGATATGTAACCATATCTGTTGCTTGCCTCTTATCTCTATTAGAAAAGTTTTTCCAATACTACTCTGGGAATTTCCCTACTTGGTGTACATTTCCCTCTTGAGCAGGTGTACTTTTTTATCTATTCCTCTGGCAATATTCCCAGAGTACTGTGGAAGCTTTTCTTCCATCAAGACAGGAAGACCTTAACACTAATACAATTCTGTATTCTCCTAAGGCAAGTTTCTTCTCAACACATGTCATACTTAATCTTTTAAGGTTTCTTATAGGGTTCTAAGGGATTTTTATAGATTTTCAAAGGCAAAACTATCAAAGGCCGTCACACAGCGCACCCGCCCAATAGCCATGGGAGTGGGGGACCATTGGGAGCAACTTCATTTTACTATTGCTCTAGGCATTCGATACCCCATTGTGCTGGTGGCCAACTGGTTGCATGGACACAGTCCTACCATAGATCGCACCGCCAGAACCATCGCATTCACTCAACCCCAGTGCGAACGCCATCGCAGAGAGGTGGCGGTCAAAGCAAGTGCATTGACAATGGGGGTGACGTGCCCTCCCACTTCCCAGTTGCCTAGAGAATATGCAGCCTTTGCAGACGTGTCAGATGAGAGGGAGAGTGATGTCTTTCCCCCCATTGCAAGACGGATTGTGCCATTGAACTGGTGGGGGAGGGCAAACTGCCAAAGGGAAAGATTGACCCAATGAGTCCGAAAGAGAAGTCAATACTCCGGGACTTTCTGGACAAGAATTTGGCCCGTGGTTTCATTCGGCCCTCTACAGCTCCTTGTTCCGCGCCAGCCTTTTTTGTGCGGAAAAAGACGGGTGACCTGCGCTTATGCATAGACTTCCGTAGACGTAATGCGGTCACCCAAACTAATGCCTACCCCATCCCTCTAATTCCAGATTTGCTCTGTTATACACCCCCGGCCCCTTGCTCCCCCCACCCCCAGCCTGACCTCCCTCACAGGGCTATTGTGAGCATAACAGAGGAAAGAGAAACCCGGCTGCTTCCCCCCCTGACCTCCTTCACAGGGCTATTGTGAGCATAACAGAGGCAAGGGAAACCCACCTGCTTCCCCCCACACACACACACACTGACCTCCCTCACAGGGCTATTGTGAGCAAAGCAGAGGCAAGGGAAACCCAGCTGCTTTCCCCGCCCCTGACCTCCCTCACAGGGCTATTGTGAGCATTACAGAGGCAAAGGAAACCCGGCTGCTTCTCCCCCACCCCACTGACCTCCCTCACAGGGCTATTGTGAGCATTACAGAGGCAAGGGAAACCCAGCCACAAAGCTCACCAGTCCAGTAGGGGAGGCAAATTCACCGGCTTGGAGCTCGTGGTGAATTCTGTGGATGGACGTCCCTCTGGGAGACTCGACCCTAACAATTCCTCCCCATCCTCTTCCCCAAGTGCTTCCCTGGTAAGAATACTACTTGAGACGCAACTGAGGAGGGCCTGGTGCTGAAGGAAGGGTCGTTGGGGGGCAGTTTTCTTATGAAAAATATTGCCCCCCTCCCCGGATAGCAGCAGAGCTTCTTGGATCAGGGGAAAGAGCTTTTGGGAAGTCCAGAAGCGGAGGCCGTTTTGTTTTGGAGGTGGGGAATCCAGTGCAAAAACCAGTCTGTACACATCAGAGGACAGCTTGGAGGGAAAAACAGGACCGGGACCGACTTTATGGTAGTGCAAGAGGAGGTGACCTGCCTCCGACCACTGAAGACCCTTCAAGGCCAACAAACTGCCGTCTCTTTTACTGTACTTTTACTGTGACATTTATTGTCACAGATCTGACATGACGGTCTGCAGTAGAAAAGCAGACCAGGAGAACACGGCTACCCTCCGAAAATATCTAACATGATAGAACCGATTTATAACAATATTTTTACCACCCGTTTTAGATTTCCCCCCTTTGGCCCGCCCAATCTCTCTAGCTTTTCCACTATGCCAGTGGCATTTCTCTGTGTGCCCCCACAAGCCTCCCAACCTGTAGAAAGGGAGAGAAAATCTTCCATACCATTTCCTCAGCCATGACTCAGGTCTCTGAGCTATAGATATAATACTAGGGTTGTGCTATAGTGACAGTACTGCAGTATAATGATGCAGAACAGTAGTAACGGTAGATGGTATCGTTGATCGTTCAATAAATGATCTAGCTTTTCCTGGCATCAGATGGGATGCTAGCCCAAGCGCCGGTTGACCCACCGTCCAACCTGGGCTGGGCTCCCAACTAACAAGGCAGGCATCCCAAGGGTGTTCTAGATTTGTTCTCTGCTCAAGAATCCATCCCTTCCGATGTTGCTTTGGTAACCCACAAAACGGGAGGAAAACAGATCTCAACGCCTAATGCTTGAATGGGAGCGAACTGGGGTTAAGAATGGCCTCCTGTTGGTGGCAACTCAGGAATCAGAGAGCCACGTTTCCCATCCGCCACAAGAGCCACGTGACGATGGCATGCCGTGTGCCAGCCCAGACACATGCATCTACCGAAACAGAACTATGATTCGGAGGTATATAATAATGGGAACGTTTTCCGTTCCCGAAGTTCCTCTGAGCATGCAGGGTGGTTTCTCCTCCAGGGACCTTTGTGTCTCCGGAGGGAAGAGAAGGGCTTCCCTCTCTGTAGGGCTGCCAACTCCAGATGGGGAAATCCCTGGAGATTTTGGGGGTGGAGCCTGGGGAGGGCAGGGTTTGGGGAGGAGAGGGACCTCAGTGGGGTGCCATGCCATAGACTTCCCCCTCCAGAGCAGCTGTTTTCTCCAGCGGAGCTGATCTCGGAGGCCTGGAGATCCATTGCAATGCTGGGAGATTCCCAGGGGAGGGTTGCCTGCCTCCCGGTGGGAGAATGAAGTCAGCCCCTTCGGGACCCCATTGGGCAGAAAGGCGGGGTCTCCATGAATTCAATACATAAAAACAAATGAAAGCTGGGGACATATTGAACAGAGGCAAAGACAACCTGGTTCACATGTCATACCATTTATTCGGTCAGCTGCCGGAAGACATGGAAATGGCCGGAGCTGAAAAAGGACATTGGAAAAGGACTCGGTGGAGGAGGAACGTCGATGGCCATGCTTCAGTGGAACCTCCATTCTCAGAGGCAGTTTGCTGCTGATGCCGGCGGCTGGGAGGCCTCTGTGAGGAAGGTCTGTGGCTTCTTCTTGCCCGGCTTTCCGCGGCTTTTCCGGAGGCGACCGGATGGGCCTGGGTCTTGTGCCTCAGGGCAGTTTTTCTGTTCTCCTTTCCTATGGTAAGGATTGGATTTGGGGATGACCGGGAAGAGCCTTTGTGCTTATTTTTCTCCCCACCCTTTCCTCTCTCCCCCTCTCTGTTTCCATTCTTGACTCACAGATAGGGCTGCCAGATCCAGGGTGGGAAACACCTGGAGCTTTGGGGATGGAGACTGGGGAGGACTGGGATCTCTCTGGAGTACAGGGCCATAGATCGGGTTGCCAGGTGCCGCTTTGCCACCGGTGGGAGGTTTTGGGGGCGGAGCCTGAGGAGGGCGGGGTTTGAGGAGGGGAGGGACTTCAATGCCATAGAGTCCAATGGCCAAAGCGGCCATTTTCTCCAGGGGAACTGATCTCTATTGGCTGGAGATCAGTTGTAATAGCAGGAGATCTCCAGCTAGTACCTGGAGGTTGGCAACCCTAGCCATAGAGTCCACCCCCTCCAAAGCATCCATTTTCTCCAGGGGAACTGACCTCTTTAGTCTGGAGAATAGCTTTAATTCTGGGGGATGCCAGCCTCCAGGTCCCACCTGGAGGCTGGCATCCCTACCCTCAGGAAAAGGACCGTGTGTGTCTCACATCTCTCTGCCATTTCCTTGAAAGGTTTGCTAACTGCAGATTGGGAAATTCCTGGAGATTTGGGGGTGGGACCTGAGGAGGGTGGGGTTCGGGGAGGGAAGGGAAGGGATCCCAGGGGTATATGCCCAGAGGGCCCTATTGCAGACTTCAAATCAATGCATGGAGGTTGGGAGTGGCACAGATCCCACCGGGACCAAGAACTTGAAACAGTGTTGTAGTAGTAGTTGTTGTTTGTACAAAATGTGTAACTTTAAACAGTTTTGAAAATGGCTCCCTCTTGCGGCCACACCTTGAAATAATCTCAGAGGTGGGCTTGGGACCTGCCTTCTTGACCCCGGTCTTCTGTGCCCCGGACTCTCTGTGGAGCATGTCAAAAATCTGGTGACGACTCATGGAAAGCAGTGTCACAAAACCAGATCCCCGGAAGCTGTAATTTGTGAGAGCTACCAAATTTCTTCTTCTTCTATTTTTTAAGGAATACCTAACCCTTACATGGAATTACAATTCAGAAAGTCCTTCTCACAGGGCTGTGACTGAATTGAGATTCGGTGCAAATGTCTAGGATGCGGACTCGAACCAAGCCCTGACCGGTATGGGCCAGGCTAGCCCGATCTTGCCAGATCTCAGAAGCCAAGCAGGACTGGCCCTGGTTAGGGATGCCAGGTCCCTCTTTGCCACCGGCGGGAGGTTTTTGGGGCGGAGCCTGAGGAGGGCGGGGTTTGGGGAGGGATTTCAACGCCATAGAGTCCAATGGCCAAAGCGACCATTTTCTCCAGGGGAACTGATCTCTATCGGCTGGAGATCAGCTGTAATAGCAGGAGATCTCCAGATAGTACCTGGAGGCTGGCAACTCTAGCCCTGGTGGGAACTTGGACGGGAGACCACCAAGGAGTTCCAGGGTTGCTACGCAGAGGTAGGCGATGGCAAAGCACCTTTGCCGTGAAAACACTTCACAGGGTCGCCGAAAGTGAGCTGGGACTTAATGGCACTTTCTTCTCAGGATACAACAATAGAACCATCCGATGTGGAAAATGCCCACTGACCCTTAAGGACCGCACCGTTTTTCTTAGACCTCACTTAGAGTACTGTGCTCAGTTTGGGGCACCACAATTTAAGAAGGATGTAGACAAGCTGGAACGTGACCACAGGAGGGCCACAAAATGGTGGGTGGTCTGGAGAAGAAATCATAGAATCATAGAGTTGGAAGGGACCACCAGGGTCATCTAGTCCAACCCCCTGCACAATGCAGGACATTCACAACTACTTCCCCCCACACACACCCCCCAGATGATGGCCAAGATGCCCTTCCTCTCATCATCTGCCTAAAGTCACAGAATCAGCATTGCTGACAAATGGCCATCTAACCTCTTCTTAAAAACCTCCAAGGAAGGCGAGCTTACCACCTCCCGAGGAAGCCTGTTCCACTGAGGAACCGCTCTAACTGTTAGAAAATTCTTCCTAATGTCAAGACAGACAATGTTCTGATTTATCAGTTCTTGTAGGTTATCCGGGCTGTGTGACTGTGTTGGTATTTTCTTTCCTGATGTTTCGCCAGCAGCTGTGGCAGGCATCTTCAGAGGAGTAACTCTGAAGGAGTAACTCCTCTGAAGTGTTACTCCTCTGAGGATGCCTGCCACCGCTGCTGGCGAAACGTCAGGAAAGAAAATACCAAGACCACGGTCACACAGCCCGGATAACCCACAAGAACGGATGAACTCTGACCGTGAAAGCCTTCGACAATATTTTGTTCTGATCTAATTTCAGCCCATTGGTTCTGGTCCGACCTCCTGGGGCAACAGAAAACAACTCGGTACCATCCTCTCTATGACAGCCTTTCAAGGACTTGAAGATGGTCATCATATCCCCTCTCAGTCTTCTCCTCTTCAGGCTAAACATATCCCGCTCCTTCAACCTTTCCTCACAGGACTTGGTCTCTAGACCCCTCGCCATCTTTGTTGACCTCCTCTGGACATGTCCCAACTTGTCTACATCTACATCTAAATCTAAAAAGGATGGTGCCAAGTTGTTTTCTGTTGCCCCAGAAGGTCGGACCAGAACCAAAGGGTTGAAATTAAATCAAAAGAGTTTCGTCAAGACATTAGGAAGAACTTTCTAACTGTTAGAGCGGTTCCTCAGTGGAACAGGCTTCCTTGGGAGGTGGTAAGCTCGCTTCCCTGGAGGTTTTGAAGCAGAGGCTAGATGGCCATCTGTAAGCAATGCTGATTCTGTGACCTTAGGCAGTTCATGAGAGGGAGGGCATCTTGGCCCACTTCTGGCCATGGAGTAGGGGTCACTGGCCGGGCAGGTACATCACTGTTCTGTCAGCAGCCCTTTCGAGCAGATGCTGAGCTCCGCCTGGCCAAGAGAGAGGGTGTCTGCCAGGATGGAGCGTCCAGCAAGAGCTCTTCTCTGCTTCTTCCCCAGAGCGGTCTGGGTTCTAAAGGGGGAAGGGTCTGCCTGTTGGGGATGCAGCGGTTGAAATGCAGGAATGAGGAGGCTAGAAATCTTGGTGCATAAAGTGAAACATTTATTTTGGCAGGTTCTCATTTCAAACATTGTCCCCAAACATACCCCAACAAAACATGCACAGAGATGTATATTGGAGGAGCCATTTGCACAGAAGAGGGCAATCGTATGCACACAGAAAAAAACCCATCCCCTTTTCCTTTACAAGATGCCAGACAGATAATGAATTAATTAATAGATCGATTAATTAATTCAAGGTGCCCTGGGGTGCTGCTCTTTCTCAGCTGGGAGGGACGCAGAATTGTGGCAGGGAAACCTCTGGTAGCCCCAAAGGATGCCCAAGGATTTCTTGGGTGGGGCCTGCATGCAAAAAGCCCGCGTCCCTCCCCCTCCATGGGAACTGGCCATTTGGCGCGCCCCCCCCCCCGAGCTCTGGGCGATCCCTCTTGAGAGACGAGACCCAGACTGCTACTGCCAACATGGAAGACTATTGCCCAGGCATGATTGTTGCCCGTTGCCTTAGACCCCTTTTCAGAGCGGAGTAGGCAAAAACCCCGTCCAGCGTAGCGTCAATTTGCCGGAGGGGGGGAAATTCCTACTCGGCCCCCAAATGGGCGACCAGCTTGCACCCACTCTGAAATAAAGGGTCGGTGTGTGTCTCCCTTGCCGATTGAAGGTGTCCCCTCCCCAATGCTACACCTAGGAGGCATCCTCAGTGCTGTTTGGCTCCTGCTTCCGCCAACTCTGGCCAACCACCCTCCTTTTCCAGCGCCTCTCTGAGTCTTTCCTGTCTCTGTGGATTTTCCTCCGTGGCATCCTCTAAACCCCCCGCCCCATTGACCGATCTCTTTCTGTCTTCATCTCATGTACAACTTTTGGTCCCCCAAAGATCGTCTCCCCTTTCCTTCTCTCCCACTCACTGAGCTTCCAATTGTCCAGAAGGCAGGCTGGTCTGGAAAAAAATCCCTCAGTTTATATGGAAGCTGCGTAGTTGTAGGGCTTCTCTGCTTTTAAGACGTATTCTATATGTGAGGGACTAAATGTCATTGTCCGCTGAGAAAAATATCTACGTATCAGCTTTCCACGATGACTGTTGGTTTTGGGTTCTCCTTTCAGGTACATCGTTCGGTTCGTTGCATTTTGGCACTGGTGCCTCTGTTCTTGGGTTCCGGTCTGTGTTGCTCTCCGTTTGTTATTGTTCCCAGAGGAGTTTCGAACGGTCAGCCGTTGCAAGCACAGACCGAGAGGAGCAGCTTCCTATTGTGTCTGATGGCCCCGGGAACAGAAGACATCTCGGAGGACCGATCCTCACAAGAGAGTTCTTTCCCTCAAAGACCGCAAATCCAGAAGGTTCAAGGCCAGTTGGCTGCTCTTGCCGGACGTGGCACGGGGGAGAGGAAGGTGATCCTCCCGAAGGAGAGGAAGGTTGTCTTGCTCTTGCCGAGGTGGAGGCTGAAAGTTCATGCTCGCGTCGCTCTGGGATACTGTGGTCAGGATGGGGGAAGGAGAGGACCAGAGGGTTGTCCGTCCAAATGCCTGCCCCCGAGGTGAGAAAGTCTGGTGGATCAGCCTCTCCACAGGGGTCACTCCGGCCCGACACGGACTGGGCCCTCTGGAACATGCTTCGATGTGGTGGGACGTGGCGGCCAGCTGCTCTGGGGGTCTCCAGCTGTTCTGCTGCATCTGTGAGGCTTCCCGGAAGAGCCCCACGGCCTCTCTGCAGAGACGGGAAAGTGAGGGTTGGGGGTGGGCGTTCCAAGGCAGGAAGGAGCAGAGAGAGAGAGAGAGAGAGAGAGAGAGAGAGAGAGATGACTCCCAGAGTTGAACATAGAGAGGTGAAGGGAAGCGTCCCCCCAGCATCCAGCCTCCCTCAGTGCTATCCACTGTCCCCCAGGACTCTATGGCTCAGACCCCCCTGAGGCTACAGTACTGCTCTGGGCTCCTGCCTTGGCAAGGGAGGGGGCCCCACTGGCCTCACCAGGGAAGCCACAAAGCCGGTGTAGCAAGTCCAGCGAATGGAAGATGCTCCCGAGCCCAACGGAGGAAAGAAGAGGCCAGAGAGGGAACAGGGGAGCAGGTTCTCTGAAACAGGTTCCCATGGCTCCCTCTTTGCAAAGGTGCAACACAGACAGGCCGGCTCCTGGACAAATGTGTCCCCTTCCCAAACTACATCCTACCCCACACAGAGACACCACAGGCCCCACGAGATTCCCTCTTTGCTGCTAACAGGGCTCCTACCTTAAGAAGCCCCATTCCCTGGCCGGCCGGCTTTCTTCTGGCGCATAGTCACAGTGCGAAGCCCTCTCCACCATGCGCCAGAGATCATCCACTTGGCCCATTCCTGGTCGGGGGGGGGGGTTCAGGAGTGGGGGATGTGCCCCTCCTTCACTCACCTCCAGGTGTTCAGGATTCTGCGGCTGCAGGGAATTGGGAAGGCCGCCTCCCTTCAGGCCTTTTGCCCCTTCCTCAGAAGTCCAAGGGTGATCCGGGGCACGGCTGTCCTCTTCAGCGGGCGATCCCTGTCAGGAAAGGAGAGGAAGGGCTGGGGTTTCCTCTTTGTCAATGCACCACATCAGTCTCCTCTCTCGCTTCGAGAAATGCAGGATGACCAACGGGGGTTTCCTCATTTCATCCTCTAACCATCTCTGGGGTCCCTGTCGGGACCCTAGTCTTTCGGGAGGCACCAAACACCCATTTCAATTGCTGTCACTCTTCATCCTGGAAAACCACTTCCAGCTCTTTGCAGAAGGGAAGAGGCATAAAAACGAAATAAATACGTCAACAGGCACACACAACGTGCACCTTGATGATGCCCGCTTCCCCCGCCTGACAACCGGGGTCCTGACCCACACCGACCGATGCCAAAGCAACCCCCCTTCCCCCCATCTTTAAGGCACTCGAAGCTTCAAGGCGGCTGTTGTGCCTCCGTCTCCCACAGAGCTCTTGGTGAAAGGGGTTGGCCAAGACATCCTTGGCTCGAGGATTTAAAGCCAGGCCTCTTGAACCCGAGCCCATCCCTCTGTGGGAAGGGGCCGTCCCTCCCTCGGCCCCGGGCAGGAAAGACGGGGGGGGGGAGATCCCTCGGAAGCCCCTGTGTCTCAGCTGAGGCCTGCCAAGCAGTGCTGGTGGGAATCCAGGAAGGCAGGAGAGGATCTCTCTTGCCCGGAGGGGGTGCGACCCCTCAGCACCGAGGGAAAAACCCTCGGCAAGCAGCGTGTTGAAAGGGTGGTCCATCCCCCCTTCCCTCGAGGCACTGGGCATGCTGAGCACCAGAGGGCAGTGTTGCCTAAGCACTTGGCTGACCCTGGCACCCAGTCACCCGAGGCGGGGCTGGGGGGGGGGACTTTGGCTCCTGTGGCTTGCTGTTCTTCCCCCTCCGCTTGGCCTTTCCTTCTAGCCCAAAGGTGGGGAACGTCAGGCCCGGGGGCCGTTGATGGCCCATGAAATCATTTGGTCTGGTCCTTTGTGGGTCCTGGCAGATCTCTAGCTCAGAAGGATCTAAGACTGGTGATCCACTCCCTCCCGCGGACAGGAATAGCCTCTGTTCAAGGCGGATGTGAGTTTGTTTTGCCAAGAAAAGGAACCTTCCCCCCCCCCTTGCAGAAGAATCGTTAGCTATGGAGCGTCTAGGACCGCCCATGAAACTGTGTTGACCATTTCCCACCCGGGCCATGGAGAAACATATTCCCTCTCTACTACAAGAAGGCTGGGGGTGGAAGTGGTGACACTAGAGGGGTTAAAGGGGGCAGGGCCAGAATGCACAGGGGGGGGGTGTTGCAAGTTCTCAGCCAGTGTGTCCTCATTTCATCCCTGCAGGCGGAGGTAGCAGGAGCCGGCTGTAGAATCCGGCCCCAACCATGAAGAGCAGGACCAACTCTGGCATGCAGCTGTATGGCTATGCCCGGCTGGTTCAACAGACCATCCTGTGCCTCCAGGTGGGCGAGTGCACCACTGGTTGGATGCCTGCCTGCTTGTCCACGCGGGGTGGTGGTGCCATCTGGGGCAGTTGCCTGCTTGGGGCTTGGTCGGCTAATTTTTAAGGTGATAATTTTGTGTGGCCTGCAAATGGTGTTATAAATATCCAAATGGCCCTTGGAGAGGAAAAGGTTCCCCACCCCTGTTCTGGCCACTCTCCTTGCAGATGTCATCCGAGGAACCAGACAGCCACTTGGCCAAGAGAGGTTTCCTTGTCTGCTGGCTAGCCCTGCAAGACCCAGCAGGGAAAGGGAGGGGCGAGGGAGGAAGGGAAGGAGACCCTTTGGCCCTGGGGGGTACCTGGTCATCGATGGAGCTGGTGAGATCCTCGGCCGGCCACGGAGGTGCCTGCCGGCCCGTCTCGTTGCTCTCCTCTGGCAGCTGGTCCCAGACACCCGCATCTGACTGACACAAAGGGGTTTAACGCACGGCCAATTTATCTCGCTTTTGTGCCTTAATAGTAGCGAATCTCCGTGGTCCACACGCATGACCGTCCAAGTGCTGCGCATCGGACCCACCTTAATAGCGAATTAAGGCAAAAAAAACCGGGTTAAGCAATCCCTGTTTTCTAGCGATCTTTTCAGTGCTAAACCGCTACTTTTTTAAAATTTCGCTACATTACTGGAACGCCGGCGTGCATATAATCACATGACTAGCCCGCTACTAATCGCCTTTCGTTCAAGGACACGCCCCTTACTGGTCTCCCTCACATAGGCGTAAACTTTGGGGGGGGGCTCAAGCCCTCGAGCCACCCCCCCCCCGATCTTGCGAGGGAGGACTGAGCCCCCACCCCAAGGCAAATGGCAGCTGAAGCACAGTCCTGTCCTACCTTCCTTTTGTATAGGCTGACCCATTTTTTGTCACATTTCCTGGCCGTCCCGTCTTTTTAATTAAAATGCCCATTTTGTCCTGTTTTGAATAAGCCGAGCCAGTCTTGTTGCCTCGCCCTCACAACACAGCTTTATTTACACTCGGAAGGAAAAGGCACAACTTTCCAGCTTTGGGTGGAAGCAAAACGTGGTCTGTCAATCTGATCAACACGTTCCCATCCGCTGTGCTGTTGCGAACCTCTGAAGTGGCACGCTGAAAAATGTACAAGGCTTTCCTTCCCCTCTCCTCTGGGCTGGCCACCTCGGGATCATCGCAGCTAGTTTCCGGGTGTGGGTGGAAGCAAAGAGGTGAAGTCGGGATGCACTAAAATGAATGACAGGCTAGCCGATTAGAAACAATGGGAGAGAATGCATAGCCTATTGAAGGAGCCTGGATTGCCAATTGCCTTGCATGCGCTCCATTGAAATACATTACAGCACAAACAGAGTTGCAAAGAAAATGTGGAATGGATTTTCCAGTAAGATCTCTAAACCCAGAGCTCTGGGACTGGGATGACATCCCATGGGACTAGCACAATCCATCCTGTCATCCACACCAGCTTCTACTAGTGAGTTCGTTTGCAATGCCTGTAAACTTCTGAGGTATGCTAGCTTCACCAGATTGCCGGTTTTCTAAAATCTCAGCAAAAAAATACCCACATCTTTTTTTCAGTAGCACCAACGCACCTCCCTCACTCTAGTATGCATTCCACTGCCCCACTCCAAAAAGCCATTTTATGCCTGAGAAGATCAATGCTTAACAGGTCGAGACGATGGTATACCGGAACGCTGGTGTTCCAAGAAAAAAAGGGAGAATCGCCCTTTGATTGGATAACCCCTCAGCCAATCCTTGGGTGATGTCACTCCCCTGCTATCCCGCACTTATATGGTTGGTTCAAACGCACGGGGAGCCTCCAGCAGCTACTTGTTTCAGACTTAATGTGGGATAGGCTGGCATCATGCGTTTGATTATCCAGACTTAAATATTGTGGGATTAAAATATTGTGAGATAACAGAGGAGCGAACCAGGAACATTCTGCCCATGCGTTAATCCCCAAAGAAGGAAAAAAGCCAGGAAGGGCCCCAATCCCCACAACACAGAGAACAGAAATCTCCCTGGGAGTAAAAAGGGTGGGACGAGTCTCTTGGGCATCTCCCTGAGATAAGGGCTTCAAGCCACCCAGCACCTTCGGTGCGAGACTCTTGGCTCCCGCTCAAGCGTTCCTCCACAGTCTCCCCCATTCTGTTCCTCCAGCCTGCTGCTCCTTCCTTTGGAGGGGGGGCTCTCCTGGGGGCTCCAACAACTCTTTGGGGTGGCTGCATCAGGAGTCTGGGTGGGGTGGGGGAAGAGAGGACTAGGATCTCTTTCTCAAGGGGGGAAGGTCTGTCATTCTGCGTAGGGGAGGGAGTGGTTTCACAGGGTGACCTGCTTGCAAGGAGATGCAAAAAAAACCCCAAGGACAAAAACAAAAGCAACATCAAGAAGAGGAGGAGGAGGAGGAGGAGGAAGAAAAAGGAGAGGAAAAAGGTGACAACTATGGGCTAAAATAATCACAGAAACGATTTACAAAGAAGTATTTACAGAAGCACCCTGAGGGGTCCTGCCCCAAGCTTTCTGAGGGCGGAGTTTACATCTCCTACTTGGGTTGCCAGGCCCCCACCAGAGGCGGGGTAAACCCCGCCCCGGGGACCCTCCCCCAGCCGCCAATCAGCTGGCCAGCGGGTGGACTTACCGGGAGCAAAAGGACGCCTACGCCGGTGTCGCCAGCAACACGGTGATCTCAGTTCCATCTGGCCTAGGCCTCTCTTTGGTCCCAGTAAGTCCCCCCGCACCCACCCCCCGGTTGGAAGGGGGAACTGGCAAGTCTATAGGTCTACTCCATTCTTTTCACTTGTTACCTCTTCCTTTTCCTATCCCTCCCCTCCCTCCCTACCTCTCACACTGGAGACCTGGAAACCCTGGCTTTCCTTACTAGCCTTCCTTCTTTTTCTTTCCCTTCCCTCCCTCCCTCCCTCCCTCCCTGGAGACCTGGAAACCCTGGCTTTCCTTACTAGACTTCCTTCTTTTTCTTTCCCTTCCCTTCCCTCCCTCTCTCCCTCCCTCCCTGGAGACCTAGAAACCCTGGCTTAACGTCTTTCAGGCCTCAGCAAGTCGATGCGTTCCTGGCAATAACTTTCCTCCAGACGATACAGCGAGGTAAAAGTTTATTTCAGAAGAACAGCGATTACAGCAGGTCAAAAGACTTAAGGCTAGCATACAGTTATGGGGGAATATTGAAACATATATAGGGTGGATACAATGGGGTTGATTGGATTATTGGAAACAAAGACACAATACCGAAGCTAACTACCGGTGAAGACTTGAGCAAAAGTATTCAGAGTTAAACGCATGCGTTAAGTGGCTGATCTCCCCGGGCTCCCAGTATTGTTCTGCGGGACCAGGTATCAGATCGGCCATTACCGGGGCGGGTCTCCATTGAGCTACAGATCTTGGGAAGGAGACCAGGTGCAAACGGGGAGGGACGGAGTGCAAAAGGACTCCATTTTGTCCGTGGGGGAAACCATCTTGTTTCTATCCGGGGCCGGCGGAGAGCCTATCTGACATCTTGCCTCCCCAAAGACCCCCTTCTCCGATTCCCAGGTTTGTCGGGACAACTCTGGTGAAATTCAGCGACGAGGAGGGCGGCGTTTACATGTACCGCGGAAACCCATTCGTCATGGGTAGAGTTTAGGTGTTTCCAGTGGACAAGAACTCCAGCTGACCCCTTTGCAGTCTGGAATCAAGCACCTTAGAAATTTCAAAGTGTTGTTCTCCCTGAACCATAATAGGGGTTGCAGCCGGGGGATCAGGATGCCAATCGCGGGCAGGGAGAAAGGGCTTTAAAAGGCTTACGTGGAATACCGGGTGTACCCCCTGCAAAGTCTTAGGAAGGTCTAGTTCAGCAGTGACCCAAGATATTGGAAATGGACCCACATATTTTTGGCACAATTTCTTACATGGGCACAACGATCTTAAAATCTTTGTGGAGAAGTAGACCTTCTCTCCGACCTTCAGGTCCCATTGGGGTGCCCTGTGTTTGTCTGCCTGCGCCTTGTATCTTTCCTTAGCTTGGTCTAATTGCTTCACTAACCAGGGCCAAGTATTCCGTACGGTATTAGCCCATGCGGAGACTTCCGGGGGGTCCCCCTCCCGGCGGGAGAGGAACAGTTCCAAAGGATCGAACTCCACCCCATAAACTGCTTCGAACGGACTCAAGCCAGTTGCGGAGTGTACAGAGTTGTTGTAGGCATACTCTGCCAACGGTAGCAGGTCAACCCAATTGTCCTGGTGGTAGTTAGAAAAGCAACGGAAGTAGCATTCGATCACGGCGTTAACCATTTTGGTCTGCCCATCCGTCTGCGGGTGATAGGCAGAGGATAGACCCTGATCCACCCCAACCAGCCCCAGGAATGCCTTCCAAAATTTAGAAATGAAGACTGAGCCCCTATCGCTCACGATCTTCCGCGGAAATCCGTGTAGACGGAAGACCTGCTGCACGAACAGACAGGCCAATTTGTGGGCGGAGGGCATTCCTTCACAAGGTATGAGGTGAACCTGTTTTGAAAATAGGTCAGTGATCACCCATAGTACAGACTTCCTCTGGCTAGGAGGGAGGCTAGTGATAAAATCCATGCCGATTACTCGCCAGGGTGCCTCCGGAGTTTCTAGGGGTTTCAACAATCCGGGGGGTTTTCCCATCAGGCGTTTATTGGTGGCGCACGCAGGGCAGGACCTAATAAACCCGTCGATGTCCTGGCGCATCCCTGGCCACCAGAAGCGGTGTCACACTAGGTGCAGGGTCTTAACAAAACCAAAATGCCCCCCTGCCTTGGAGCTGTGGCTCCACTCCAGTACCTCTCGGCGCAGTTTCTGGGGAACATAGGTTTTTCCCTCCGGGGTGCTGTTCTCCCCCTCCCCCAGGAGCTTTTCCTCTCGTTCCTCCTGAAGAGCGTCCTCCCACCTAGCGTGAGTTGCCTTGGGAAGATCCCCTGGGATCGCTAGGGGGCGGGGGATAGAGGCCGCCTCCCCATGTGGGAGGTCCGGGGCAGCCGATGCGGCCGCCGCACTGGTTTGGGCTCGGGTCAGAACCCTTGCGCTTGCCCCTTCCGGGTCCAAGCCACGGTTTTCCGGGGTGAAAAGGGAACCTACCGGCCGCTCGACTCTACAATCGTACTGCAGCATGCGGAAGAGTCCATCCGCTAGACTATTCTCTTTTCCGGGGACATGCTTAATAGTGAAGAGGAACTTTGAAAAGAAGTCCGCCCACCTAAGCTGCTTGGCAGAAAGCTTCCTCTGCCCCAAAATGGCTTCCAGGTTGCGGTGGTCCGTCCAGACCTTGAATGGTTCCATTGCCCCCTCCAGGAATTGACGGCAGTCCGTGAGGGCGTGCTTAATCGCCATGGCCTCCTTCTCTCCGATCAGCCAGTTAAGCTCAGGCCCGGAGAATTTTTCTGAAAAGTACGCACAGGGTTGATGTTCTGAAAAGCCGGTTTACTTCGGAGCCCGTTCTGGCCCACTCGGACTGTGCTCGCCCGTTTACCCTCCAGGTCGATGCTTCTGACAAAGCCATGGGGGGAGCGCTCCTCCAGAGAAATGAGCAAGGGGAGCTCAAACCCTGTGTGTACTTTTCAAAAAAATTCTCCGGGCCCGAGCTTAACTGGCCGATCAGAGAGAAGGAGGCCATGGCGATTAAGCACGCCCTCACAGACTGGCGTCAATTCCTGGAGGGGGCAGCAGAACCATTCGAGGTCTGGACGGACCACCGCAACCTGGAAGCCATTCTGGGGCAGAGGAAGCTTTCTGCCAAGCAGCTTAGGTGGGCGGACTTCTTTTCAAAGTTCCTCTTCACTATTAAGCATGTCCCCGGAAAAGAGAACAGTCTGGCGGACGGACTCTCCTGCATGCCACAGTACGATTGTAGAGTCGAGCGGCCGGTAGGTTCCCTTTTCGCCCCGGAACACCTTGGCTTGGACCCGGAAGGGGCAATCGCAGGGGTTCTGACCCGAGCCCAAACCCGTGTGGTGGCCCCACCGGCTGCCCCGGATCTCCCACACGGGGAGGCGGCCTCTATCCCCCACCCCCTAGCGATCCCAGGGGATCTTCCCAAGGCTACTCATGCTAGGTGGGAGGACGCTCTTCAGGAGGAACGAGGGGAAAAGCTCCTGGGGCAGGGGGAGAACGGCACTCCGGAGGTAAAAACTTATGTTCCCCAGAAACTGCGCCGAGAGGTACTGGAGTGGAGCCACAGCTCCAAGGCAGGGGCCATTTTGGTTTTGTTAAGACCCTGCACCTAGTGCAATTCCGCTTCTGGTGGCCAGGGATGCGCCAGGACATCGACGGGTTTATTAGGTCCTGTCCTGCGTGCGCCACCAATAAACGCCTGATGGGAAAACCCCCCGGATTGTTGAAACCCCTAGAAACTCCGGAGGCACCCTGGCGAGTAATCGGCATGGATTTTATCACTAGCCTCCCTCCTAGCCAGAGGAAGTCTGTACTGTGGGTGATCACTGACCTATTTTCCAAACAGGTTCACCTCATACCTTGCGAAGGAATGCTCTCCGCCCACAAATTGGCCCGTCTGTGCGTGCAGCAGGTCTTCCGTCTACACGGATTTCCACGGAAGATCGTGAGCGATAGGGGCTCAGTCTTCATTTCTAAATTTTGGAAGGCATTCCTGGGGCTGGTTGGGGTGGATCAGGGTCTATCCTCTGCCTATCACCCGCAGATGGATGGGCAGACCGAAAGGGTTAACGCCGTGATCGAATGCTACTTCCGTTGCTTTTCTAACTACCACCAGGACAATTGGGTTGACCTGCTACCATTGGCAGAGTATGCCTACAACAACTTTGTACACTCCGCAACTGGCTTGAGTCCGTTCGAAGCAGTTTATGGGGTGGAGTTCGATCCTTTGGAACTGTTCCTCTCCCGCCGGGAGGGGGACCCCCCGGAAGTCTCCGCATGGGCTAATACCGTACGGAATACTTGGCCCTGGTTAGTGAAGCAATTAGACCAAGCTAAGGAAAGATACAAGGCGCAGGCAGACAAACACAGGGCACCCCAATGGGACCTGAAGGTCGGAGAGAAGGTCTACTTCTCCACAAAGATTTTAAGATCGTTGTGCCCATGTAAGAAATTGTGCCAAAAATATGTGGGTCTGTTTCCAATATCTTGGGTCATTAATGAGGTCACTGCTGAACTAGACCTTCCTAAGACTTTGCAGGGGGTACACCCGGTATTCCACGTAAGCCTTTTAAAGCCCTTTCTCCCTGCCCGCGATTGGCATCCTGATCCCCCGGCTGCAACCCCTATTATGGTTCAGGGAGAACAACACTTTGAAATTTCTAAGGTGCTGGATTCCAGACTGCAAAGGGGTCAGCTGGAGTACTTGTCCACTGGAAACACCTAAACTCTAGCCATGACGAATGGGTTTCCGCGGTACATGTAAACGCCACCCTCCTCGTCGCTGAATTTCACCAGAGTTGTCCCGACAAACCTGGGAATCGGAGAAGGGGGTCTTTGGGGAGGCAAGATGTCAGATAGGCTCTCCGCCGGCCCCGGATAGAAACAAGATGGTTTCCCCCACGGTCAAAATGGAGTCCTTTTGCACTCCGTCCCTCCCCGTTTGCACCTGGTCTCCTGCCCAAGATCTGCAGCTCAATGGAGACCCGCCCCGGTAATGGCCAATCTGATACCGGGTCCCGCAGAACAATACTGGGAGCCCGGGGGGATCAGCCACTTAACGCATGCGTTTAACTCCGAATACTTTTGCTCAAGTCTTCACCGGTAGTTAGCTTCGGTATTGTGTCTTTGTTTCCAATAATCCAATCAACCCCATTGTATCCACCCTATATATGTTTCAGTATTCCCCCATACCTGTATGCTAGCCTTAAGCCTTTTGACCTGCTGAAATCGCTGTTCTTCTGAAATAAACTTTTACCTCGCTGCATCGTCTGGAGGAAAGTTATTGCCAGGAACGCATCGACTTGCTGAGGCCTGACACCTGGGGACCTGGCAGCCCTGGCTTCCCTTCCCAGCCTTCCTTCTTTTCTTTCCCTTCCCTTCCTCCCTCCCTGCCTGGAGACCTGGCAAACCTGGCTTTCCTTCCTAGCCTTCCTTCTTTTCTTACCCTTTCATACCTCCCTCCCTCCCTCCCTTGAGACCTGGCAACCCTGGTTTTCCTTCCTAGACTCCCTTCTTTTATTTCCCTTCCCTCCCTCCCTCCCTCCCTGGAGACCTGGCAACCCTGGATTTCCTTCCAAACCTTCCCTCTTTTCCTTTCCCTCCCTTCCCTCCCTCCCTCCCTGGAGTTTTTTTATTTTTTTTGGCTTTTATGATTTTTTTTTTTTTACTGGGATACTTTTCTATTAACAACAAATAACTTAATGAACTAATAGAGTCTAAAAGAGGGGTTTTTTTTTTTTGGCTTTTATGATTTTTTTTTTAAACTGGGATAATTTACAAAATATTTACAGATCCCCCATACTTTCCTGCTCATGGATCTTCTGAGCGCTGCCTCCCCAATCCTCGTTCTGATGGTTTACCTGTCCCTGGGCAGAGAGTGGCTTCAGACATCTAGAGGTGAGAAAGATGGAGAGGGATCTGTAGCTGGATTTGAATTACAACCTCTCCACCGAGCAGCTAATCTCCGCTCCCCGAGCATCACTGGAGACGCCTTGAGGAGATGTCGTGGAGCATGCGTGGGCGTTCCACTGCCGGTGAGCATGTGAAGAAAGCAATGTGGAGAATCATTGCCACGTGGAAGCATCTCAGCCTGTTGCACTCAGCGATGTGCGCTGCGATCCAGAGAACAGGGCTGCTTTGACAGCAAGGGTTCCCCACCTTTCAGCCACCCAACTGGGGTGGGTTTTTTCACGTTTCCACATGACGTGGTCCTCTGGGAATAGACCTTTCACAACCCGTTCCTCCCTCCAAAACAACAACGAGAACCCCAACAAAGATTGTTTCCTGAACATCCCTGTTCAAGTGTGGATGGCTGCACGGGGGCCCGTCCCCTGCAGAAGAGAATGGCCAGTGCTGGAAACAGCAGGGAGGGGCTCCCGGGAGGAGGACTTTTGGAAAGGGGGTCAAGGGAGGTCTTCATCCCTATCTCAAGTTGGTTTTATTTTTTGTTTTCTTCAAGAACAGAAGAGAATCCCCCTTGGCTCAGCCTGCCTTTCAGGAAGGGAGGGTGGGGACATTGGAGGTGTCCACAAATACCCAGAGGTCTTTTCAAAAGTTGAGCTTGAAGGATGTTTTGTGACTCCAGTGTTATAACAGGGTGGGCGGAGAATCTGAATGGTCACACAGCGCTGGTGTGTGTGTGTGTGTGTGTGGCCTCTATGTGAAAAGGAGAGAAATAGTGGGGAGAAAAAGGATTGCCCTGGGCTACCTGAAATCTCTGTCCAAGGGCAGAGAATTGGATCTAGCAGCTGAAGTTCTAATTTTGCAAGGACAAGAACCCATTTGTCACGGCGATCAGCTACCAGCATTAGAACTGGGGGGGGGGGGGTGTCAAGAGCAAGCCAGGGGAATGGTATGCGGTGGGGCGCTTGTGCTGCTCCCAGGTGCTGTTGTGCTGTTCTGTTCAAGGCCAATCTGTGCCCCGTGTTTAATCTTCATAAATTCCCATACTGTGGGAATTGCCAAGTGCTCCTTCCTGCCTCTGGGAGGGGGGTTGTCTAGGTTACCAGTTATCTCCTGTTGCTTTTCAATATATGCTCTGCACCTTGCCTTTGCCCCTTACTAGTGTCCTTTTGAATATGGCTTCTGAAACCTGTCGATTCTAACCAAATAAAACTGCTTTCGTGGACTTGCCGTCTGCTGGAATCTGTTTATGGTTTTGCCGCAGGGCTAGAGCTTACAGGGCATAAGTCCCTCAACCCTGCTTTTTGTGAGGGGAAGGAGTCTGTAGGTTTCAGAAGCAGAAGAGTGTCCCTTTCCTCCTCCTTACTTTTCAAGGCACCCCCAGTCTTCTGGCTCCCTCCATGACTTTTCCTTTCTCATTTCCCCAGCTTTCCTGTCTTTTTCTTCTGTCCTTTATTTTCCCTTCCTCCCAGCCTGCCTGTCTCTACCCCTTTTCAGATGCTACAGTCAAGGAGTGCCACGCGGACATCTTCCTGATACGCTCAGTCCCCATGTTGTCTGAAAGGGGAAGGCACAGATTTTCAGGTTCGGCACATGCAACCCAGAACCCTGAAAAACCACATCGAGAGGTCTTTTGTATGTGCCAAATCCATGCAGTGGCCTTTTCAGGCATCATTTCAGCCATCTGCCTCTCGGGAGGATCGAGGGCAGTGCTTCATCTCAGCCGTGGAAGGTGGGGGGCTGGAAGGCGGGGAGAGGTGCAGCCTGTCGGAAGTGAAGGACTTTGCGCTCTCTCTCAACCTCAGACTCCAGAGGGGGACAAGACTAGTGAGTCAGAGAGGTAGAGGGGACAAGACGCTGGGGCATCCTTTTCTCTACTGCCCTTTGATATGGAGATGGCTACTCTTCGGGAAACTTCCATCCTTCCTGTTTCTTTCCCCACCTCCTCACACACACTGGCACCTCTTCTCCATCTTGCCACCATGAGGGAAGGACGCATGTCCTGGATCTCCCTCCATCCCAGTTAGTTAGAACAGATAGGCAACTATACTTTATCCTACCCAGAAATGGATTTCCTACAATAAATGAAGTATATTAGTTAAGTAGACAAAAGGCTCCTAGCAATTTTGTTCCTGGCACACACACAGGTTTGGATGGGCTTCTCTGCGCACAACAGCCTTTGTGCACTCTGCTAATTTAACAGGGATTTGGGATTCACAAAGCCCTCACAATCCAACACATCCTCCGCTCTGGGTACCCCCCAGGCCCCAGCCAAGGCTTACCTTCTGCAGGTGAGCAGCAGCCCCTCAACCTCCGTCTCAGCCTTTCCCAGAGGCTCACGCAGGGGGAGACCCCTTCATTCATAGCCTCCAGGACGTCCACAGTATGGAGGGCCAGGGTGCCGATGGATGGATCCTTATCCCGCCTTATGTCTCGCAGGGCTAAGAAGGAAGGAAAGGAAGGAAGGGTCAAAAGCCACGCAGCTGAAGAGGACACACCAGGAGGGTCCCATTCATGGGGTGGAAGGGGGCCTGGGGGGGTCTGATCCCTCATGCCAGGCGGGAGCTTTTCTCCGAGCTCACTTCCAGGATTGGGGATGGGAAGAAAGCGGGCAGGGAAGAGGGACGCTGCCGCTCCCTTTGCCCACACGCCTCGCCTGATGCAAAGAGCCCTCCCTTGGAAATACTAACTGGAGAATCGCCTGGCTAAACCAACATGGCCGCTGGCCATGTTATCCCCTTCTCTGAGGAGAAGAGAGGGGGAGAAAGCAGGTCTGCGGACCATTGATCTCCTGGCAGGGTGGGCTAGTGGCTAGAGCACCAAGCTCCGACAGGAGCGACTTGGGTGGAGTCTCCGTTCAGCCACGGAGCTGGACGGACAGTCCTTGGCCCAATGTCCTACCTCACAGGGCTACTGTCAGGATACACTATCCTGAGATCTTTCCAGGACAGAAGGGTCCCAGGGTGACGGATAGACAGACAGGTATCTCCAGATGCTCCAGCCAAAAGAAGAGCCAAACTCACCCTGGTAGATGATGGTCATCTTTCTTTTATCTTTGGTCTCCTGCCCTACCAAGCCTACGAAGAGAAAAGGATGTTCTTAAGAGTCGGACGTCAGGGGGAGAGTCCACTTGGTCGTGGTCCTGGGACGCCAGGGGCCACATGGCCACACAGAGACTCCCACCTCACACCCACATCACGGGGATGACAGGGAAGGCTCTTCAAGAAATGCGGGCCACTCTAAGCCTCAGGACATCTCCGCTTGAGGGTGAAGAACCATTCGCGTTTTTCTTCCTTTCCATTTTCAGAGAGAGAAAAGGGAGAGCCAGCCGGAAAAGGAAAGAGCAGACGTACCCAGGATCCTGATCGCCGCCTCTCGGATGTTCGCTTGAGGGCTCCTCAGGTGCTCCAGGATCTGCTGCAGGAAGCGGCACTTCGGGACCTTCCTGAACCGCTTTACCTAGGAGACGAGCCAAAGAAGGACCGGGCCGTTAGCGCTGGCGCGAGGAGACTCTCCTCTCCTTCCTTGGGGAAAGGAACCCGATTCTAACCCAGGCCCAAACTCTCTTTTGATGACAACTGCGCGCGGGGGTGGTGGTGGTGAACCACCCTTGGATCTGTGCTTGCTGTCCCGCATCAGGATCCACTGGGGATGCGTATCTTTCACCCTCTGCTCAAACAGAGGGCTATGAAATAACTCCAACATCTGGCTCACCCAGATCGATAAGGCCAAAGAAGAAGACTTGGTTTGGGTATGCCGACTTTCTCTACCACTCAAGGGAGAACCAAACTGTCTTACAAACACCTTCCCTTCTCCTCCCCTTAACACACCCTGTGAGGGAGGTGGGGCTGAGAGAGTGTGACTAGCCCAAGGTCACCCAGCTGGCTTCACGTGGAGGAGTGGGGAAACCAACCCGGTTCACCAGATTAGCCTCCGTTGCTCATGTGGAGGAGTGGGGGATTGAGCCCGGTTCTACAGATCAGACTCTTCCACTCCAAGCCACCGCTCTTAACCACTACACCACGCTGGCTTTAACACAAAGGTGTGAAATCAACCCTCTCTTGACCAGGCGACCTTCGGGGCTCTGCAAAAAGCCCCTGGCCTCCCCGGCCGGAGGGAGAGGGGTCCAGAAAGGCAGAGCGGGGCGACTTACGATGACAAGCCAGACGGCCCAGGAGTCCCGCTTTGGGATCAGCCAGCGCAGCTTCTCGTGCCCCAGGAGGACAGCCACAGTTCTCAGGGTGTCCCAACAAGCCTGCCGAGGAGGAGGGGGAGGGGAGGGTCAAGCGTCGCACGGCTCCATCTTCCCCCTCCAGACAGACAGACGGACAGAGAGGGGGGCTCCAGGGAGAGCTCTCCACCTGTGGGCCTGCAACGGCCTCTGCTTCCCCCAGGTGTGCCCAGGTGCCTACCTCGATGACGTCGATGTCCTCGTCGTGCAGGTGCAGCAGGAGAGGCACCAGGCTGCTGAGGGCCAGGTCTTTCGCGGCCCTTTCTGTAGCTCCTCTTCTCAGCATTGTCCCAAAGGCGTCAAATCCAAAGGCGCGGGCTTGGGGGGACTCCTGTGGGGGAACAAGGCACCCAAACGGGCCTGGCTGTGCTGCTCTGGCGCCCACTTGGCACCTCCTAGCTCCTCCCCCCAGCCAGCAGGGGCCGACCCTGGCAAAGCGGGACTTACTGCGTGAAAGAGGGGGACCAGCTGGCCAGCCGCGGCCACTGCCAGAGAGGGGTCGGTGGTCTGGGCCAAGCAGTGGTGCAGCTGGCCAAAGAGCCTCTGGGCCTGTTGTTCGTCCGGGTCCTGCAAGGTCTTGGCCGCCTCTGGCAGTAGAGGCAGCAGCTTCCACACCTGAGGGAGACAAAACACTCCTTGAAGCTGCCCACCTGGCTCTGTGGAGGGGCCCCACAAGGCCACAAGGGTGGGGCAGCTTCCGAAGAAGCGAAGCAAGAAGGTCTCCCGGCACCAGCCCCAGGGCCAAGACCGGAATATGCGCAACAGCATGGCCATGCTTTTGTCGAGCCTCTCGTCTTTCTGGGGGGGGGGGGGCGGCTTGAGCAGTCGAAGCGCCTGCTGGATGAGCCCAAGACTCGGAGGTGCGACCTCCGGCACAATGAGGAGTAGGCGGTGCTGGAAGGAATGGACTGTGCCATGTCGCTTACTGCTAGCACTGGCCTTGGAGGGCAGAGGAGAGTTGGTCTAGGGGTAGATCGGATGCTCCCTTCTTCCTTTTGTCCATGCCTGCAGATGTCCCTTTGTTACCCAGAGTGCTACTCTTAGGCTGCTTATGCTTGGTAATGAGCAGCGTGTTCCAGGCTGAAGTGCCCCACATATTGCTTTGAGTTCTTCACGCTGAACCATCATTCCAGAAGCCACTGCAAAGCCGGTGCATACCTGCTTCACATTTCAGGGCCAGGATACAGCCCTGCTTAACCCTTTTATTGATATTGATTTTCGGGGATAGTTTGTTGATGTTCATGCTCATTAACTTATCCCATAGAAGGTTTCTTGGGATGGAATCAAATGCTCCCTTAAGGTCCAGGAAGGCTGAGTATAATCCCTAGCGTACTTGTTAACTAGATGTGCCAGTACAATGCAGTGGTCTAAAGTGGATTTCCCCTGGCAGAAGCCCACTTTTTCAGGGCCTAGAGTCTTATGTTCTGCCATCCAAGCTAAGAGTTTATTCAATAGATGTTTGGCGTTGAGTTTCCCTACAATCGAGAGGAGACTAGTCTCTCTCTCTCTCTCTCACTCACCTGCCAAGGCTTGTCCGCCAGATGGTGCAAGCCGTCAAGGGCCAGCGAGTGGATGGCAGCGTTAGGTGATGACAACTGCCCCATCAGAAGATGGAAGGTGTCCTCTGGTATGGTGGAATCAGAGGTTTGTAGGAGCTGAAAGGAACAGGAGGAGAGATCAGCCTCGGAACACCCCGGAGAACCTGAGACAAGGTCTCCTCCAACCTCCCCCCCAACTAAGCCTCTTCTCTGGCTCACCCTAGAGTGGGACCTCTGCGGAGGACCCCCACCCTCCAAGCAGGAAGTAACCCCCCCCCCACTAGGTGGCTGCCTGGAGGCCAGCAAAGACTTCCGGGAGGAACCAGAGCTCAGGGACTCTGGGCAAGAGACCCCGGCTCAATTCCCCACTTCTCCTGATTCCCCTGGGGGCACTCGGGTGGGAAGGATTGGGCCTAGGGTTGCCAACCTCCAGGTGGTTACACGGTCAAGGTATCACCAATACTGTAAGGTAAGTTAAGCAAAGTCACAGTACAAGGCTCTAAATTGATATGAAACACGAATCAAACTTAAATAAGTGCAAGCGTTTTACATGAAAATTTACTTAGCATAACAACAACCAACACAAAAGGTGAGTAGTGCAGAACACAGACATGATAGTTCAAACTTGGTTTTCAGCCAATAGTTCAAGCTTGGTTTCTCAAAACTTCAAGCTTCAATATTCAAAGTTTGGTTCGTCAAAGATAAATGCATGAGAAGCTATGAAGGAATGAACAGCCGCAGAGGTGCTCTAAGATCCTCATGAATTTATTTTTGACAAACCAAATTTCGAATAATTAAGCTTGAAGTTTTGAAAAACCAAGCTTGGACTATTGGCTGAAGGAGCCACTCTGTAGTGGTGAACGCGTGTTTGTTAAACCGGACAACGTTTATGTCGTAGAGGCCTTCTGGACCGATATTGGTGTTTCCACATGATATTGTTGAATACATTAAGATACCTGCTTAAAGAAGAAACAAGAAAGAATGGCAGGAAATACTTGCAGAGACTTTGTATTCCAATTGGGACCTTGCATTTTGTCTCACCTGTTTTGTTGTATGTCAATATCATGTCTGTGTTCTGCACTACTCACCTTTTGCATTGCTTGTTGTTATGCTAAGTAAATTTTCATGTTAAACATTTGCACTTATTTGAGTTTGATTTGTGTTTCATATCAGTTTAGAGCCTAGTACTGTGACTTTGCTTAACCTCCAGGTGGTAGGTGGAGCTCTCCCGCGATGACATCTGATCTCCAGCCGATAGAGATCAGTTCACCTGGAGAAAAGGGCCGCTTTGGCCACTGGACTCTATGGCATTGAAGCCTCTCCCCTCCCCAAACCCCGCCCTCCTCAGGCTCCGCCCCAAAAATCTCCAGGTGTTTCCCAACCCGGAGCAGGCAACTCTAATTGGGCCTCATCTCTCGCGCTTCTGAGCGGTCAAAGCTGAAGCCGAAAGCTTCCTGGAGAGCCAGAGGGGCGCCGGGCAGAGACACCCGGATGCGCCCAGGGCCGGGAGAGAGAATCCGCACCGACGGGCCGGCCTCCCCCGGGAGCTATGTCTGGGGACCGCCGAGCTCCCTCTGGGGCAGAGGAAGCATTCCCCCCACCAACCCCTTTGCCAAGAAGGCTTACCTCAGCAAGGATGGCCATGGCGGTGACCTGCTGGTATTCCTCATGGCCGTGGAGAACGGCCGCGAGGTGGTCCACCACCTGCTGCCCCTCTCGGGAGGGGAGACTGATGTTGAGGGCTCTGCAAGAGGAAAAGGACCAAGGTGGCCTTGTGAGCCAGGGTGGGCAGCAGGCCATGCAGCCCAGAACATTGTGTGTGTGTGTGTTTGTGTGCGCGTGTGAGTGAGTGATCTTCCCCACACCCATTGACGGCTTCCATGCTCATGCCCAGAGA
The DNA here is from genome assembly GCF_029931775.1 of Euleptes europaea. Lineage (NCBI taxonomy): Eukaryota > Metazoa > Chordata > Lepidosauria > Squamata > Sphaerodactylidae > Euleptes > Euleptes europaea. The sequence continues at coordinate 18,253,430 of NC_079332.1, forward strand.
GTCGAACTGGACACGGACGCCTGTGTCGCCGTCCTCCGCCCGGCCCGCCTCTCTCTCCAGCCCTCCTCTCCCAACGGAGGAAGCCCCCTAAGAGACTCAGCCCCAGCACTTCTCCCTTCCCCAGCTCTTACCGAAAGAAGAGAGTCACGCCGCTGTTGAAAGACTCTGCGTTTTCCAGGAGTGGCCAGATGTTGCTGGCCTTGGGCAGGAGCTCCGGCCTGACCTGTCCCAGGAGCTTTCGGAGAGTGCCGGCAGCTGACCTATGTGCAGAGCCAAGGCCCGGTTAGGCACCCCAGGCCTCTCCCATCTTGCGGAGGGGAGGGAGTAATTGCTAAGTCACATCTGGGGGGATACCCGGAAGTAGCATAGGGTAGCTCTAGGAACCACCAGAAACAAGGCTGTGGCGATTGCTAGAGCTACCACATGTCTCTCCTGGGGTCCTCGGAAGTGAGGCAGACAAGGCTAGGTGACCCCCGCTTCCCAGCCCGCAACCCTCCCGCCAATTGCCAGGGGGGCAACCCTGGCAGGACTCACTTGACAAGCTCCTCAGGGGCACGCTCGGCACTCTCCAGCACGGGGCTCGGGGGGATCTCCTGGACCCCTCGGTGGAGGTGGGACATCCAGAAGACCCAGGCCAGGCAAACAGCCTCCCACTGATCTTCAAAAGCCACAAGCAAGCTCAAGAGAGGCTGGTCCATGAGCGCTGGGAGGACGTGGGCAGCCTGGAAAGGACACTGCTGTGAGTTGGGCTCCTCCGCTCACTGGGCAAGGCTCTGGGCAGCTGCCTCTCCAGACCTGGAAGCCATCGCTCCTCAGAGCCTGGGAAGAGGGGGGCTGGCTCAGTGGTAGAGCCTCTGCATGGCATGCAGAAGGTCCCAGGTTCAATCCCCGACATCTTCAGTTCAAGGGACTAGGCAAGCGAGGTGATGGGAAAGACCTCTGCCTGAGACCCTGGAGGGCCGCTGCCGGTCTGAGTAGACAATACTGACACTGATGGCCCGAGGGTCTGATTCACTATAAGGCAGCTTCATGTGCTCAAGGGAGGGGGCAGGAGGAGGAGGAGACCGGGAGGGAAAGCACCCTGGGCGAGGGAAGCACCTTTTGGCGCCAGCAGATCTCTGGGGGACCCTGTGCGGTGCTGTGCATGCTGATGGGAGAACGAAGGCCGGTTGTGCAAAGCCACCACCAGGAGGCTCAGAGGCAGACCCCAAAGGAAGCTCACAGCGCTACATAAAGACTCGGAGCTTCCTCTGGTAAGGGGGTAACGTTGCCGCCTAGGACTGGACCCGACTCATTGGTGAAGGGCCTGGTGGCTGCTGCCTCCTCCTCTCCTCCTCCTCTCCTCCCCTTTGCTGGGCATCCAGGTGCTGTCTTGGGCACTCAGGTGCAGGCAAGACCCCTTCACACACCCCCGGGAGGAGGGGGCGGGCTGAGCAGCTCAAACCAGCTGCGGGGGCCTCATCCCCCCAGACAGAGGTGGCAGACAGAGAGGGGGTGGCAAAGAAACAAGCGGCCATCCCTGTTGGATCCGCTCTGGATCTCAATTGGAGGGGGGGCTTCACAGCACTCCCCCCCCCATATTGGTATGTCATAAAATTGCTGTGTATTTTTAAAAAGTGAAAAAATATCGATATAAAATAGTAATGATAGGTTTAGAAGTTTCTCTGAATTTCCAGTAAAGTAAGTCTCTAGCCCCCTCCCCTTGTGCAGACATGTTGTTTTCCTTACGTCTTTGTGACGGAAGGCGGTAGGGGCTTCCCTTTTTAAAAAAAACAAAAGCTGGGGATTCAGAGAACCACAACATGTTAGAAAAAAGGGTGGGTGGGGGGCTCTCCTCTTGAATCGGGCATCGGAGGTGGGGAGGGGTCCTTCCTGCCATACTCACCGCCACGCGCAGAGGGGCAGCCTCCTCTGCGGTGAGATGGGGCTTGAGCGGCTGCCCCTGCAAGCAGGCCATCAGATGTTCAAGGACTTCGGCTGCGCTTCTGTCCCGGTCCACCAGCATCCTCCACAAGGTGGCCGCTGAGCTGTGAAGAGAGACAAGGAGGACCTTGGGCAGCTGAGGGGACACGGCAGCAGGACCCTCTGGAGAAGACGGGGGGCATTTTGGGGGGGCACAGGAGGATCGCTGGGCGGTACCTGTCACACTGGGGTGACCAGCTCAGCAGGGTGTATGCCACCTCGCTCAATCGGTGGTCCTGGAGCTCCTGAAGGACGCCAGTGGCATGGGTCCTGGCATGACGGTTGGTGATGTCGTCCAGGTTCCCATGCATGAACCTGATGATCTCTGGCGCCTGGAGGGAAAGCACAGGGACCGGTGTGAGACGGATGTCTGCCTTCTGGCTCAGGGGACGGTCTGGTCCTGCTGTGCCCTTTGCTGACTACCTTTGACGCTACGGGGAGAGTCTCTGGGGAGTTTGGGGGTCACGCGACGCCAAAGGGGATGCAGCCAATCAGCACTGCACAGAACCAGCTTCCGCTCAAAACTGGGACTGGTCCTCAAGGGCTGGCATGCCCCCTCCCTCCCCAGCAGGAGCCCCCAGCTAAGGGAAAGCCAAACCTCCAGGTACTAGCTGGAGATGTCCTGCTATTACAAATGATCCCCAGGCGATAGAGATCACCTGGAGAAAGTGGCCGCTTTGGCAATTGGACTCTATGGAATGGAAAGGCCCTCCTCAGGCTTCACCCCCAAAAACCTCCCACCAATGGCAAAGAGGGACCTGGCAACCCTATCTGCGAAGGGCTCCCCATGAAGATTAGCCAGAGGCCAAGGGGGGGCTGCTGGGGGGCAGTGCCATGGGTAGAACGGGCAACGTCAGGGCCTCCGTGCCATGCGCCTGGAGGGCAGCTCGACCTGTGTCTCCAGAACGCCACCTGCAATGAAGAGGCTCCCAGGGAGGGACCCGGGAGAGCCGCCCGGGGTCACCCGAAGGGGAAAAGCCCCCCAGCGAGGGCTGCGAGCAGCTCACCTTGCCCAAGGCCACGGAGGGGACCCCGTGGAGGGCCCTCTCTACGCAGACTGCAGCTTCGGTGTTGCAGGCGGTGTTCTCTGGAAGCCCATGGAGGGCGGAGAGGTAGACGTCAGCCAGTTCTTCCGAGCTGAGGACTTTCTTGAAGAACTGCAACGGAAGGGGAGAGAAAAGGGTGGCTGGAGCAGGAAGATCCCCGGAGGCCTGCAGAGGGCCGGCATAGCAGGATCTCCCAGGCCAGTGGGATCAGGATCCCCTCTCCTCGCCTGGAGATCTCGCCAGGCACAGAACCCGCTTTGCAAACAGGGGACCAAGTGGAAGATGGCAGGGATGCCGGGGACCTCTCCTGGATTTTGGCCAACAAGGCCCGGAATCACAGCCCCTGCCGGATCGCGCCAGGCACTGGTCCTGGTTTGCAAACCACGCTCTCTCCGGACGACCAAGAGCGCTTCCTGGGGTCTGCCACACTTCTTGGGAGGGGGTAGTTACCGTGGCGATGATGCCAGCGTTCTCCAAGGAGTCCTCGCTGTTGCCAACTTCCTCCTCTCGCTCTCGCTCTCTCTTCAGAAATTGAGCCATGATGTCTTGCTCCGTCTTGCTGTGACCTGGGAGATGCACAGACCATCCTGAGCCTGGCTAGAAGCCACCGGAAGCTCTGCTCCTGGCAGCGCCAAGGAGGGCTTGCGGGCTTCCCCGGCGCACCCCTCCGTCCACAGAAGGGCACTCCGCAGTAAGCCAAGCTCCCAGAGCTCCCTTCTCTCCACAAAGGCACAGGGAAGAGCCTCGTCCAAGAGCCTTGAAACAGAACGGTCTCTGGTCATTTATGCACGGGTACGTTCGCTCATGTTCGCCCCCAGTCTGTCTCAGTTGTTCCTTGGAGTTATGCAGGAGTTTTCCCTCCATTAGAGATGACCTCGCTGCCAGCCCTCACAAATCCCGGGACTTCCCGTCCCTCTGTTAACCCGATTCTTCCCTCTCCCCTGAGCTCAGCCCGGGTGAAATCCCCATGCATAGGTCAAGCAAGCTTGGTTTCTCTCACAGCCAATTACAAAGCAGCATGTCCAGAGGCGGGGATTCAAATGCTTCCCGCTTCCTCCTCGGAGCTCTTTCTGAGCAGAAGAAAGAATTTTTAAAACCGAGGCTTGGACTCTCCCCACCCCCAGATTGCTGTTTCTTTGTTTTTTCTTCTTCTTAAAATGTTTTTTTAGGCAGCAATTGGGTTTTTTTTGGGGGGGGGACTTTTCTCTCATAGTCAGCATTACAAGTAAGCCAATTGCAAAGCAGCATTTAAAGAGACTGGACTCGATTTGAGCCTGGAGGATGCCGGTGCAGAGATTCCCAACAGGACAGTGTGGGTCCAGCCAACAACGATCCTCAGTCAAAACCCCTCTGCATAAATGACCTAGAACTACCAGTCAGGGCGACTTCCAGGTTTCGGAGACCCCTGGCCCCCCTGCGCCTCCCTCTTTGCCCCCCCCCAAATTCCCCACAGGCCTCTGCCCACCCGCGAACTCTCCCACAACCTCCAGCCGACACCACTGGGTGCAGCTCGAAGTGCCACGTCCACCAGGAAGGCTGATGCCTTTCGTGTGCCCTTCCCCAGCAGTGCCGGGCAGCGGATGCAGCTGGGAGCACAGGGGACCAGCGGGCAGGGGAAGGGGCTGAGCCCCAGCCTCGGAGGAGAGGAGTGAGGAGGGAGTCAGTAGCAGTGAGCCCCCTTCCGCCAGAATCCATGGGCCCTGGCCACTGCCCCCCCTCAGGGGATGCTGACGCCGGCCCTGCTACAAGGATGCACAGGAATCAGGATGGCCTCATGCGGCAGTGGGTGAAACCGCAGCGTTGGTGAAAGAGGAAGGATTTTTATTCAGGCCCCGAGACTCAGAAGAGGGGGAGCAGCTGGGGAGGAGGATTCTCTCACCCTGACACCGGGCAGCCAAGTTGTACAGGTGGCCGAGGCCTTTGGCTGCCCAATGTGCCACCATCTTGCTGCTGTCAAAGATGCACAGTGTCAAGCACCCAACGAGCTGTCCCATCACTGGGAAGTCGGACGTGGCCTGAAAGGGAGGGGAGGAAACCAGATTACCAACGGGAGGAGGAGGGACACAGGAATGACACCCCCGCGGCGAGGGGGGCACCAGTCTAAACAGCTGGTGCAGCTTCCACCGTGCTGATGTGTACAACCCCCCTCACCCCACCCTTGGACAACCCCCCTGGCTTCTTACAGGCTGTCTGTGAGTGGAGGGGGGGGCTGGATCCTGCAGAGGCCGGGAGACCCACAAACCCCCAATCCCTGTCAGAGAGACCTGGCAGGGCCAGGAAGGGAAGGCAGCTCCACCCTCACCTCTGCCCTCTACCCTTCCCGACAACTACAGCAGAGTTGCTTCTACCCCAGGGTGGGTTTTTGTGGCTGGGGCTGCCCTGGGGGTGGGGGTGGGGGTGGGGAAGGGATTTGACTTCCTTAAGCAAAAGCCCCTCCCCAGAAGATAGGTTATTGGCCCCAGCATGAGGAAAGACTGTCCTTGCTCCAGCACCCAGGTCAGGGCTGACACTCACTTTAGGGACAGGGCATTGCTAGGAACAGATCCCCGACCCCCGTATCATGGGCCCACTCCTTATCAAGGGCCTGGAGGGCAGCTGGTAGATCTGATCCCCTTCTCCTACCTCACTAGGTTTGCCAACCTCCAGGTACTAGCTGGAGATCTCCTTCTATTACAACAGATCTCCAGCCAATAGAGATCCGTTCACCTGGAGGAAAGGGCCGCTTTGGCAATTGGACTCTATGGAATTGAAGTCCCTCCCCTTCCCAAACCCCGCCCTCCTCAGGCTCTGCCCCAAAAACCTCCCGCCGGTGGCGAGGAGGGACCTGGCAACCCTAGACCTCACATCCCTGCCCTTCATTCCAACGGCGTGACTGTGCGGGTGAAGATGCCACCCTGAGACCAGAGTACGGACAGAGAAGGCGCGTGGGGTGGGGATCCCATCCCGCGTTCGGCCAGCAGCGGACTGCTGGCCCAGAAGCCAGAGTCACGGGCTGAAAGGCACGCAGGGGCATGCAGCGTGCAACTCACTTGGTAGCCACACCGAAATCGCAGGGCGCTGCAGATCCTGGCGAGCACTTCAGTTGCCCTCTTCCTCTGAAGGGTGTTCCGAGGAGTTGTCCACAGGATCAGGACCTGAGAAGGGGAAAACAGGGCTCCGTGATGCAAACACAAAGAGCGCTTCTCCTGACCTGCATGCAAAGGCTCTGAGTGATGAGGAAAGTTCTTTCTCTGCTGGGACCCTTCCTGGAGCTTTGCTGCTGGCCAGACAAGGCCACGCAGGGCTAGGGAGACCGGTGGGTTGGGGGGAAAGAGGGTGTTCCTACAGCCCTGGCTACATGGTCATCTTGCCCCGAGGAACCTGCAGCGCTCGGGTTGAGGCAGGGCTGGACTGTTTGCAAGGTCTTCCCTTCCTCTCTTCACCATGTCTCCACTTCCTTCCCCTCTTTCACTGAGTGGTCACCTTGACTTTTTCTCACAAGGTCAGATCAACGGATCGGGCTCATTTCAGTTCAGCCTTCCTCGCTTGCCCTCGGCTTGCCTGCTGAGGCGCCAGAAAGCCCTCGTTTTCATCCTGCGCTTTCCCCCTGGCTGACGCCTGAGGTTGGCGCAGCGTCTCTCCTCGGGCACGCCTTCTCCAGCTGACCCTGCTCCAAGTGCGCCCCGACTCACCTGGACGACCTGGACGAGCAGATCCGAGGGGAAAAATCGGAACCTGTCCTCGGTGGCGGGCTTGCAGAGGACCTCCACCTGCTCCATGAAGAGCATCTTCTGAGCCATGTCCTGAAGGCCAACCAAGGAAAGCAGGAAATCACCAGGAGAAAAGGGGCCAAAGAGGAGAAGGGAGGGAAATGCGAGAACCGATGAAGCTGCCTCCTCCTATCAAATGTGACCAGGGGGCAATCGGGTCTCTTAACCTGGGGGTGTGGCCTGGGGACCCTGTAAGCCTCTGACAAGTTTTTATATTTTGTATGTGCTGAGTGTTTGGCTTCTTCAAGGAGGGAGCCTTGAAAGGAGGTTTGTCAGGGGAACTATCAGAGTAGCATTGCAAACCTGATCAGGAGGGCTTTAAACTAAATCCTATGGGGGAGCGAAACCACAACTTAAAGCCTTGTATGCTGACAATATGTGGAGACGAGAACAATAAAGATTTGCAGGGAGTGGCATGTATGCAAAAAAGCATAAACTCAGAGGTAAGTAAAGAAACGAAAACCACTGGGCACAGAAACCACGGATTCCGATGTCTGTACACTAATGCGCAGAGTATGGGAAACAAGCAGGAAGAACTCGAAGCCCTAATACAAGAAGGGGATTTTGACCTAATAGTCATTTCTGAAACTTGGTGGGATGCATGCCACTCCTGATTGGAATATTAAGATTGAGGGGTACAACTTGTTTTAAAGGGATAGACAGATAAGGAAGGGGGGAGGAGTAGCACTGTGTGTCGAGATCTTGGGCTGCATCAACAGGAGTATAGTGTCCAGATCACGCAAAGTGATGGTATCGCTTTACTCCGCTCTGGTTAGACCTCAACTAGAGTACTGTGTCCAGTTTTGGGCACCACAATTTAAGAAAGATGTAGACAAGCTGGAATGTGTCCAGAGGAGGGCAACAAAGATGGTGAGGGGTCTGGAGACCAAGTCCTATGAGGAAAGGTTGAAGGAGCTGGGTATGTTTAGCCTGAAGAGAAGAAGACTGAGAGGGGATATGAGAACCATGTTCAAGTACTTGAGGGGCTGTCATATTGAGGATGGTGCCGAGTTGTTTTCTGTTGCCCAAGAAGGTCGGACCAGAACCAACGAGTTGAAATTAAATCAAAAGAGTTTCCGTCTAGACATTAGGGAGAATTTTCTAACAGTTAGAGCGGTTCCTCAGTGGAACAGGCTTCCTCGGGAGGTGGTAAGCGCCCCTTCCCTGGAGGTTTTTAAGAAGAGGTTAGATGGCCATCTGTCAGCAATGCTGATTCTGTGACCGTAGGCAGATGATGAGAGGAAGGGCATCTTGGCCATCTTCTGGTCACTAGGGGTGTGTGGGGGGGAGGTAGTTGTGCAATTCCTGCATTCTGCAGGGGGTTGGACTTGATGACCCTGGTGGTCCCTTCCAACTCTATGATTCTATGAGTCCACTCCGGGCTCTCTCAGTCTTGGCCAGAGAAAGACCTCCTTCAGAGACTTAGTGTTTCAGAGGGGGCTCCTGAGAATGAACCAGGGAGCAGTGCTATGCGGCTGGACCAGCGCTTGATTTGGAGCTTCTCTGCCTAGCCAAAGAGCCAGGGGATCAACCTGACACCCTTCCGAACTGTCTGGCAGGATTGGATCACCACATCTCAAATCCGGCTTTTGGGAAGCTCTCGAGTAGGAGCTGAAGATGAGGTCCAGGAGGTAGATTAACTTGAGGGAAGACCACCCATCCCAGCACAAGCCTGGAGAGGAAGCCCTGGATGTCTGCCAGAAAACTCCCCCACATCTTGGGGTCCTGAGGTACGTTTCTGAGGGGAACTCAGAAACGTTTCTCTCCCCGATTCCTGGCTCTTTCTTTCAGCAGGCGACCAGCCCTGCTTGGGGAGAGGAGTCTGTGAGACCCACAGTCCAGAAGGCTCCAAGATACCTGGAGAAAGGCCAAGAATGTGCAAACAATGGGAACAATGGAAATCAAGTTGACTTCTTCACAGAGGAGAAAAGAGAATTGGTACAAGATTTTCTTGAGATGGTATTTTTCGCCCAGGGAACTCAAGCCAAATGTTGGAAATGTTCAGATGCGGAAGGAACTTTCTATCACCAATGGTGGACTTGTCACAAAAGCCAAAACTTTTGGGGTGCGGTTCATTTGGAACTGCAGAAAATGTTCTGGGAGAAGTATGAATGAGATCCTAAACATATGTTGCTGGGAATGTTTCCCTCACAACTAAATTCGAATTAGAACGAACTTTTTCAATATGCAATTTCCGCTGCCAGATTTGTATTTGCGAAATATTGGAAATCCAACCTAACTCCTGAGAAGATTGACAAACTTTTCGACTTTGTGTCTATGGCTAAGCTAACACAACTGGTGAATCAGAAGTCAATTGAAGAGTTCGAGTTCACACAGCAACCTTTTTACATTTACTATTCTAACAATTCATAAACATTTCTAGAAGGTAGAGAGTATTTGTAGTGAGAGCAGATGTAGATGTCTTAAGAGTATGTAATGCTTAAATTTCTTGGAAAAGTTTGCTATTTAAATGTTTTATAACCATGTTAGCATTCTAGAAGGTAGTCAATCAATTAATCCATTGAAATATTTAGAAGTTGAAATGTTTAAGTAACTAGAAAGATTTTAAAGTTGTCTTAGGCTACAGTATATGAATTGAAACTTGGATAAATCTGTTATTTTTTATTTTTTTATTAATATAGTTTTGCTAAGGCTCAGAAAACACAATTTGTTTTATCTTGCCTTTTCCCCTATCCCTCGTCTTCTTTTCTGTATCCCCAAGTTTAGTGATTTTTTTTAAAGTTAAAAAAAAAGAATGTGCATACCTGTTGGGTGTTTTGAAGAAAGGCGCGGACAAAGCTCAGGGCCTCTGTCTTCCTCAACCGATGTCCAACTCCTGCAAAGAAAATACCTTGTTCAGGTGATGACAAAAGGGTTTCTCATACAGACCCCAAACAGCTATGAATCTTAGCAGCAAGGGAAGAAGGGAAAAAGAAAAAAATGCTCCCGTCCCTGCCGGAAACTCCAAAGGGCTCTCCAGATGCAAACAGCCAGGGTCTCTCTCTCACTCCCCACCCCCCGCCACCGCCGTTTGACTTCTCCTGGCCTTCCACCGCTTGAACAGTCAAGGCTTCCACCCAAGAAGTCTGGGGATTGTCGCCTGGGGATGGGGCCTCGAGAACCCAGCTCCCGAAACCGAACTTCTCAGGGTTTCCTGGGCAGAGGAAAGGGCCATGTGGCCGATTTAATGGCTGAATGGCACATGATGTGGGAGGTCCACAAGGCTCAACGGAAGAGAGAGCAAACCTTGAAAAGCAGCTGGGGAAGACCATTGTGCTACGGAGGGGTCTTTTAACCCACCCCCAGGTTGTTCTCCAGACAGAAATCACACACACACACACAAATGACTGAGTAGTTATAAGCCCCGTTGGAGAAAGGCCGGCTCCTCTATCGGCCCTCTTTTTCTCTGGTGCAGAGGAAAAGAGATAACACTCCCTCTTCCCCTGCTCTTGCCCCGGTGAAAATCGGCCGCCTTTGAAAGGTTCAAGAGATGCAGGGAGTTCTCCCGCGGAGCACGCCCTTTGTCCCGAAGGGCGGCATGGCGGGATGTCTTCTGGACTCTGGGAGGGGCAGGCAGTGTGCATGGGGGGTCTTCACGGCACCGGCACTGTTTGGCCCCTGCTTGAGTCAGGAGGTTCCTGGTTCCCTGGCCTGTCCCAAGGAGGAACAATCCAGAACCAGCACCAAGCAAATGCCAGGGGACCTTCTTGAGCTCCAAGCCCCCGAGGAAGCCCCAAGTGCCCCTTTCCATGCCTGGAACCTCTTCCATGGGAGAGGCGCTCTTTCCCTGGCTAGGGGTGGGGCAGGCAGAAACTCTCAGGGTCCAGGCTGGTCCAGGCTGAAGGGCGTGACCTCCCCGCTCTTTTCAGGGGGGTGGGATCCATCTCCACCCCCTCCCTCAAAGCCTAGGCAGCAGCCACTACTTGTAGGGGAAGGGTGAAGTGCCCACAATAAAGGTATTTTACCTGTGGCACTATTAACTGCCCCTGTGTACATGAACAGGTGCAGGAATCCCGTTTTAGACGTGACACCTATGTAGATAAATGTGTGTCAAGAATTCCCCCCCTCTGTGTCTTCTCTTGCTTTCAAATTCACTCAGTTGGCATAAAGCACAAACATTCCTCAATGTGCAACATTATTTTGGTAACGAGAACTTCACGTTCAGCTGAAGAACTGGCTTAATGCAGAATTGTCTGTTAAGGATGACAGTATGAGAAAATTAGGATTGTATCGTATTGAAATCCTTATTGTTAAAGTCTATAAAGCTTGAGCAATTCTGAACAGCAATGTGATTCTTTCTTTTGCTTTTAAGCTGGAGAGATTTGATCCCAGCTTTGTACTGTTTAAAACTTGGTACCATTAAACGGCATAGCTGTAAAACTAACTCCTGATCTCCAGTGCGTTATCCTTTGATCTGACATACGGTACCTGGGATAATGGTTTTTTTAGGCACAACAAGGGTGTGACATGCTCCACTGGTTTTCCTTTAAGAGGTGCAAAAGCCCCCCCCCCCCCTAGTTATTGGGTGTCGCAAAAAGGACCTTCGTTCTCAACTCAAAAGCAGCAACCCAGGCCCTAGACTCAAAGCAGGGCTGCGCAAACTCCACCCTACATGCACTTCCGGCAACACAACCAGGCACTCCCGCCAACTTCCGTAGGAACTAGAGGAGGGTGCAAATACTCAGAAACCCCACCTATCCAAATTCCGGCCCCAAACAGAACCTGAGGGATTATTTTTGCATTCAAAGCCTCTATGGCTGCAGGTATATATGGTCACCTTTTGAACAAAAGGCATTTACACTAATCCTAGCAGCATTAGTTATTGAGAGTACATTAAGATTATACCAAAACATGATTCCCAAGCATTTAAAATACACATTTGCTTAATTAAAGGGCCCACTACCTCGGGGAGAACCGGCTGCCATAGGGCAGTCTGTGGGGGCCAAAAACACAAGCAGCATCGAATAAATTGAGGTGAAATGATGTTCCCATGACACGGGACCGATGCATGATGGAATAGTAGTCACTACAGACAGGTTGGTGACTCATTATTATTAACAGCAGAGATAAGAATATTCCAATTTTTACACAGAGCAAGCCATTTTTGTGAGTTATCAAAATTCTCAAGACATGCTTCAATGCTATAGAATCCAATAAATGTGTGTGTCAATTAGTGCGTTTAAGAAGGCGGAGTTTAGCTCTAATTCTTCTAACATATCCTCTGGACTCAAGATCGTACCAAGTATTCCTCCGCACAGCCCTAGATGTTACTGTCAATTTTGTACAAACAGGCTTAAAAAGGTCCAAAACACTAAGCAATAGTCCTATCATTCCTACAGCATCCCTCTGCCTCATAAACTTCATAAGCCGGAAGAAGAAGAGTTGGTTTTTATATGCCGACTTTCTCTCACTTAAGGCAGAATCAAACCGGCTTACAATCGCCTTCCCTTCCCCTCCCCACAGACACCCTGTGAGGTAGGTGGGGCTGAGAGAGTGTGACTAGCCCAAGGTCACCCAGCTGGCTTCATGTGTAAGAATGGGGAAACCAACCCAGTTCACCAGATTAGCCTCCGCCACTCATGTGGAGGAGTGGGGAATCCAACCCGGTTCTCCAGATCACAGTCCACCGCTCCAAACCACCGCTCTTAACCAGTACACCACGCTGGCTCTCCCTCAAGTCCATGGTATTCGTTGCTCAGGCATTAGCTCAGGTGACCATCTCAGTGGCCTCAGGGCTTTTTCTCCCTGCAGCAGCTCAATCATTGGGCCAGGTGGCCGGAGGCAATCTGATGGCAGCAAAACAGCCAATTGCAAAGGAAGATGTTCACCCCCCAAATAATCACCCACCCTAATGTCGCAGTTGAGAGAACCAACCTGGTGAAACCAAAACATAGTCTATTACGCCAGCATCTTCGGATGTCACACAGGTAAAATCACCTAAAGGTAAAGGTCCCCTGTGCAAGCATCGGGTCAATCTTGACCCATGGGGTGATGTCACATCCCGACATTTTCTAGGCAGACTTTTGTTTACGGGGTGGTTTGCCATTGCTTTCCCCAGACATCTTCCCTTTACCCCCAGCAAGCTGGGTACTCATTTTACCGACCTCAGAAGGATGGAAGGCTGAGTCGACCTTGAGCCAGCTACCTGAAACCGACTTCCGTCGGGATCGAACTCAGGTCGTGAGCAGAGCTATGGACTGCATTACTGCAGCTTACCACTCTGCTTCTCTATGCCCATTTGGAATAATGAGACCCTGGTTCGATACAAGGTTAAGCAACGGTTAACCCCTGGGTCTTTAGATGTCATTTTGTATAAATATGGATATGATGACTCAATTAACAAATCCATTGTACTTCATCACTGTGTCCAATACGAGAATTAGCATCACCTGCTCAAGTTTGTTCCAAATTGCCACTGTTCACTGTGGTGTGTCAATGCGGGAAGAGGAACAGTAACCGCTACAGGGGAAATGATTGAAACTGCAACCACACTGCTAACGCCAAATATGAAGAAGCAATGAAGGCTGCACCAGGACAATTCAGAGCTGATGATCGGCCCTTCGGAAAAGGAGAGAGAGAGGCACCCACTGCGCCCACAATAGTCAAGGCCAGTCGATTTATTCATGTTCTCGTCACGGAGCTCAGCAATAGCAAACCCTGCCCAAGAATTACAATAACTGCCAAGGCTCTTCTGTTCTACCACACTGTCGCAGGGGAGACGGCGAACCCAAATCATGCACCACTGTGTTATTGTTGACTAGGGTTGCCAACCTCCAGGTACTAGCTGGAGATCTCCTGCTATTACAATTGATCTCCAGCTGATAGAGATCAGTTCATCTGGAGAAAACGGCCGCTTTGGCAATTGGACTCTATGGCATTGAAGTCCCTCCCCTCCCCAAACCCTGCCCTCCTCAGGCTCCACCCCCAAAATCACCAGGTATTTCCCAACCCAGAGTTGGCAACCCTATTGTTGACAGCCATTAATTCCTTAGGGGCACCAGAGGTCTCCTCCTGAGATAGACAATCAAATCTGTTTGGATGCCTAAAGGGAGCAAAACAGTCCTCTGGCTTCATTTGCTCGCTCGGAGGAGCAGAACATTTATTTTACCACTCCAAGGCCGTTACGATTGGAAAGAAACGTCCCTCCACTCAATGTCCAACACAGCGGTTCTAGTTAATGAATGCTCAGCTGGCTTCACAATGAAATAAGGTTTCAGAGTAGTAACGTTCATCCAGATAAGATACAGATGAGCCTCCAACCATGGCCAACTCACTATATTATCTACAATTACGTAAAAGCTACAGATGACATGCGGATCTCTGAAAACACGCTTCACACAGCCAGTAGAAGACCCCGTTGGAGTCAACAAGCTGGAGCAGCAGCAGTAGAGAGTGGTAGATTCGCGGACTGACGCCCAACATTGCTGTGCCAGCTGCTCCACCACCCCATGGCTCTCGAGGGTCCCAAACCCAGAGCCCCCCCCCAGACAAGGTAAAAACAGCCAGCACAGAAGCTCTGAAATCACTCCAATAACATGCCAAAGGCTCGTCTGAAACAGTCCAGGGAAAAGAGAGACCCAGGCCCCCAAAGCAGAGCTCCGCCGTCCAACGCCCCCTCCGCTATCGCCCGACGAGCCAACAGGCTAGCTGAGACCAAGGAGGTAAGAGAGGTGTAAAAGGATTTACACAATTTAAAATGCATTAAACAGAAGTGGAAATAGGACAAGGATCAGAGGAAAGGGAGCAAGGGAGAGAAGTAGAAAGGAAAAGTGTTATGCAGTCAAATAGGAGAAGGCTGAAACTCAGCCCGACTACAATCTCACACCTGGGAACAGAGACCATAAAACTAAAAAGGAAGATAACTCGAATAAACTGAAAAGGGCTGCAGCAAAGCCCTAAAAAGAAGCTTAAAACAAGGCAAACAAGGGACATTCAAGCTCTACATACGGGGCCCAGCCTTGAGGCGTCCCCCCCACCCAACCTCAGGTCGAAAAGGGCCGTCAAAGGGCCAGAAGGAGGGGAGGTTGGGGGCCCCGTGGCCAGACCGTGAGCCCCACAAAGAGGAGGGTCCCCAGGACACAAACGTTGTCCCCGGGGAGAGGAAGGGGCCCCCAAAGCCAACACCAAGCCTGTGCCCCTACCTCGAAGATGGGGGGTGATACTCCAAATGCAGGAGATGAAGCCACCAGCGTCTTCCTCCTCTCAGCTCCTGGGCAGTTGGAGGGTCTCGGAGCCCCGGCAGGGAACCATGGCAACCGGCACCTAGGCACCTAGAACCCTCCCTCCAACTGCCGCCTCCAGCAGGTTCTCTGGAAGGAGGGCCAAGGGACCCCTTCCTCCATCAATCCCCCCGCCCCTGGACCTGCCTGGCCGTATCCCCTCACGCCCGTGTCCTGACTAAATCTTCACCGCCCACAACTCCTGGCTGGTGGCTCTTTTTGAACAGACATTTTTCTTTTTCTCTTTTAAAAGCAAACCATAGAATCATAGAGTTGGAAGGGACCACCAGGGTCATCTAGTCCAACCCCCTGCACAATGCAGGAAATTTACACTACCCTCCCCCACACACCCCCAGTGACCCCCACTACATGCCCAGAAGATGCCCAAGATGCCCTCCCTCTCGTGATCTGCCTAAGGTCATAGAACTGAAGTGCCCCAAATAAAGGTATTTTACCGGTGGCACTATTAACTGCCCCTGTGTACATAAACAGGTGCAGGAATCCCCCTTTTAGACGTGACACCCATGTAGATAAATGTGTGTCAAGAAACTCCCCCCCTTCCTCTCTTCTCTTGCTTTCCTTCTTCACTTAGTTCGCATAAAGCACAGACACTAACGTTCCTCAATGTGCCACATTCTGAAAACACTGCCGGCTTCCTCTGCTCTGCTAGTTTGTTATCCAGGCAAACGGGACCTTCACGTCCCAACAAAAAGACCTTACTTATTGCAGAATTGCTTGCCAAGAATGACATCCGTGGGAACAGCAGGATTGTATCGTCTTGAAATCCATTGTTAAAAATGGATAAAGCTTGATGCTTCGAGAACGGCAAGTGTGATTCTCTCTCTTGCTTCTGGCTGGAGAGATTTTGATCCCAGCTTTGTACTGTTAAACTGGTATACCATTAAACTGCGTAGCTGTAATTTCCTGATCTCCAGTGCGTTATTCTTGATCAGCTCTATCTGAGTAACGTTTCTAGGCACTGCAGAATCAGCATTGCTGACAGATGGCCATCTAGCCTCTGCTTAAAAACCTCCAGGGAAGGAGAGCCCACCACCTCCCGAGGAAGCCTGTTCCACTGAGGAACCGCTCTAAGGGTTAGAAAATTCTTCCTAATGTCTAGAGGGAAACTCTTTTGATTTAATTTCAACCCGTTGGTTCTGGTCCGACCTTCTGGGGCATCAGAAAACAACTCGACACCCTCCTCTATATGACAGCCCTTCAAGTACTTGAACATGGTTCTCATATCCCCTCTCAGTCTTCTCCTCTCAAGGCTAAACATCCCCAGCTCCTTCAACCTTTCCTCATAGGACTTGGTCTCCAGACCCCTCCCCATCTTTGTTGCCCTCCTCTGGACCCGTTCCAGCTTGTCTACATCTTTCTGAAATTGTGGTGCCCAAAACTGGACACAGTACTCCAGGTGAGGTCTAACCAGAGCGGAGTAAAGCGATACCAGCCCTTTGCGTGATCTGGACACTATACCTCTGTTGATGCAGTGCAGGTGGGGTTATCTTCACAAGCACCTGAGGTGGCAGCCCTATGGCTGGTGCAAAGGATCAACAACCACCAAGAGGAATTCCACCCAACAAACCCAGAAAGAGAAGCCTTTACCTCCGTGATCCATGGATTCCTCTAGAAGGTCCAGCGTTCGAGTCGGCTGGGAAAGCAGCGACACCCCACGGCCCTTGAAATGAGCAAGGAAAGGACGCTCCGGAGCTTGGCTCTGCTGGCTGCACGGGACAACTGAGGCAGACTTTGGGGGGCAGCCCTCTTCCTTGGCCGCAAGGCCCCCGGGACTCAAGGGCACTTCTTGCTAAACCCACAGAGAAAGGACTGGGCCGGGTGTGCGGGAGCCCACCCCAGGTCTGCCTCATCACAGAGGTTCACAGGCACCAGCCCCTGTCCAGAAACGGAGCTTGGCCTCCCTCACAGGGCTATTGTGAGCATAACAGAGGCAAGGGAAAGCCAGCTGCTTGCCCAACCGCCTGACCACCCTCACAGGGCCATTGTGAGTATATCAGAGGCAAGGGAAATCCAGCCGCTCCCCCCACCCACCCACCTGACCTCCCTCACAGGGCTATTGTTAGGGTTGCCAAATGCCAGGTAATGGTAAGAAAGATCACCAGCACTGTAATTGCTTACTCTGGTCAATTTCATGGAGACTTGCGAGTCTATTCTGAAATATCTTGTTTCAGCTTTTGGACTGATTTGCTCACGTATATATAAGTGTTCATTGTTTGTTTGTATGTTGCTTGCTCACTTATATTCACCAGGTGTATGTAGGGTGACACTTTGACTCGTTTATGTTGTAACTTATTTAATAGCATTTTTGATATATTGATCATTGGCTGTATACTATTTTTTTGTAGCAACTGCCAGGTAGTAGCAAGAGATCTCCTGCTAATTCAACTGATCTCCAGCCGATAGAGATCAGATCACCTGGAGAAAAATGGCCGCTTTGGCCATTGGACTCTATGGCATTGAAGTCCCTCCCCTCCCCAAACCCTGCCCTCTTCAGGCTCCGCCCCCAAAATCTCCCTAGCTATTGTGAGCATAACACTGGAAAAGGAAAGCCAGCCGCTTGCCCCCCCCTCCTGACCTCCCTCACAGGACTATTGTGAGCATAAGAGAGGCAAGGGAAAGACAGCTGCTCCCCCCAACCACTGACCTCACAGGGCTATTGTGAGCATAACAGAGGCAAGGGAAACCAAGCTGGTCCACCCCCCAATGATCTCCCTCGCAGGGCTATTGTGAGCAAAGCAGAGGCAAGGGAAAGACAGCTGCTTGCCCCCCCCCCCCCCGCCTGGCCTCCCTCACAGGTAGTCAAGGGGGGGCAAGCGGCTGGGTTTCCCTTGCCTCTGTTATGCTCCCAATAGCCCTGTGAGGGTGGTCGGGGGGGGGGGTGTCTGACCCAGGACTTAATCCAATCACACCTGCTGTTCATTTACTTGCTTTTGACATTTACATTGCCACTGGGTGTCTAATTCACTCTTCTCTATTTAAGGATAGGTGGGCTCACCTTCTAGCTGTATCTGAAGAAGTGAGCTGTGGTTCACAGAAGCTCATCCCCTGCCAGAAATTTTGTGGGTCTTGAAGGTGCTGCTGGACTCTGTCTCTTTTCTACTGGCAATTCCAAGTTTATGGGTTCGTCTGAAGAGCCGGCACTACCCTATCGGCAATTGCTGATTTTGGACAGAGACCCCTGGGCCAAGGCTGCAGTGCGCACCCAGCAAGGTGGTCAGACTGATCCCTACACAATGGTTTTACAAACTTGCTTAGGGGCTGTGGTCTATAATGCCGTGTGTAGCTTATTGCCAGCAGCATCCTGCACCAAGGAACAGAATCATGGAATCATAGAGTTGGAAAGAACCACCAGGGTCATCTAGTCCAACCCCCTGCACAATGCAGGAAATTCACAACTCCCTTCCCCCTCCACACCCCCAGTGACCCCCTACTCCATGCCCAGAAGATGGCCAAGGTGCCCTCCCTCTCGTGATCTGCCTGAGGTCATAGAATGAGCATTGCTGACAGATGGCCATCTAGCCTCTGCTTAAAAACCTCCAGGGAAGGAGAGCCCAGCACCTCCCGAGGAAGCCTGTTCCACCGAGGAACTGCTCTAATACTTAATGCTGTGTTTCAGTTCTTTCTCGAAAGGGGCTTATCAACCACACCACACACTTGGGAGTAACGTCCCAGTCTCCGCCTGATTAAACGCAAACTTCTCCCTGATGTTCATTTAAGGCACTCAGGGGGTGTGGTGTGGTGGGTAGAGCAGGGCCCCATGGGCCCCTGTCGACACTTTATCAGGATTGGGGCCAGGAGGCTGCCGGATGTTGGGTTCATAAGTTGCAAGCAGACTTCCAACCATTCACTGCCCTGGGAGTTTTCTCTCCCTTTATCCCTCTTTTCAAAGGGAGTTCCAGATAGAAGGGGCAGGGAGGCTTCTGACTCCTGAGCAAACATTGCCAGCTGGCTTGCACTAGATCCTGGGGGGCTACCCAACACCCCAAAACTGGAAGCAAAGATTTCGGGGGGGGGGGGATTCTCCTTCCAGGGGTCATTTTCTGTGCTCATACACTGGGATCGGGCTTGTGTGGTTTTGGTCTGTGCTGTGTGAATTGCAGTTTCCTTTCCCACATTCCACCCCACCCCCAGGTGTGGAGGACAGCTACAGCGCCACCCCCCTCACGCAAGCAACCTGGATTTTGGCGCTCAACATCGTGGGAGACCTGCTCAGGAAAGCGGGGGGCTTCTGCAGCTTTGCAGGGGTGTTCAGATCAAGGGACGTGTTGCAGCGCTCCAAAGCACTTGGAACTGGAGCAAGGGGCGGGAAGAGGTGGGAACTCCCCCCACATACCAATCCCCAGAACAGCCAGATGTGCTGGAAGGTGGGGGAGGGTGAGCAGCCTCCTCCTGGGGGGTCCGATTGGGCTCAGGACCCACCAGCACCATAGACTGACTTCTCAAGGGCCAGGTGGGGCGACATTCTCTAAACCTTATTCTCCAGCGGCCCTGATCCGTCTCTGTGCTCAGCCTGTTGCCCGACAACCCCAGTGCTGAGATTTAAGCTCTGGTACCTCTGGAGCAAGCTTTCCAAAAGTGTGGAGAGCATTTTTTCACACCACGCATAGTTAAATTGTGGAACTCCCTGCCCCAAGTTGTGGTGATGGCTGCCAACTTGGAAGGCTTTAAGAGGGGAGTGGACATGTTCATGGGCTATCCATGGCTACTAGTCAAAAAGGATACTAGTCATGATGCATGTCTCCAGTACCAGAGGAGCATGCAGAATATATCTGGTGCTGTGGAGCACAGGCAGTATAAATGCTGCTGCTGTCGTCTTGCTTGTGGGTTTCCTGGAGGCCCCTGGTTGGCCACTGTGGGAACAGACCGCCGGGCTTGATGGGCCTGGGTCTGATCCAGCAGGGCCTTTCTTATGTAATTCACTGAGGGAGTCAGGGAAATTCTCCCCCACAGACCCAATTTAAATGGACTGTGGGGCAGCTGCTGTTTGTTTCAGAGGGGCCTGTCGAGGAGACCCTTCCCTATGGGATTGCGCCCATGGGCTCTTTTGTTGTGCCCAGGCAATCACACCTGCACCGTGCACACGCACGCAAGAGCGGACCACTTCCCTCTGGCCCCCCCTTTCCTCTCTTGCACCGAAGAGCCTCACACACACACACACACTCTCTCCCCCCCCCCCCCGCTTCAAGCACGCACACACCTTGGCTCCAAAACTGCTGACTCGCCCCAAAGGGAATCGCTCCAGCTCTTCCCTCTCCCTTCGCTCCCAGAACATTGTGAACTATCAATGAAGAAGACTTCCATTCATAAAAATACCAAATAGTGCGGCGGGACGTGGGTGCGAAATAGAAGCTAATTAGGTAACGATGGCAGAGAATCGCAGGTTTAGAAATGTATCTTTATTGAAATGGAATATGCTAAAAGTCTACAAAGCTGCCTGCTTTTCCCCCGCCCTGGGTGGGCAGCGTCTCGACTCGGTTGGTCCTGGTTCTGCTCCACCCAGCTGCAGTTCTTGGATCAAATAAATGAGCTGACGCTCATTCAACCTCCTCCCTCATTGTCTTAACTGAATGCTCAGGTAATCGGGGTTCACAACACTTCCAACATAGTGTGTTTATCAGGTGCTGTGCCCGTGAATCTGCTTTTGGCGTCAGCAGAACAAAAATCAGTTTCTGCCCTTCCCTAGATAGGGATGCAGCTTATTTAGTGCATTTACATAACAACCTCTCCAACTTTCAGTGCATGCAAAACCCCAAATCCTTCTTGGGAGCGGTGGCTCTTCAGGAATGTAGATCACCATTGTAGAGTTCGCTTGGCTCAGAATCAGGACCAAGCTAAATTTGCTCTAGGCCAGTGAGGGCGAACCTTTTAGAGACCGAGTGCCCAAACTGCAACCCAAAACCTACTTATTTATCGCCAAGTGCCAACACGGCAATTTAACCTGAATACTGAGGTTTTAGTTTAGAAAAAACTCATAACACCTGGTCTCCCGGAGCAGGGATCACTTGCTTCTCTCTCTCTCTCTCCCCCCCCCTCCCTCTCTCTCTCCCCCCCTCCCTCTCTCCCTCTCTCTCCCCCCCTCTCCTGGGGGCCAGGTCTACCAGCCCGGATGACCTGGCGGTCTACCAGCTCGGATGACCTGGCCTCCAGCAGATGGCCTTTCCCAGGGGCCAGGCCTGCAGGCAGCACGGAGCGGTTCAAAGCCCCCGCCACCCAGCTGCTCAACTTACCCGCGCGTGCCGGCAGAGAGGGCTCGGCGTGCCGGAAGTGGCACGCGTGCCATGGGTTCACCAACATGGCTCTAGGCCCTGGAATCAAAACTGGCTTCGTGCCACCACTTCGTGTATGCGCGGGTGAGTAAAACTCCCTCAGATTCTTACTTGGCAATCCCAAAAATATTGAACTTGGGAAGCACAGCATGAAGTTCAGGAGAAGAACTTGTGGTTGTTGGTGGAACTGTGAGGGGTGGGGGTTGGATTCTTATTTTGGGGGATGGTATGGAAAACACCCACCTATCCAGCAGAGTAACAGACGTACAAGAGGAACTTTGCAGTGTCCGTTTGGCCGGAGGATGGTGGAGGAAGAGAACCAGGGCTTGGGGGAGATGGCTGGGAGGTGCGGTGGGAAGGGGCACCGTGATACCCTGTAGGGGCAGCGAGGCAGGTCCCTTCAGGCACCTGAAGATAGGCCAGCTGGAGGAGAGGGGGAATGGGACACACATGAACACATGAAGCTGCCTTATACTGAATCCAACCCTTGGTCCATCGAAGTCAGGATTGCCTACTCAGACTGGCAGCCGCTCTCCAGGGTCTCCGGCAGAAAAGGGTCTTTCCCATCACCTCCTTGCCTAGTTCCTTTAACTGGAGATGCTGCTGGGGATTGAATCTGGGACCTCCTGCATGCAAAGCAGATGCTCTGCCACTGAGCCACGGCCCCTCACAACAAAGAGGGCTAGAAGCCTGCTTGGAGAGACCCAGCGCTTCTCCCCGCAACCTCAGCCTTCCTTGTGACTGGGCAAGGCCTTGCCGCTCCTGCTTCCGCTGTCCTTACTGCAACCGCTTGATTAAAAACGGTTTTGTTTTTAAAACCCGGTTGGTGACGCCTGCCACGCACGGAGACTTGGGCTTTTAAAAAATTTTCTGTTCGTAATAGGATACTAACAGGCTGCCCCGTTATCAGCCTTTGGGTCTGCCTCTTTTTTATCTTTTCTTTGGTATGCTTAAAAAGTGTTTCGGTGAATATGAAGCATTCAGTACTTCCCTGCTGAGCGTGGTCCTAAAGCCCAATGCACGAACCCTCCCCGCTTGAACCCCCGACCAGCGCGCTTCCCGCAAGGCAGCCAAGAGCCCCCTGCATGGCCCCTCCCCGCTTGATCCCCCGGCTGGTGCGCCTGAACTGGGGGTCAGTGCTTTTTAGAGTTTGTGGCTCAGTGGCAGAGCATCTACTTGAGAGGGGATGTGGATCAGAGTTAGAGCATCTGCTTGAGAGGGGCTGTGGCTCAGTGGCAGAGCATCTGCTTGGCAGGGGCCGTGGTTCAGGGGTAGAGCCTCTGCTTGAGAGGGGCTGAGGATCAGAGTTTAAGCATCTGCTTGAGAGGGGCTGAGGATCAGAGTTAGAGCATCTGCTTGAGAGGGGCTGTGGCTCTGGGGTAGAGCATCTGCTTGAGAGGGGCTGTGGCTCTGGGGTAGAGCATCTGCTTGGCATGCCGAAAGTCCGAGGTACAGGATGGACTACCAAATGTGCAGCATCTCTCTCTGTGTACTCTGTGCCCCTCCCCAATCTGGACCCTTCCAAGTTCAATCCACGGCATTGCTGGCTCGGGCAAGAAATGAACAGAGGTGAGTTGCCATTGCCTTTCTCTGCATAACGACTCTGGTATTCCTTGGTGGTCTCCTATCCAAGTACTAACCAGGGACGACCTTGCTTAGCTTTTGAGATCTGATGAGACCAGGCTGGGCTGGGCCATCCAAGTCAAGTTCCAGGCAGCATGTAAAATTTCTCAATAAAAAAAGTGTACTTCATAGTTTCTCTGGGCCAAAATGGGTAGGCTGCCAATAGGTTAAGATCCTAGACATCTGCAGGACAAACCTACTGACACTTTCCAATGAGTAAGCCCTGCTGACTGGACTTGAGTAGGCTTTAGAGTAGACCTGCATAAGATTGCACTGCTGATCACTTTTTGTTTTATATATATATAAATTATATATATATAAATTTTGTATGGCCCCCGAATGATGTCCAAGATGTCCCTTGGCAAAAAAAAGGTTCCCCACCCCGTCCTAAACTGTGCCCACACACACTCAAGGCCATCCCAAACTATTTTAGCATTTCAGATATCCCTTCTTTCCCCTCCCCTCCATCAGCCACATCAGAACTATAGTTTAATGCCAAAGGAGCACCATGAAAAGTCTCGGGAGTAGCCAATCTAGTCAGAGCATGTTGCAACCATTTGCGTGGGTGTAAAGTGCTGTCAAGTCGCAGCCAACTCATGGCAACCTGGAGGGTTTTCAAGGCAAGAGACGTTCAGAGGGGGTTTGCCTCCGCGTAGCAACCCTGGATTTTCTTGGTGGTCTCCCACCCAAGTAGTAACCAGAGTCGACTTGGCTCAGTTTCTGAAATCTGACAAGGTTGGGCTAGCCTGGGCCGTCCTGGTCAGGGCTGGCAAACACAGGTGGTTTGCTATTGCCTGCCTCTGCAATAGCAACCCTGGGTTTCCTTGGAGGTCTCCCATCCAGATACTAACCAGGACGAATCCTACTTAGCTTCCAAGATAGGGTGAAATCAGGTTAGCCTGGGGCTGTCGAGGATAGGGCTGCAACCATTTACTTGCTCTGTTTTGAACTACGCTTGTTTGTCTGGGAAAAGAGGCTGCATTTGGAAAGCTAAAAATCCCAACAGATTCCAAAACAGATTCCAAATTCCTTGTGATTTTATAAACCTTTTATTAGTGTGTTTTTAAAGCACATTCAAAAATTCCAAAACCGTTGGCTTATATTTTACCTCCTCTCTCCCCCCCCCCCCATAGAATTAAAGTGGCTAAGGAAGGCACTTGATCTAGTGATCTGAGCGGCGTTGGGGGGGGTGCAGCATCCAAACACAACACCTAGGAATGGCGTAGAGGGGGCAGCAAGAGAAAGGAGGGGGCAGGTGCCCTCCCTGGTGGGCACATCTCCCTCCACGAAGCACAATGGCGCTGTATCGACTCCTGGGGGAGAGGCCTCACGCAGCAGCGGTCACACAAGTGTTTGGTGTGCGCACTAGGAGAAAAGGTCAGCTGTGCTCTTTCCATTGCCATGGGGGGGTCAGGGGGCTTTGGCCTAAGGGAGGCTGTGGACAGTGCTGAAGTATGCACCCCACACACATGCGCGCACCCCTCTAGTCTGGCTTGGAGTTTCTGGGCTGTCTGCTGCAGGCGTTTATTTCTTTGCAAGCGTGGCGTTTTTATTCACTGGCTTTTGTTCCGTTGAAGTCCCCGTCTCGGCCCTCGGCTTCCTCCTCAGAGCCCTCGGCAGCATTTTCGACCACCCTCCGGCCCCCTCCGGAGCGCCGAGAGGGGGCAAAGGAGACAGGCTCATTCCCACGCCTGGAAAGACAAAAAATAAAATAAACAGAAGGTGTGAAAGTCAGGTGCTTCTCACTGGCTGTCCTTGAAGGAAAGAGGTGGAGATGCTTTGGCCCTGGGGGTGACTTTGGGTTTGTGGTGTTTCTCTGACAGCTCTTAACACCATTGTGTTAAGAATTACATTCTGTACCATTTTTATTGATGTTAACTACATAGGGTACCAGATGCCTGGGGCAAAGACAAGCCTGGTAATGTTTTACAATAAATAAATAGAAGGGGGGGGTAGGCCAGGCTGCAATTCAAAGCCTGCCCTCAGGTTAGAAGAGGTGCCCTTTCCAGAGGACTTGCAGACATCCCGGGGCCAGAATGGCTAACCTGCCCCCTGCCCTTCACATCCTTAGGCAGGTGAGACAGGCTGAATTGCCGGTGAGAAGAGGACAACGTGGGGGGGGGGGGAGGTCACATTAAACTGAAAACAAGACAGAGGTCCGTGGGAACGCTTGTGCCCCCCGCCCGGAAGAGAAAAGGCCATGCAGGCAGAGGCCGGGCCTCGCTGCCCCCCTTGAAAGAGACGGGCGCAGCAACAGTCAAGCCAAGCGGTTTCTCAAAAGAGGCGCCACAAATATTACAGAATGAGGCCGGCTCCGCTGTTTCGCCAGGCGGGTTGCATGGCTGACAGGGGTGCCTTGAAATGCCAAAGCAAGGCCCAGGCTGAACTAAGGCAGGCCCCCGTTTCAGAGTAGATGAGCCCCGTGGTGCAGAGGGGTAAGCTGCAGTACTGCAGTCCAAAGCTCTGCTCACGACCTGAGTTCGATCCCGACGGAAGTCGGTTTCAGGTAGCCAGCTCAAGGTGGACTCGGCCTTCCATCCTTCTGAGGTCAGTAAAATGGGTACCCAGCTTGCTGGGGGTAAAGTGTAGACGACAGGGGAAGACACTGGCAAACCACCCCATAAGCAAGCTGGGTACCCATTTTACTGACCTAGAAAACATCGGGATGTGACATCACCCCATGGGTCAGTAATGACCCGACGCTTGCACCTTTACCTTTACATTTCAGAGTGGGCTGTGTGCGTGCCCGTGCAGATCCATTTTCCAAACTTCTGCAGCTGAACAGAATTTAACAGCCCAGCTCTTTTAAAATAAACTTTCTAGTTCTTATGTGGCAGTGCAAAATTTGATTGATTGATTTATTTTTTTTGCACCAAATCCTGCTTATCTATCAAGCTCATTCCTGCAGAGGCAGATGCCAGCCGGCAGAATGTGCTGTATTGCTTCAGGATGGAATATAATACACAATTAGTTGCATCGCTACAGTACTGAGCCAGTGTGAACCAAGTACTGAACCAAGATGCCTTCCCTCTCATCATCTGCTTAAGGTCATAGAATCAGTATTGTTGTCAGATGGCCCTCGAGCCTAAACCTCCCCTAGAAGTTTTAAAGCAGAGGCTAGATGGCCATCTGACAGCAATGCTGATTCTATGACCTTAAGCAGATGATGAGAGGGAGGGCATCTTGGCCATCTTCTGGGCATGGAATAGGGGTCACTGGCAGGGTGTGGGGAGAGGGTAGTTGTAAATTTCCTCCATTGTGCAGAGGGTTGGACTAGATGACCCTGGTGGTCCCTTCCAACTATGATTCTATGGTGTTGGACTAGGATCAGGGAGACCCAAGATCAAATTCCTGCTCTACCCTGGAAGCTTGCTGGGCGATCTTGGGGCCAATCACACACCCTTAGCCTAATCAACCTCACAGGGTTGTTGTGAGGATAAAATGGAGAAGTGGAGAATGTTGCCAGCTGCTTTGGGTCCCAATTGGAAAGAAAATTGGGGTATAAATAAAGTGAAATAAAATAAATACTGTACAAGGCTGACCACGTGGGGTATTTTTCTCCTGACTCACATGGGTTGTAAGAATATGTTATCAGATTCCCTAAGCAAAAATCACTGGCGTTGCTAGGAGTGGTTATAAAAAGTGAGAATACAAAATTTGGAAGTGTATGTTCTGGAACAGAGAGGAGGAAAGGAAGGAAGGAGAGGGTAAATGAGCGCCTAATGGGGGGAAAAAACCTCTGTAATATTTGTCTCTTTTGGTTCAAGACACTGACACGTAGATATCCAAGCCTTCACAGTTTGCAGAAATCTGACAAGGATTTATTGGGGGGAGAAAAAAAATGAAAGAAGCAAAAGCCAATGGCGCCATTGAAGGCCGGATACCTGTTCAGTCACTGCGGGGGTTCCGGGTTTCCCCTGGAAGAGAAATGAGCGGGCCCAGCACAGTTAGCCACGGTTTCCTGGGAGATTATCTAAATAACAGAATGGGGGGGGTCCACAGCCACTGCATTCTGCTTGTCTCTCTCCCCCCCAAACCCCCCGTGGGATGGTAGCCCAACCTGCCCTGTCTCTGCCTGCAGAGGTCAGGCCTGGGGGAGGAGAAGCAGGACGGAGCTCAGTCTCTCTCCCCTGGCAGATGCAGATCAGAGGGGTGTGGGGAGGGGGGGAGAAGGGGATCCTGCCCAGAGAGTGGGCCGGGCCTGGCATGCAGGGTTGCCACAGCAAGAGGCTCACCCCGAAGGGGCCTGCCCTTGTCTGAGATGGAGAGAGCAGCACCATCTCTTGCCTGACCCCGGGACGAGTTCCCTTGGGAATTCGGAATGCTGCAGGTACGTTCTGACTGCACAGGGAACCTGACCCCCCCCCCCCGTCCCATTTCTTTGGGTCCTGTGAATGCTCTGCCGTGTGTTGAGGCTGTAGCTCACCCCCCCCAGGTGAGCAACCCCATGCCCCAAAGGGGCACCTGGGGGTGGGGTGGGGATAATGCTGACATCCCTCCCTGCTCCTCTCCTAATAAGGTCTTCACAGGTTGGGAGGGCCATCGATTTTCCTTTTGAAAGACTAACGTTTATGCTTTTTTTTTTTACCACCTCTTTAGACTCAGCTAGTGTGGGGGTCAACCCCCAGAGGAGAGGTTCTCAGGCATTGGCAATGGGTGGGGCCACACGATACCTCGGCACAGAAAGCACATCCTAAGCGGAGGAGAGCTGCTGTGGCTCAGCCCGGCCCCCCACCCCGGCACCACCCCGGCCTTCTCCCCCAGGCCCACCTGAGCTTGTTCTTGAGGGCCGTCACCTCCCGGCCCAGGGCCTCGTTGCTCTCCGCGGCCTCGTCCAGCTCCCTCTGCAGCTTCCGGCGGCTGGCATTGATGCGCTGAGATTCCTCCTCTGCCTCCTCCAGCTGGCGCTTCAGCTGCTTCACCCGGGCGCTACCCTTGTCGGCCTGAAACAGGAAGCGGGGCGGGGGGGGGGGGGAGAAAGTCACCTTAGACCTGAGAGCCTGCGCGGTGTAGTGGTTAAGAGCAGGGGTTTGGAGCAGTGGACTCTGATCTGGAGAACCGGGATTGATTCCCAACTCCTTCACATGAGTGGCAGACGCTAATCTGGTGAGCCGGGTTGGTTTCCCCGCTCCTCCACATGAAGCCAACTGGGCGACCTTGGGCTAGTCACAGCTCTCTTAGAGCTCTCTCAGCCCCATCTACCTCACAAGGGTGTCTGTTGTGGGGAAGGGAAGGTGATTGTAAGCCACTTGGATTCTGCCTTAAGTGGTAAAGGAAGTCGGCATATAAAAGCCAAATCTTCTTCTTAGGGCAGCAGCCAAAGGCCCACCGGAGATCCCATCCTCTCCCTGGGGCCCTGCTGACAGAAATGCAGCATGCCAGTCTAGGGGAATAGGGGAGGAGCTGCGGCTCAGTGGCAGAGCATCTGCTTGGCATCCAGAAGTCCCAGGTTCATTCCCCGACATCTCCAGTGAAAAGGAGCAGGCAGGAGGTGATAGGAGAGACCTTTATCTGCCTGAGACCCTGGAGAGCTGCTGCCAGTCTGTGTAGACAATACTGACCTTGATGGACCAATGAATTGATTCAATTCAAGGCAGCCTCACATTTATGTGTGTTTATGTGTTCATGTGATTGTCAAGGGAGGCTGTTCAGGAAGGAATCCGAAGAAGAGGGACTGGAGGGAAGCTGCAACTTGGGCTGAATCTGCCATAGGCCCCAGAACTGGTCGGTTATAGAATCATAGAGCTGCAAGGGGCCATCCAGCCCAATCCCCTGCACAATGCAGGATCAACCTAGCAACCCTGACAAGTGCTTGACAAGCCTCTGCTTGAAGACTGCCAGCGAGGGGGAGCCTCACCACCTCTCCAGGTAGCTGATTCCACTGTCGAACAACTCTTACTGTAAAAAACTTACTGTAACTCTTACTGTAAAAAACCTTTTCCTAATATCCAGCCGGTACCTTTCTGCCTGCAATTTAAACCCATTCTTGCGAGTCCTCTCCTCTGCTGCCAACAGGAACAGCTCCCTGCTCTCCTCTAAGTGACAGCCCTTCCAATACCTCAAGAGAGCCATCATGTCCCCCCTTCAAGCTCCTCTTCTCCAGACTAAACATTCCCAACTCCCTCAGCCTTTCCTTGTAGGGCTTGGTCTCCAGGCTCCGATCCTCCTTGTCGCTCTCCTCTGCACACGCTCAATTCTGTCCACATCCTTTTTGAAGTGAGGCCTCCAGATCTGCACATAATACTCCAGGTGCAGCCTCACCAATGTGGTGTACAGCGGGGCTATGACATCCTGTGATTTGGATGTTATGCCTGTAGATGCACCCCAAGATCGCATTAGCTTTTTTTGTCGCTGCATCACACTGGCTGCTCATATTTAACTTATGGTCCACCCATACCCCAAGTTCTTGTTCACACACACTGCTACCCAGAAGTGTATCCCCCATCCAGTATGCATGTCCCTCATTCTTCTTACCCAGATGTTGAACTCAGCACGAATCCTTGTTGAATTGCATCCTGTTCACATCCGGTTCCTCTCCCCGCCCCCTTTGTAGTATGTAGTTTTATCAAACAAAAAGTGCTTTTGTTATCTTGTAATTCTTACTACAGCCCTGCAAGGTAGGCCAGCATTATCAGATGTACACCTGCCCAGAATTTTCAGACTGAACTACTGGCTGAGGTCACCTGGCCAGTTTGCAGTGGATACGACACCTGAACCTGGGTCTTTCCCAGATCACAGCTTGTTCGCTCGTTCCCATGGGATAAAACTCTGACCATTGCTTCATGGGCACCCTTTAAGCCCCACCCCTTCCCACCAGGTTAGCCCCTCCCCCTCCCATGCCATTGGCTGGATGGAGCCTGCAGTGGTCACCTGGTCTTTGTACTGCTCCGCCTGTTTCCTCTCGTCCTCCACCTGGAGCAAAACCTCCTTGAGCTTCTTGTCCTTTTGGCGCAAAGTCTTCGCAGCAGCCTGTTTTTCCCTGTCAGGAGCCAGGAGGGGGGAAAGAGAGAGGTTTAAAGGTGGGGGGGCTGGCCAGAGCAAAAGCAATGCGGCGGGAAAGGCAGACCAAGACGCGGGAGGGAGATCCACTGGGCCCTCCTGAAAGGGGACACCCTGCAAGGAGCTGCTGCCAAGCGAAATGCATTTTGATCATTTTGATCACCGGATTCCACACACACGGATTTCATCCAGAGTCAGCCTCGTGGGGAGGGGGACGCCCACTGAGAACCCCACCCCCTCTCTGCCCCCGCCCCCGGCCACGTACCGGGACTCCTGCTCCAGCTGCTCTTCCAGCTGTGCGATTTTGGCTTCCAGGGCCGTGACGGTGGCCTTGAACTTGGACTTCACGGCCCCCTCCATCTCCTGCAGTTTGCCCCTCAGCTCCTTGTTCTGCCTCTCCAGCTGCTGCCGGGCGCTCTCGTTCTTCTGGGCCGTGGCCCGCTCTGAGGCCAGCTCGTTGTTCAGCTGCTCTGCCTGCAACGCCATGGGCAGGGGGCACCTCGTGAGCCGAACGCAGGCGGGGGCGGTCCCCAGGAGCTGCAGCCCACGGGCCGGGCCGTCCACCTCCCCTACCCCCGTGTCCCGTAGCCTCCCTGCGTAGCCAACCTCCAGGTACTAGCTGGAGATCTCCTGCTATTACAACTGATCTCCAGCTGATAGAGATCAGTTCACCTGGAGAAAATGGCCGCTTTGGCCATTGGACTCTATGGCATTGGAGCCCCTCCCCAAACCCCGCCCTCCTCAGGCTCTGCCCCCAAAACTTCCCGCCGGTGGTGAACAGGGACCTGGCAGCCCTACTCCGCTTGCCTGCTGCACGGCCTTCCGGAAGCGGTCGCTCATGGCTTCCATGTTGCTCTGCTCCTCTTCGAGCTCCTCCTCCATTTGGGAGATCCGGGCCTCCAAGCGCCGTTTCTCATCCAGGAGGCTCGTCCTAGAAACACCGGGGAAGGTCATAAGGGGGTGGGGGTGGGTTGCCTCATTGTCAGGGACTTGAAACCCGCGGCCCTTCTAACTCAGGAACGCCAAGCAGTTTCCTTCATTGCACCTCGAGCGAGAGACAGTTCCCTACATCGCTGCCTGGCTATATCATTCCGGGACTGGTTGCTCATCGTACACTCGTTCGTGACTAAAAACGTGTGCGATGTTAATTTTGCATCTGAT
Source organism: Euleptes europaea (assembly GCF_029931775.1). Lineage (NCBI taxonomy): Eukaryota > Metazoa > Chordata > Lepidosauria > Squamata > Sphaerodactylidae > Euleptes > Euleptes europaea. The sequence continues at coordinate 18,284,476 of NC_079332.1, forward strand.
GGGTGTGGAATCAGCACCTGGTATCTCAGAGGGCCCACCCCCACCCCCACCCCCGCTTCAAATCCTGCCTCTGCCACGAGCTCTCTCGGTGGCCTTCCTCAGACAAGTTCGTCTCATCTTCATTCTATTCATTTACGCTATGGTGGTCCCGCCTTTCTTGCCGGGGCGCAAGGTGGATTACACAGAATGAGGCAGCACAGCCAACAGGGTGGAACATACAATAGACAAGGCAACAGGATTTGACTGGTAGAAATCCGGGTGCAACCAGAGGTGAAGAAGCAAAGCATAAGAATTAACCTGCCAAATGCAAAAATTACTCAGAAGAAGAAGAGTTGGTTTTTATATGCCGACTTTCTCTACCACTTAAGGGAGAATCAAACCAGCTTACAATCACCTTCCCTTCCCCTCCCCTGTGAGGTAGGTGAGAGAGCTCAAAGAGACCTGTGACTATCCCAAGGTCACCCAGCTGGCTTCATGTGTAGGAGTGGGGAAACCAACCTGGTTCACCAAATTAGCCTCCGCCACTCATGTGGAGGAGTGGGGAATCAAACCCGGTTCTCCAGATCAGAGTGCACCCCACTCCAAACCACCGCTCTTAACCACTACACCACGCTGGAACCAAGTAGGAACCTGTTGGGTATTAGAGAGCGAGCTTTGTTACATGTCAGACAGTTAAAGGGTTAATATTGTAACTGACCATTTGGTCAGTGTAGTGGCCATTGCAGTCGTGCCCCGAGGGTCATGTATACAACTACTTTGCATGTTCAACTGCTTTCGATTTCTTTGTTAGAAGAGAAAGTAGTTGATCACTTTTCTTCTTGCTTGACTGCTGAACAGGCAGGATGGAGAGAGGCTCTCCTTTTGCTAAGGGTGCCTACTCGTAAGTAAGCTTAGTGCCTTGCCAAAGGCTTTTGGCAAGTATAGGAAACAGAATGTAGACAGATATTATTTGTTTTGTATCCCAGTGACTTTTTCCCTACCCTGAGATAGAGTAAAGATTGTTTTACTTCAAGACAAATGCGTCTTGCCTCTTTTGTGCGTGTGTGTGATCTCAATTCTCATAGTTCAAGAGGAACGATCCATTCCCTCTGATTTGGTAGCAGATAAATTAAAGATCGGGGTTCCCTTTACAGGAACTGGGGCCCCGATCCCCCAATAAGTGGTAGCTGAGTACGCTTGGTTTTTATTTTGGCTATTGAGATAGGATCACACCGCACTCCTTTTTTTTGCTTTTGGGATCTTCACTGGAGACGAAAGGATTTACAAACGCCCAGAGGGAATTTTTCCTGTGACGGAGCCAGCAGCCTGGTCTGCAAAGGACGGCAGGAAACTTAACCCTGCGCGCCACGCTTGGATCCTGTGAGGAAGAAAGCAGCCCTGAGCCGCTGGAATGAGCAACGATAAGGAAAGTATGAATTCAAAACAACCCCAATCCGTTTCTGTCCCCCATATCACCCAAGCCTCCTTTCCAGTATGGAAGAGAATGGTGGAAAATGCTTTAACAGCAATTGGGGTGAATCACGTTTTGAATGAAGACCCGCCAGCTGACACAGATAGAGAAGCCCTTAAGAAATTTAAGATTTCAGATGCCCAGGCAATGAATTTGATTTCCAATGCGATTAATCCGGAAGAAACTGCAATAATTTTGAATAATGATAGCGCCAGGAAAATGCTAAATGCACTCAATGAGAAATTTGGAACTGTGTCAAAAACCCAGAAAATGATTTTAAAAACTAGACTGTATGCAAATAAAATGTCTGGAGATATGACCCTCTTGCAACACCTTAAGAAAATGCAAGATTTGGAATCAGAGTTGAAGGCTGTAGGAGGGGAAATCGGTGAAGAAGAGTTTCTTGTACTATTTCTGGGAAGTTTGCATTTTAAATATAACGCTGAAAAAAGGAATCTTTTGGGTAGGGAGGACTTAACCCTTACTAAGCTGGTGACTGCACTTAAACAGTTTGAAGCAGACAGGAGCCAAGAGAGGGAATTGTCTCGTGGAGTGTCTGTACTGCGTGTAAATGACAAATCCACAATCAGATGCTTCTTGTGTGGAAGGCATGGTCACAGGTCGTTTCAATGTGAGAGACGTGAAACAAAGGGAGAAATTCCCCCCCCCTCTCGCCGGGAAGAAAAGCCCGCCAAATCCTCACAAAGGGAGAGGGATGGAAATGGGAGGCAACAGCCCCAATCGTCCACAAGAGGGAGCCCAAGTACAAGCCAAGGGAAGCCCAGATGGCACAGTCACCCAAAGGCTTATCTAGTCTCGAATAAAGTCTCAACCAAAGATTATTTAAGGCGTGTAAATACATTTGTTCTGGACAGTGGTGCAGATGTACATGTGTCTGGCTTGAGATCAGCTTTTGACTTTCTAGAGCCTTGTGATGAAACATTAGTTATGGCTTGTGGAGAAAGATTTCTATGCACTCAGAAAGGAGAAGTTTCTATTGCAATTCAAAGCTATTGTGGAAATGTAATGCATTTGAACTTACAAGACGTATTCCTAATGCCTAATTCAGATGAAAATTTACTGTCCGTGAATAAATTAGTGGATGCAGACTTTGAAGTGTCTATAAAAAGAGACAAATGTCGCTTATTTGATTCTAAAGGAAGAGAATACCCAGTGCTATCAGTAGGCTCGCACTATTGCCTGGAGAATGTTGCAAGTCAATTGGAGGAATATGCTTGTAGTGATTTTGAGAGCAATGTTGATTCTGATGAAAGTGATTTTGATGGAAATGAGGATAATGTTGAGGAAGAATCAAAGTGCCTAGTTGCTTTTAATAAAGGATTGACAGAGCAGAAGGCTGCAGATTGTAACCACAAGGACTGTTTGTACCAATGGCACGTGAAACTAGCTCATAAAAACTTTAAGTCAGTGAAGCAACTGCTGATTGATTGTGGAATGCCAGTTAAGGAATGCTTTAAGGACAAAGAACGTTGTGAAGTGTGTCTCAGAGGAAAGGGAACAGCGCCTAAGCACGTGCAGAGGCCAAGCAGTGTTAAGGCAGAAATTTTGGAAGAAGTGCACTCAGACTTGATTGGCCCACTCAAGGCTTCAGCAGGAGGGGCAAAATATGTTCTGCATTTCATAGACAGCGCCTCAAGATTTGCATATGTGTATTTGTTGAAATCAAAGACTGAAGTAGCTGAAAAGTTTAAAGCTTATGTTGCCCTGATGAAGAATAAACATGACAGAGGTATACAGTTATTGTTCACTGACAATGGAAGTGAGTACATTAATAAAGAAATGAAAGAAATTCTTGAATCTGAAGGAATAGAGCATGCAACCTCAGTTGCATATACCCCTAGGAACAATGGGTTGTCAGAAAGGTTTAACAGAACTCTGATGGAAAGTGCAAGATGTTTAATGCTACAGGCAGGCTTGCCTTACCCCTGCTGGGGAGAATGTGTAAATACAGCAGCTTACCTTTACAACAGGACAATTTCAAGTGCTATCAACATGACTCCATATGAAAGATGGAATGGCAGGAAGCCTAGTCTGAAACACTTGAAAGCATTTGGATCTCGTGTGTTTGCATACATCCCAAAGGAGAAAAGGGGAAAAATGGATCCTACTACAAAACTTGGAATTCTTGTGGGATACCATCCTTTCTCAAAAGGATACAGGATAATGGACATTAAGACTTACAATTTACAAATATTGAATGCAGTATATATAGATGAAAGAAATGTTATTAATAATCAACAAATTAATAACTTTGATGATCCAGAGGTTTGTGAAGAGGAAACCATAGAGATTCCATTTACAGCATGGGATTGCAATCCACCTGCTCCTGCGGAACAGCAAGAGACTGCAGATTCAAAAGGGGTTGATCCCGGTGCTGATGGAACAGCGGAACCCTCTCAGACCTTAAGGAGATCTACAAGGACTACAAAAGGAATACCAGCAGAGAAACTGAGTCTTTTCACTAGAATTGACAGCCACGTGGAACCCTCAAGTTGGGACGAACTGCAAAAGTTGCCCGATGGGGAGCGGTCGAGATGGCTGAAGGCAATTCAAGAAGAATTAGACTCACTGCAGAAGAATAATACCTGGAAACTAACCAAACTCCCACCAAACAAAAGGACTGTGGGATGTAGATGGGTGTTCAAGGTCAAGAAAAATTCGGATGGAACTGTTGACAAATACAAAGCAAGACTAGTTGCAAAAGGATTTACCCAGAAGTATGGAACTGACTACACAGAAACCTACGCACCTGTGATTAGTCACACGGCTATAAGGACTTTGCTGAGTATAGCCGCCTCCAGGAATAAAGTGGTACTGCAACTCGACGTCAAAACAGCTTTCCTGAATGGAGACTTATCAGAAGAAATATACATGGAACTTCCACCAGGATTAAAGGACTGTGATACTAAAAATCAAGTTTGTAAACTTGAAAAGACTTTGTATGGGCTCAAACAGTCAGCAAGAGCATGGAACCACAAACTAACCTCATTATTGAAAGCTCAAGGCTTTGAACAAGGAAATATAGAGAAATGCTTATTCAGAAGGAAGAAAGATGATGGATGGGACTTTGTTTTGGCCTTTGTAGACGATCTTCTGATTTGTTCTGACACTGAAGAAGCTGCAAAAGAAATTGCAAACAAACTGAATGAATCAGTAGAAGTGAAACTACTTGGAGAAGTAAAGAACTATCTTGGAATGGAGATTGAAAGAAACCAAGACAATGGATTTTCAATCAATCAAAGGAACAAGATACTGGAATTTCTACAATTCATGAATATGAAGGAGTGCAAGACCAAGAACACTCCACTTGACCCTTCATATATGGATCTAGACGGAGGTGAACTATTGCCTAACAATCACAAGTACAGAGAAGCTATTGGAAAACTTCTATACTTGAGCAACGTTAGTAGACCGGATATAAGTGCAGCAGTTGGAATCCTAAGTAGAAGGACCAGCACACCTGCAGAACATGATTGGAATGCAATCAAACACCTCACACAATACTTAAAGAAAACTATTGATTTGAAGTTGAAGATAACTCCAAATACTGAGCTGAAACTGATAGGATACATGGACGCTAGTCTGGGTGGTACTAGAACAGACAGCAAATCTACAAGTGGATATCTGTTCTACTTTGGAGAAAACCTGATCTCCTGGACCAGCCAGAAACAGCAAGTTGTGTCAACATCTTCAACTGAAGCAGAATGCATAGCAGCCAAGTGTGCATGTACGGAGCTGGAAGAGATAATTGAACTGCTACGCGACTTTGGATTAGATGAACTGACACCTGCTACAATGTTTGAGGACAATCAATCGTGTATAGCACTACTGAATGGCGAGAACTCTAAGAAAGGGAAGAGACTTCTTCGACTCAAAATGGACTCAGTAAAGGACAAACAAGAAAGAGGTCTCGTAGTAGTGAAGTACTGTGAAAGTAAAGAGATGGTGGCCGACATCCTGACGAAGCCACTGCCTAGACAACAGTTTGAATACTTACGTGATGCATTGTGTTTATATGTCTGAATGTAACTAAACCTCGAAAAGGGGATTGTTGGGTATTAGAGAGCGAGCTTTGTTACATGTCAGACAGTTAAAGGGTTAATATTGTAACTGACCATTTGGTCAGTGTAGTGGCCATTGCAGTCGTGCCCCGAGGGTCATGTATACAACTACTTTGCATGTTCAACTGCTTTCGATTTCTTTGTTAGAAGAGAAAGTAGTTGATCACTTTTCTTCTTGCTTGACTGCTGAACAGGCAGGATGGAGAGAGGCTCTCCTTTTGCTAAGGGTGCCTACTCGTAAGTAAGCTTAGTGCCTTGCCAAAGGCTTTTGGCAAGTATAGGAAACAGAATGTAGACAGATATTATTTGTTTTGTATCCCAGTGACTTTTTCCCTACCCTGAGATAGAGTAAAGATTGTTTTACTTCAAGACAAATGCGTCTTGCCTCTTTTGTGCGTGTGTGTGATCTCAATTCTCATAGTTCAAGAGGAACGATCCATTCCCTCTGATTTGGTAGCAGATAAATTAAAGATCGGGGTTCCCTTTACAGGAACTGGGGCCCCGATCCCCCAATAGAACCTACTTACAGGGACAGATAGGATGAATGATACAAAGCAGTATAGTGTACAGTCCCTGACAAGGGGAGCTCTGACTCATGCCCTGAAAATCTTATTGTTCCCTAAGGTGCTGCTGGACTCGAATCTAGTGGTCTTTTAACCCCAAGCTTCTTTTTGAACCACTTTGCTGTGCAAAGGGCCTAACTTGTGGGGCTGTTGTAAGGATTCCTGAGATGATGCCTGGGCCATGCTCGCACACACTAAAGAGGGGACTAAAACAAATGTCACTTTCCCAGATGCTCCAAAGGGAGGACACTGCGCCAAATAAATGCTCAACAGTGGAAACCTGAGAGCTGTGCATCAGTTTCTGGCAGGCTCCACATCCCAGCCAGCTCACCTTCCAGAGGCCGAGCTTGCCAACTCTTCGGCCAAATCCTCCTTCTCCTGCTCTGCTTGCTTCCGGGCTCTTTCAGCTGCCGCCAGATCCTAGAGAAGCCACCAGAGAGAAAGAGAGGGAGAGAGAGAGAGACGCTCCCATTCAGCACAGCAAGAAGGGAGGCTCTGGAAGACCCTCTCCCACCTTCAAGCAGAGGGCTCGCTTTGCTTTGGGGTCCCAGCCAGCTCCTGTGCGCATGCCTATCTCCTGACCAGACAGTCGAATGTGTGAACTGGGGCTCTTGAAAAGCCCGCATCGCATTCCAGGGGATGTCCGCCTGTTAGATGTTGAGGGCTCATCTGCAGTTCAATTTATCAGCTTAAATCGGTCATCACAAAACAATATTCACAAGTATACAAGAAAAGAAATGTGTGGAAATAATGGATACTTACAATTGTAATAAGACTTTATAGTTTTGCATTTAAATAGAGTCTGGACTACTTTTTGAAGATTTTTTTTAACCTTTTAGCATACCTGTTGATGAGATCTAAGGTTATCTAAGACCTTTTATGCAGGGACGTTTCCCCGGGGTCCCGCCTGCTGACTGCTTTGGGGCTTCCTTTTGATTATGCATAACTTTCCCAACAGTCGCTCTCCCCACACGTTTTGCCCGTGTTTTCCAGATTCTGGCTAAAACAGCATCGGGAAAACCGGGGCAAAACACACGGGGAGAGCGAGGTGACCTGTGATGGTCAAGAAAGGCATGCATAATCAAAAGGAAGTCCCTAAGCAGTTGGAAATATCCCTGCATAAAAGGCCTAAGAATACATCTGCTATGTGCTTATTGTGTTAAGCAAGACTAGAAGGCCAAACTAGAAACTTTTAATTTCTATTAAAAGGTAATAAAGTGTAATATTCTTCTAACTTTTTATATAACTTTTTTCTATGCATTTTTTAAAAAATTATTAATAAAATGGACAGTCAACAGTAAATGTATACATAAACTAAAAACAAATAGACACAGTCACACAAAGTCAAAAGCCTTCACAACCCAGCATCCGTAGCCCTTTCTTGCTTAACCGAAACTGTATCTTACTATAAAATGGACGTTTCCATTCTTTGAATGGTTCTTGTCCATAGCGGGTCTACACTATTAATATCATTATTTTTTTGGTAAGCGGCTATTTTTCTAACTTTTAATTAACTGTCCAAGATAAAAGGAACCCCTTATGCAATCAGAGTTGACCAACAGATGGACCTGATAAGAGCTGACTTCTACACAAAAACATGCTTCGTCAGCAAGAAAAGTTGTGACAGAATCAAAATCCTGCTACACAGTGACATTACACCATTTTAACCAAGAGAACAGGGGAAGCCTTTATATCAGTGACCCTCAGTGGCTTGAGAGGCCCCTTAGGCACTTGCGGGCCCTGTCGCCCAATGTAGCCTTTGCCCCAGGTTTCGGGAAAGTGAGTAAGGCCCCTTGGCTGATGTTGCCTGTGGGCGGCAGGGGGTTCCCAGAGCGACTGGAAGACAGGTAAGTTGCAGGCCTCCTGCCAGGGATGAAAGTAGGGGGCCCACTCCAACACCCACCCACCCGTCCTTATCCGCCCTTAACTGGACCCAAGACCTTCTGCAGGCGCATAAGGGTCCCCACCCCTCAGCCATGGTCCCTCCCACAAAGCAGCTGCCCTTCATGCCACACCCACATTGGCGCTGCTATCAATATGGGGGGAGCAGAACCAAAACCTAACATCTAAAGGATTAACCGTGTTTGTGTTAATGGCTCTGGCCGGAGGGTTATAGCAAGATATTGGAAAACGGCAGAATTCCTAACGTTACGGTCTGGGTATTCTGAAGTGTGGCAAATAGCCATGGCAGAAAAATTGACACATCGACTTAAGAGTTATTAAAGGCAAAGCTAATATATTGGATTTTTATGAAATGTGGCATGATTTCATCTCATACACAAACCAGAAAGAAATTCAACATGCATCTAAACCATTTCAAAGATTATGGGAAAAAATTAAAGTTATAATGACCCCTTTCTCTTTTCATTTGAAAATGTATTAACCACCTATTCTGTTATTGTACTCCTTTTATACCTGTAATAAAAAATATACATGTGTGTGTTTGTTTATTTATTTACAGACAAGAACTTGCAACAAGCACTCGACCAACAGTGCTGTAGTTTTGCTGTTTTTCTTTCTTTTCTTTTTTGCTTTATGTGTTTATGTGTGACTGTGATTGTATCTGTATCTGTTAATAAAACATGTTTAAAAGAAAAGAAAAGAAAGCAGCTGCCCTTCCCAGGAAAGATAGTTGTGGGGGAAGCTCACTGGATGGACCTTGTCGCATACGGTCTCCGAAGGTAAGAATTAGAACAAGAAGGCCCGTGTGTGTCCCGTAACAGGGCAACCCTTTCGGATCTTCTCCTCTCCTGATGTGGAAAGGTCGGGGGTGTGGCGAATCCTAGGTTCCCACGGGAGCAAATTCCCATTTGGGCTCCCCCCAAATCCGCTGGCCTCACTTACCTCTTGCAGCTGCATCAGCTCAGCCTCCAGACTCTTGGCCTTCTTCTCGTTCTCCCGGGCAGTGGTGAAGATCTCTTCTCGGGCGGCACGGGCATCGTCCAGTTCCCTCTGGAAGTCCTTCATCTGGGCCTAGGAGGTCCAGAGTTAAAGAAGACCTTAATGGGGCCAATCCCATCAGCAGCTTGATTCCATTTCCGGTTGTATTAATATCTGCTGCAGCCACCTCAAGGCACATTCGGAAGAAGAAAGGGCTGCCATCTGAAGGGCCACGTGGTGAGCACCCCGGCATTCCTAGCAGGGGCTTCAGAGGCGCGCCTCTTCCCCTAAAGCAGGGGTCCCCAACATGGTGCCCGTGGGGATTAGGATGCCCGCTGGCACCTTTCCTGGTGCCTGCCAAGTGTTTTTAGAAAGTGGGCAGGTCCAGGCCAGCTTCGGATTGGCAACTGGAGATTTGATTGGCTGTGCAGATTTTTTTTTAAATGTTGCTGCCGCCATAGCACAAAGATCTTCACTGTGTGACTGAAGGTAAGCTGAGGCAGCCGTTTCATGTCTGGCTCCACCTCCTGCGGCAGCTATTTTGTGGCTGCCCCCCACCACCACCACACTGGGTCAGAATTCCAAAGTTGCCTGTAGGCTCAAAATGGCTGGGGACCCCTGGCCTAAAGCATCACCTTCGGAAAGACCTTCTCCCAAAAAACAGAAGAAGCAGCGGCAGTAAAAGAGAAACCACAGGGCAGGGTCTGAATCGCACAGGCCCCTGAAGTAACCCTTGGGCAAGTGCTGGGTGGGCAGATTTCACAGAACCATAGAGTTGGAAGGGGGCCATAGAGGCCATCTAGTCCAACCCCCTGCTCAATGCAGGATCGGCCTACAGCATCCCTGACAAGTGTTTGTCCAGCCTCTGCTTGAAGACTGCCAGTGAGGGGGAGTGCACCACCTCCCTAGGCAGCCCATTCCACTGTCGAACAACTCTTACTGTAAAAATGTTTTTCCTAATATCCAACTGGCACCTCTCTGCCCGCAATTTAAACCCATTATTGTGAGTCCTCTGCTGCCAACAGAAAGAGCTCCCTGCCCTCCTGTAAGCAACAGCCCTCCAAATATTGCAAGAAAGAAATCCTGTCCCCCCTCAACCTCCTCTTCTCCAGGCTGAACATTCCCAAGGCCCTCAGCCTTTCCTCAAAGGGCTGGGTCTCCAGGCCCCTGGTCATCTGGTCTAACCCCCTGCTTAATGCCGGATCGGCCTCGAGCATCACTGACAAGTGTCTGTCCAGCCTCTGCTAAAGACAGCCAGTGAGGGGGAGGCTCACCACCTCCCTAGGAAGCTGGCAACCGTTTTCGGCCTCAGCACCACATCTGGGACTCTGGCCCCTTCCAAGGGCTCCCAGTTGGACACTGGGGCTGTTTGTTGCCGGAGAAAGAGAAAGAGCCAGAGGCCAACTTGGTGTCCCCAGAAGCAGGCAGAGACCTTGCGGCGCCTCTCTCTGCTGTGCTGCTCTGGAAATTTTCCAGCCCACCTCTCAGCCGGCTGATGCACCTGCTCTTAGACCCCTTGACAGCCAGGTGAAAAGCTCCTTCAGATGGTGGCCTACGGGCCGTAATTTGCCAACTCCCCGCATAGCAACGACAGTGCCAGAGGACCAACGGGGCGACCTCCCAGGGTCCCCAGGCAAAAGCCCGCCCACCTGGAGTTTCCGGAGCTGCTTGATGGCTTCCTCCCGGCCCTTGTTGGCCGAGTCCGCCTGGCCTTCCAAGTCCTTGATGTCGACCTCCAACTTCTTCTTGGCCGCCGCCGCCAGGGCCCGCTGCTTGCGCTCGTCTTCCAGCTCCGTCTCCAGCTCGTGGAGCTGAACAGTGGGGAAAGCGGCCTTCAGGGGCTGACTGGAGCGGGGTGCGCGCCGCCACCCCCCACACACGCACATTCGACAACCGCACAGCCGAACAGACAAAACGGCCCCATGGAAGAGGGAGCTGCCGTGTTCCCCACTCTCCAGGAGGGTGGGCATTCCAAAGGAAGCGCCCTTGGCCTGGTCTCCTTGAGAGGAGGGAGCCCTGGTGTGAGGAGCAGGCAGCCCAGAACAGCACTAACTTCCCTCCAAAGCACTTGGAATCCCCTAATGTCGTCTCCTTGCAGGCCGCCCGCAAATAGGGTTGCCAACCTCCAGGTACTAGCTGAAGATCTGCTATTACAACTGATCTCCAGCTGACAGAGATCAGCTCCCCTGGAGAAAAAGGCTGCTCTGGCAATTGGACTCTATGGCATTGAAGTCCCTCCCCTCCCCAAACCCTGCCCTCCTCAGGCCCCGCCCCCCAAAAAACCTCCCACTGGTGGGGAAGAGGGACCTGGCAACCCTACCTGCAAAGCTCAGATATCCGTCTCCTTCAACCCCCACCCAACCATAGAATCATAGAGTTGGAAGGGACCACCAGGGGCATCTAGTCCAACCCCCTGCACAATGCAGTAAATTCACAACTACCTCCCCCCCACACCCCCAGTGGCCCCCACTCCATGCCCAGAAGATGGCCAAGATGCCCTCCCTCCCATGATCTGCCTGAGGTCATAGAATCAGCCTTGCTGACAGATGGCCATCTAGCCTCTGCTTCAAAACCTCCAGGGAAGGAGTGCTCGCCACCTCCCGAGGAAGCCTGTTGCTCATCATGATGGCCGCTTCCCCTGTCCCCTTGAAGTAAAAGCAAACTTCTAACCATCAATAAACACGGAGGAAGCCAAAAGACGGAAAGAGGGAAAAGGCGGCGGCCCTCTCTTCCTCTGGGCCTGTCCGTCCGTTCCTGGGGAGGCCCAGGGGGTCCCGCTACCTGCTTCTGGAGCTGGCGCCTCTTCTCCTCGTTCTGCTCATCCCGGGCCTGCAGGTCTCTCTCGAACTGGCCCTTCAGGGCCTGCATGTTGACCTCCAGCCGCAGCTTGGCGTCTTCGGTGGCCTGCAGTTCATCCTCCAGCTCCTCCAGCTGCGTCCTCATCTCCTCCACCTGCTGCTCCAAGGCCCGCTTGGATTTCTCTAAATCGTGGACCTTTGAGGAATGGCAGACAAAAGGCAGGTTGAGGGATGAGCTGTGGCTCAGTGGTAGAGCCTCTGCTTGGCATGCAGAAGGTCACAGGTTCAGTCCCATGCAGCATCTCCAGTTAAAGGGACTAGGCAAGCAGGTGACGGGAAAGACCCTTTTCTGCCTGAGACCCTGGAGAGCCGCTGCTGGTCAGAGTAGACAATACTGACTTTGATGGACCAAGGGTCTGATTCAGTATCAGGCACCTTCATGAGAGGGCTTGGCTGCGGCATCCATTTTTTGTTACCGGTTTTGTTAGAGCCTGCACTGGTTTTCACAATTACATTTGTTCTTATTTCCGTGGATTTCAAGAGGAACTTTATTCCTTTCTCCCCTCCACATGCACAGATACCCACACCCACTCAGACAGTCCTCTGGGTCAGAGAATCACCCCCCTTTCCCCCAAATGCCTTGGCTATGGGGTGCACAAAGACGCAGCATCTTGGTTGTGTCAGAAATGGCCTCTGAGGCCATGAGAAAAGGGGACACAGAGATTGTCTTAGAATCCTAGAGTTGGCAGGGGCCACCAGGGTCATCTAGTCCAACCCCCTGCACAATGCAGGAAATTCACAACTGCCTCCCCACCACCACCCCCAGTGACCCCTGATCCATGCCCAGAAGACGGCTAAAAAAACCCTCCAGGATCCCTGGCCAGTCTGGCCTGGAGGGAAATTGCTTCCTGACCCCAAAGTGATGATCGGCATTTCTCTGGGCATGTAAGAAAGAGCTACAAGAGCCAATTACGAAGCAGCATTTCAAGGGGCGGGGATTCAAATGCTTCCTGCTTCCTCTGAGCTGTTTCTGAGCAGAAGAAAGGCTTTTTAAAACTGAGTATTGGATTTCTCCCCCCCCTTCTTTTCAGATTGCTCCAGGTTTGTTTTATGTTCTTAAAATGCTTTTTTATGAGGCAATTGGGTTTGTGGGGGGAGGGAACTTTTCTCTCACTACAGCCAATTACGAAGCAGCATTTCAAGGGGCGAAGATTCAAATACTTCCTGATCTGAGCTTGGAGACTGCTGGTGCACAGACTCCCAACAGGAAGGTGTGGATCCATCAAGCAACGAACCTCAGGTCAAACTCCCAGGCATAAGCAAACACTGTTGTTTTTGGAAGGGCCACAGGGCCCAGGCAGAGGGCCTTACGTTCTTGCCGACATCATCCTTGGAGCTCACGAGGTCCTCCATCTCCGCTTTCAGCAACTTGTTGGTTCTCTCCAGCTCCTCCCGGGTTTCCAAGGCCTCCTCCAGGGCCCGGGCCAGCGAAAGGGCTTTGGTTTCCTTCTCTCGCGCTTCGGCTTCTGCGCGGTCTCTTTCCTCAGCGTATTTGGAAGAGATGTTCTTCTCCTCGGCCAGCATCTGCAGAGAGGGATCAAGATTTGCACCGTTCATGGCGGTCCTTGTCTTTGAATCGGAAAGGGCCGTTGGCTGCTACTGGGTTTAGTACAGGAGGGATTTGACACGTGTACAGAATCATAGAATCATAGAGTTGGAAGGGACCACCAGGGTCATCTACTCCAACCCCCTGCACAATACATGAAATTAACAACTACCTCCCCTACACACATTCCACCGTCAAAAAGCCCTCACCGTCAGAAAGTTCTTTCTAATGTTTAGGTGGAATCGCTTTTCTCTTAGTTTAAATCCATTACTCTGTGTCCTAGTCTCTGGAGCAACCGAGAACAAGCTAGTTCCCTCATCAACATGACATCCCTTCAAATATTTAAACATGGCTATCATGTCTCCCCTCAACCTTCTCTTCTCCAAACTAAACAAACCTAATTCCCCAAGTCTCTCTTCAAAGGGCATGGATTCGAGACCTTTGACCATTCTGGCCCCCTCCTCTGGACACGCTCCAACTTGTCAACATCCTTCTTAAATTGTGGAGCCCAAAACTGGACACAGTATTCCAAGTGAGGTCTGACCAATGCAGAATACAGTGGTAGTATTACTTCCCTGGATCGAGACACAATACTCCTATTGATGCAGCCCAGAATTGCCTTGGCCTTCTTAGCCGCCATGTCACACTGTTGACTCATGTTGTTTGTGGTCCACTAAGACTTCCAGATCTCTTTCACATGTACTGTTGTCAAGCCAACTCTCCCATCCTGTACCTGTGCCTTATGTTGTTTCTGCCTAGGTGAAATACCTCACACTTCTCCCTATTGAAATCCATTTTATTACTTATTGCCCAGCTCTCCAGTCTATCAATGTAAATCGTTCCTCTCCCAGCGCCTCTCTGAGAAACTCTTGGATGGCAGGACATCAGGAAAACTGCATACTCAGGACTTGATTGTCACAAATAGTCAAAAAGGGGAATCTGGGTTGGTGTTTGAATCTTAGTTACAGAAAACTTAGTTGAGAGCCAGTGTGGTGTAACGCTTAAGAGTTCTGACCCAGGTTTGTCACTGAAGCTCACTGGGTGACCTTGAGCCACTCACATTCTCTCAGCCTAAGCATGAAGCTTTCGGGGGGGGGGGGGGTTTCTGGCTGCACATCTTAACTGAAAACACACAGGTGTGTGTCAGATACTTGCCTGGTCAAACTTCTTCTGCTTCTTCTCCAAGTTGGAAACCAGCTGCCGTTGGTTGTCCAAGTCGACCAGCAAGTCGTCCAGCTCCTGCTGCAGCCGGTTCTTGGTTTTTTCCAGTTTGTCGTACGAGGCCGATTTCTCCTCAAACTCTTGCGAGAGGCCTTCAATTTCCTTCTGGAGCTTCTTCTTGCTTTCTTCCACACTTTCGATGGTGCTGACGTACTCTTGCATCTTCCTCTTGGAGTCAGACAGCTGTGATTTGGGTTTAGAAACAAAAAAGTAAACCGTTAGTGAATCCAAAGGTTGCTCAAACAGCAGGGAATTCCTGTGTTGCGGGGAGGCTGAATAAGACTGAAAGTGCTCCATGGTCACCGGTGGCCATAAAGGCCGGACACTTGGAGCCAGGCCTACCTGCACGGTCAGGGTGGAAACGTGCCTCTCCAGGTTCTGCTTGGCCTCAACCTCTTCATCCAGCTGCTCCTGCAGGCTGTTCTTCTCGTCCTCTATCTGGCGGAGTTTCGTAGACAAGTTGAGCTTCTGCCGAGTTTCTTCCTGGAGCAGCTCCTGTGGAAGGGTTGGGAAGGCAGCAAGAAGCTCGCGTCAGTCTCTTTCCCGACGACCGACCCACCCGAAGTGCCCGCCGAGTGCCCCGGGGGCACCTACCTGAGTGTCCTGGAGCTGGGAGCCCAGCGTCCCCATGTCTTTTGTGAGCTTAATGGTCTTGACCTCGGCTTCGTTGAGCAGCCCGGTAACATTTTCGACCTCAGCCTGCAATGGGGAAGGAGACAGGTTGGCTTAGATCCACTGACGGAATGTGCCGCCTTCTGGTAGGAGGCCAAAAGTAACTCATGCAAGCGAAATCTTACGCAGGCCATTCAACTGACAATCGGCTACACTTCTTTTGGCTGGTTTTGCACAAAGGTGCATTCCGCTAGAGCAGGGGTTCCCAAACTGTGCTCCAGGGAGCACTTGGTGCTCCGCGAAGCATCTCCTAGTGCTCCATGAAGAGACTGGAAAGAAAAATACTACTGTCATTCGGTTTATTATATAGGTGCTAGGTGAAAATTAGTGCTCCATTAAGAATTTCTTTCCTGAAAAGTGCTCCATGATAAAATAGAAAGCGACAGAGTAAATCCATCTGGTTCTGTCCTGGCTACTCCCTCGAGGGTCTTGGGCCCAAAAGGGTCTTCCCCCGCCCCCTAGTTGTGATCCTCACCTACATCCAATTTGGGACCGCCAGTGCCCAAAGCAAGCTATGGTCCCTCACAGCAAAGGATGGGTCTCCTCAAAAAACAGATTGTTTCCAGACTGAACCACTTCAGTCTGCAGTGGGGACATCCCATGTTTAAATATGCAACATGTTGAAATCCAGCCTATCACTAAGACTCCCTGACAATGTTAGACACCCCACACAACCTCCATGGGGAGGGGGGGCATTTAATCTGGTGGTTCACCACGTTGCAGTCTGAAGAGGCTGAGGCCAGGGTCAGTTTTATTGTTGTGATTTGCTCTCGATCGGGGGGGGGGGGTTCCCAATGTGGTGCCCTGTGGGTGCCATGGTGCCCGCCAAGTGCTTTTAGAAAGTGGGCGGGGCCAGGCTGAAGTTTTTGCACACCATGCTTCTAATGGGCTGTGCAGGTTTAAAAAAAAACTCCTGCCATGCACTCGGGGCTATTCAAAAGCACTGCTCCGATCCAGTCGCAAGGTTCTTTTCTGGGAGGGGGGGTGCCTGCTCAGAAGGGCATCCGAGGGCCACCAGGTGCGGCAGGTCTGGGTTCACCGATCCTTGTCCCTGCCCTCGGCCCGGCAGGTGGAGGATTCCCCAGCCCCACCCTACTCACCTGCAGCTTGTGGACTTTCTCATTGAGCTCCACCCGGATGCGCTCCCCGTCAGCAAACTTGGACTGCAGTTCCTGCAGCTGGACCTCCAGCTTCTTCTTCTTGTGCTCCACCTCCTGCTTGGCCTGGCTGAGCGACCGGACTTCGGCCCCCAGGTCAGCGTTGTCCTTCTCCAGCACCTGCTTGCTCTTGTCCAGGTTGCCCTTGGCCTGCGGGAAGCACGCGGCTCAGCAGTCGAGCGGCCGGACACCAGCCCCCCTGGCCCCCCGCCTCCGCCCACCCACTCACCCGCTTGAACTGTTCCAGCTGCTCGGCCAGCTCCTCCACCGCCTGCGTGTGCTTCTGCCTCATCTCCTGCACCTGGGCCTCGTGGCTGCGGGTCTCCTCCTCCAGAGCTCTCTTCAGGACAGTCACCTCCTGCTCCCTCTTGGCTCTGCGGGGGCGATATCACCAGGACTGAAACCAGGGTGGGGGCCTCACCACCCTCCCCCCCCCACAAACAGGGTTGCCACTGCAGCTCAGGATGCTTTGCAGGCTGAAGAAACCCCCCCTCTCCAGCGCCTGCTACCGAGCCTCAACACGAGGCAGAGGATTCTGGGGCCCGTCTACAGGCAGAGCAGCAGCTCCTGTGCCATGCACCCCAGAACGGGCCTGCTCCCGCCGGGAAAACAGACTGCCTGCTGCGGGTGGGGAAATACCTGGAGATTTTTGGGGTGGAGCCTGAGGAGGGTGGGGTTTGGGGAGAGGAGGGGCTCCGATGCCAATTGCCCAAGCAGCCATAGAGTCCAATTGCCCAAGCGGCCATTTTCTCCAGGGGAACTGATCTCTATCAGCTGGAGATCAATTGTAATATTGGGAGATCTCCAGCTAGTACCTGGAGGTTAGATTGATCAATGCAGGAACAGATTTAATGACTGCCATGCTAATTCCCTGAAGAAGACATAGGTCGAAACAGAGCGATATCCGGACCCCTGTAGGGGTACTTACTATGCGTTCTGCATCACGCAACTAATTTAGTTTGCGGGACCTGATGTCTCTCCACAACGGATGGTGCTCACAAAGGATACCAATTGATAAAAGCAACATATGAGGAGATACTTCTGTCGACTTGCTGGAGCTTTGAAAACATCAAAACTGTAATACGGGAAGTCAAAGTTGCAATAGGAATATACCATTGTGGACTCAATCAAATTGAAAAATTATTATAATTTAGTATATGTAATATTATAAGTTGTTTGGTGATATACACGTGGTTGTAGTTTATAATTACGCTAAGTTTTCGCAAAGAACTGGCAATTTTCTGCTGTTACCTTTTTCTAGCATACATTACAACAGGCTGACCATTTTGTGTTGTCAGTACCTGGAGGTTGGCAACCCTACCTCTGGGCCACAACCCCACGGGCCTTCTTCTGTACACGACCGTCTTCCCCTAATTCCCCCACAACTGTCCCAGCATCCTGTTCTGTGCTTTTCCCCCACAATGCCTTGTGCGGTGGCCACTGGCCACTCCCTGCAGAGAGGAAGCTCCGCAGGCAGAAAAACGGCACTCCCGGGGTGGGGGGGGCCTGTCGAGGGTCAGCCTTCGCCTACCGGAGCTCCTGCTGGGTGGCCGTGCTGTCCAGGGTGTCCTCCAGCTCCGTCTTGAGGGCCTCCAGCTCCTCGCCCAGGTCCCGCTTCTGCTTCTCCGCTTTGTTCCTTGCTGCCCGCTCTGAATCGAGGTCCTCCTGGAGATCGGAGATGTGGGCTTCCAACTCCCGGATTTTCTTGAGAGCGTTGTTTTTCTGACCAATTTCATCTTCTAGTCTGATTTAAATATATATATATATATACATATTTTAAAACATTAAAACTTTAACAGCGGGCACAGATTCGTCCTACGGGGCCCGTGGAGACTGTTGGGCGCAGCCTTTTTTCCCAACTGGAGCCTGGTTGCCACCTGCCTGTGCCGCCCACCTGGCCAAGGCCGCCTGGAGTTCCTCCTCCTTCTTGGCTAGCTGCATCTTCAGCTCGGCAATCTGGGCCTGGAGGTCGGCGATTTGTTCGTGGAGGTCGCTGGCATCCCCCTCGAGTTTCCTCTTCATCTTCTCCAGCTCCTGCCGGCCTTTCTCTTCCTTCTTCAGCCGGACTTCCAGCTCAGAGATCATGGATTCGTGCTTGTTCTTCAGCTTGGTCAGGTTCTTGGCCTTCTCCTCCTCTTCCGCCAGGTTGCTCGTCAGGTCGCTTATTCGTTCCTCGAGGAGTTTTCTTTCCTGCGTCCAAAGAGAAGCAACACTTTGGTCATTTATGCCTGGGAGTTTGACCTGAGGTTCATTGCTGGCTGAACCCACACTTTCCTGTTGGGAATCTCTGCACCAGAAGTCTCCAATCTCAAGTCAAGTCCCCGCCCCTTGAAATGCTGCTTTGTAATTGGCTTACTTTGTAGAGCTTACTGTGAGAGAAAATCCCCTCCAAACCCAACTGCCACATAAAAAAGCATTTTAAGAACAACAACATAAAAAACAGAGCAATCTGCAAGGGGGGGAGAGATCCAAGCCCCAGTTTTTAAAAGCTTTTCTCCTGCTCAGAAAGAGCTCTGAGGAAGCAGGAAGCATCGGAATCCCAACCTCTTTACACACTGCTTTGTAATTGGTTGTGAGAGAAGCCAAGCTTGGGTGTGCTGCGCTTTGCCTTATGCACGGGGGTTTCAGCTGGGCTGAGCTCATGGGAGAGGGAAGAATTGGGTTAACAGAGGAAAGGGAAGACCCAGACATTGCGAGGGCTAAGCACGAGGTCAACTCTAATGGAGGGGAAACTCATGCATAACTCCAAGGAACAACCGAGTCAGACTGGGGAGTGAACGTGCGTGGAAGTACCCATGCATAAACGACCTTTGTAGAGCCAGAAACCTGGACCACATGCCCATAACGTACACAAATTGAAAAACTCCTGGGGAACAAACAGGAACAGCTGCAAGAGTTTGCAAACCAGCATTGCTCTTTCTCTGCTCTTGCACAGCGATCCACCTGCAGCAGCCATTCGCTTGCATTCAGATGCCAGAGACCCAGATTCAAATCCCTGCCAGCTCTGGGCACATCTCTTTCAACCTAACACACCTCACCGGGTTGTTGTGCAGCATTTCTCCTGCTGGAAAGGGCTACCCAAATGAAGTCATTTTAATTATACACAACAAAAAAATTCTGGGCAAGGGCCCTGAAGGAGAAGACAGAAAGAGGAGATGCGGTCTGGCACATGGAAGGCTGGCTTCCGTGTGATCCCAATTCGAATCCTGGGGAGAGCCATGAAGTTTGCCAGGCTTGGTCCAGCTGAGCCATCTGCCATCCTCCCTTGCTCACAATACCTGCGTGCCCCGTCCTGATCTCATGTCTCCCACTGTGCAGGATTTTGCCAGCCCTTCTGGGAATACGACAGCAGACCTCCTGGAGTCTGAGTTGTCACGTGGGATCCTTTCACGGGGTCCCTCAGGCCACCAATACCCCCTCCCCCCTCCCAGCTTGCCCTGGTTTGGAAAGCAGGGAACGAGGCGCTGCAGCACAGACCTTGGACAGCTTGTTGTTCTGATCGTCCATGACCAAGAGGTCATCTTCTAGTTTCTTGATCTTGGCCTCGGCCGTGACTTTCTCCAGCTGCAGCTTCTGCCGGGCGGCTTCTTCTTCTTCTAGTTGATCCTCCAGTTCCTGAGGGAGGGAGCAAAAGAAAAGATGGAAGAGCCCCAGGGAAACAAAGACCCCATAGAAAGCAGACTCCAAGGAAGCCTCTGCTGTCTGAGAGGATCACTGGCGAGGCTGTAGAAGACCAGGGGCACAACTAGGGTTGCCAACCTCCAGGTGGGGCCTGCAGATCTCCCGGAATTACGACCGATCCTCAGACAACAGACTAGCTCCCCTGAAGAAAATGGCTGTTTTGGAGGAGGCAATCTATGGCACTATGCCCTGCTGAAGACCCTCCCCTCCCCAAACACCATCCTCCCTAGGCTCCACCCCCAAATCTCCAGGAAGTTCCAAACCTGGAGTTGGCAACCATAAGCACAGCTCAGAGCTCATAGGAATGCCATGCTACAGGAGGCAGCAAAATGTTTTGGAGCCACACAGTGGGGGAAAGCGAGCCTCCAGTCCTCAGGGCTGTGACCACCATTTTGCAAGTGTCCAGCCCGCAACTGCTGCCAAAGCCCTTCTCCTGAGACCACCCTCCTTCTCCCTTGCAAGGAGCTGCCTTCCTGTCCCAGCTGGGTCCATGATGCCCCCGGGTGGATTCCCTGCGTGAGAGTGGTGCAGAAGAACCCTCACATCCATTTCCCCAATACAGAAAAGGAGGCGACCACTACAGAGACAGGCAAGGCTCTGAGCGTTATCTGGCCCGTACCGAACTTTTGCCTCCTAGGCCTCCTGGGGGGGCATCAGCAGGGCAGCTTCAGGGTATTTTGCCCCCCCAGCAAGATTCAGCCACCCCCTCCAGGGCCAGCAGAACCAGCCAGCTCCAAGCGAGTGCCCAAGAGGTGTCGGGGACCCAGGCAGTAGGGTTGCCATCCGCCAGGTACTAGCTTGAGATCTCCTGCTATTACAACTGATCTCCAGCTGACAGAGGTCAGTTCACCTGGAGAAAATGTCCGCTTTGGCCATTGGACTCTATGGCATTGAAGTCCTTCCCCTCCCCAAACCCCGCCCTCCTCAGGCTCTGCCCCAAAAACCTCCCACAGATGGTGAAGAGGGACCTGGCAACCCCAGCCCAGGTGGTCCTGCAGGCCCCCCCAGCCCCTTGCCACTGATGCCTGGGAATAAGGCAGGCCCTTCCAGTGCCTCATTTCCCCCCCCCCCCACCGGGTCTGCTTGGGGGGGGGGCCGGGCGGAGAATGGGCCCCGGGCACCCCCTGCTGGTGGGCGGTGGGCTTACCAGCATCTGTTGCTGCATCTTCTTCTTTTCGGCCTGCAGCTGCTGGCCGTGCTCCTCCTCCTCCTCTATCCTGGCCTCCATCTCGTGCAAGATCTCCTCCAGCTCCTGCTTCTTGGCGGCCAGGCGGATCCGCATCTCCTCGGCCTCCGCGTACAGCTCCGTCTCAGCCTGGAGCTGCTCCTGCAGAAGGTTCTTCTCTTCGGACAGCTACGCGGAAACACACACACACACACAGCCAGCAGAACGGCACGGTCAGCAGAGCTCCGGTTCGGGGCCACCCCTTTTCACGCCAACCAGAACAGCCGGATAAACAGAAGTTTGGGCCGTTCTGGTTACGCTGCACTTGAAGGGGCTGCAGCCAAGACTACGTCATCTGGAGTCCTGCACAATCACAAAATATTTGCATCCTGCTGCTACGTTATATCAACTTCCATTTACATATCAACTTCCATTTAAAGTACCCAGAATAAGGCTGGTTCAACACGGAGGAAATTCTCCACATAGATCTCATTGCTGCCGTGAATGTAGCACTGTCAGCAGAGAATCCACACAGCAGTTTTGCTCACACTTCCCGTGCTTCAGCCCCCCATGACCACTATTTCTCCCCTCTAGCACAGGGCTTTTTATTTAAAAAACTGACAGTAGCTAGATTTTTATAGCATTATAATGTTATGGTACTCTGTTGCCACTATTTGCCCAGCTGTTTTTTTAATTTAAACTTTAGCCCTTTTTATTGCAGAGATATAAGGGGAAAGGTGCATGCTGCATCTTTCCCCTTATAACTCTGCGATGAAAAGGTCTGAAGTAGACGGATCAACAAGCTTTAATGATAACTACTTCTAAGTAATGGAAAATATCAGTCCTTTTGCCCCAGGGGCAGAAGAACACTTAAGCCAATGCCCTCACCTGGTTGTGCTTTTGTTCCAGCTCCTTCAGTTCATTTTCTGCCTTTATTTGCCTCTCCTTCACCGTCTTGAGCTCTTCATCTTTGGCCTGCATTTCTTCTTCTTGACGGGTGACCTGCAGCAGCGGCTTCACCTGAAACAGAAGGATTTGGGAGCCGTTTCCTCGAGTTTTTTCCCATCTGGCCAAATGGCCAGCTCAAACCCCCCTGCCCCCCTGAGACCTGGATTTCCAGAGGGCATCAACTGGTTGCCCTCCAAGGGTACAGAAACTGAGGGGCTTCCTGTAGTGCGGCCTGTTCCTTCTCTTGCATCATCATGTCTGTGGCTTCCAGATGCTGGTGAATGGCTTGACCGAGTCATTCCCCGCAGGCAGCATTGCAATTTGCACCGTTGAAATACAGCAAAAGACAGAGAACCCCTCCTCAAACCCTCTGCCCGCTTAAACCCAACTTGAACGCTAAGGTTGCAGAATGCTCAGGCCGGGACTTTGGGGAGTCGCCAAGGAGGAGGAACACTGACTGCATCTTTGCGTCCCTTTCCAGTGCAGATAAGAGCATAAGAAAAGCCCAGCTGGATCAGACCCAGGTCCATCAAGTCCAGCAGTCTGTTCACAGAGTGGCCAACCAGGTGCCTCTAGGGAGCCCACAAGCAAGACGACTGCAGCAGCATTGTCCTGCCTGTGTTCCACAGCACTTCATATAATAGGCATGCACCTCTGATCCTGGAGAGAACAGGTATGCATCATGACTAGCATTCATTTTGACTAGTAGCCATGAATACCCCTCTCTTCCATGAACATGTCCACTCCCCTCTTAAAGCCTTCCAAGTTGGCAGCCATCACTACATCCTGGGGTAGGGAGTTCCACCATTTAACTATGCGTTGAGTGAAGAAATACTTCCTTTTATCAGATGGGCCTGTCAAGAGGGCATTCTTGGAAGGGTGGGGTAAGGAGAAGATCTTGGAAGGGTGGGGTAAGGAGAAGATCTGAGGGCCTCGGAGACCCAACCCAGTGGTTTGCAGGCCGACGGAGCCAGCCCCGAAAGCCAAAAACTGTTGCAGGAGGGTGCTGCTCTCTCAGGTCTGCACGGAGGTGCTTCGGAACCAGCTGAAGCCCCTGGACAATCTTCAAGGGCAGCCCCACAAAGGGCCAGCCAAAGGAACACTCACTTTGGTGAAGAGTCGCCACCATTGCCAGTTCCTCAGCTTCAGGTAAGCAGCACAGTTTCTCTGGATGACCTTCATGGCTGTCAGCTGCTGTTGCCGCTTGGCAAAGGCTCTGCAAAGGAAGACGTGCGGTGGCTGTTTTGGTCGTATCGATCATGGGGCCGGGAGGGGGGCAACCCAACTGAAAATACGCAGTCCAAATGCCAGGAGGCGAGGACCCCTCATGCGCAAATGCATGGAAATCGTAGAACAGAACCGTAGAGTTGGGAGGGTCCATAGAGGCCATCTAGTCCAACCCCCTGCTCAATGCAGGATCAGCCTAGAGCATCCCCGACAAGTGTTTGTCCAGACTCTCCTTAAAGACTGCCAGTGAGGGGGAGCTCACCACCTCCCTAGGCAGCCCATTCCACTGTCGAACAACTCTTACTGTAAACATTTTCCTCCTAATATCCAGCCGGCAATTTAAATCCATTATTGCGAGTCATGGAAAAAAGCGGCCCAGAGCATCTGTGATTCTCTACTGTGTGGAAAGCAGCCATTTTTGGCAGCCATTCTGAGGCTGTGCCCACCCCGCTGTGCCAGAATTCCGCTGTGCCCACAGGCTCAAAAAGGTTGGCGACCCCTGACATTTGGGTTGCATGAGGCAGGCCCGGTAAACCCACAGTTCTGGGTCTTGGGTGGTAAGTCTGACTCCGCACACCACCCCAGATGTAGCCAAAAGGCCCTTCCCAAAGTCCCACTCTGCTTCCTGGGGAGCCGCCTTACTTCCTGGCCAGGTAACCCCGACTCTGGGCCTGGAAGGTTATGATGACATCCGTGATCTTCAGGTCTCGCTCCTCTTCCAGGTGGGCCAGAACGCCAGTTCGGAAGAAGATCTTGCTCTGCCCGATCCTGTACAGGTTGGGATCCAGTTCCAGGCCTTTGATCTAGAGGGAGGGGAAGGAAGAAAGGGAAGTCCCAAAATGCTGGGAGATGCCGGGGATTGAACCTGGGACCTTCTGCATGCCAAGCAGAGGCTCTACCGCGGAGCCACAGCCTCTCCCAGATTTCTCCAGATTAGAGCCCACCACTCTTAACCACTACACCATGCTTGCTCTCTCTGCACCACATGGTCCCCTCCCTACAGGTCATCCAGCAGCAGCAAAAGACCGGTCTATTCCAGAAGGCTGCTGTAACGTGGATCTCTATCCTGGCTATACTCAGTTAAAAGTATTGGTTTGTTTATTCACTTCATTCATATCCAGTCTTCCCATCCTCTGTGGCAGCCGAGTCGCACAAGCAGAAGAACGGACTCTGAATCGTCGCCACTCACCATAAGGACACAAGCTTGCTTCCCGTCCATAAAGCCCTTCGGGATTGCATTCGCGGCAAGGATTTCATAGCTAGGGAGGAGTTGAAAAAACACACTACATTACTCCACTTGTGGTCAACCATCATTTTCAGAGGGAACGAGGTCATTTACTCTGGAAATGCCATTAATCGCTCGCTTGTTCCTTTAATAAAAGGACGACATGACAGTCATCCATTGCATTTCCATGTTTTCTGTGTTGTTGTCCTCTCTCTTTTGAGAGCTGGCTTGTGGTGATCTTTGTGGCTTTAGATGGAATTGCAGCAACAGCCTTGAACCCGGGGCAAGAAGCACAGCCCCTGCGCTCTGCCCTGTAGACCGCATCAGCAACTGAGTACCCCCCCATTCTAAGCCGCCGCCCCCCTACCACTTCCATTGCATTTAACAAACACGTTACCAATTCATGCTTTCCGGAGCTCATTTCCACTTGGAAAATATTGCTTCTCAGGGATCAGGCATGGTGAGGTTCAGGAGAATGAAGTACTTTGCCAGTGCCATTGTAAGCAGTGTTACTCCCTTCCAAGTTCATTTAAGTCAATGGGATCAGGTGGGTGTTCGTCTGCTTAGGACTGCAGGTGTAAGCATCATGTGGAGCCAAAGCCTCTGACTCTGCACCCCAGCGATGCAAAGGCACCCTCCTGTGGATGCGGCCTGAAGCCTTTTAGCACCACCAGTCCCTCTTCAGATGTTGAGCTGCCTGCCAATCAGTCAATCAGCCAGAGGCTCTCCCCCCCATCCCACCCCACCCCACTCCATTCTCTGCAACCCCAAACTCTCATCATATGACGCATTCAAGGCGTGACTCAAAAGCAAGGGAATGCCGTTATGCCAAAGGATCATCTTCCAGGGGATTCGGGATCTACGCTTTCACTGCCTGGCCACCCACATTTTCCCACGCTTGGTTTGCCCTGCCTTCAAATAGCTCCCAGCCCTGTGAGGGTACAAACAAAGACTGGCCATTTGCAGTCTTGTAGAGGACATCGGGAGGTGTGCATCTCCTCTGTACTTTCGGAGGGGATGGGAGGCCAAAATCTTTAAGCAGTTTGGCTCATCTGGCGAGTGTTTTTAACTCCCTGGCTTTGAAGGTCTGCCGGCTGGACTAACTTCTAAATTTGTTATCGTTGGCTACTCTCAAGGAGTTGGATCCTACAACTGTCTTCTACTACGGCTTCCTTTAAGGGAGAAAGACTTCTTCCAACAGGAAATGACTTTCTCTGATGGAGAAAAGTCTTCCTTTGTTGAAGGAAGACTTGGCCAAAGCGAGTGTGACGACCCAGCCCATGATCATTCTGTGCCGTTTTTACGGTGTATCAGTTTTACTGGTCCCAGTTTTCTGGGAGAGGCAGGGCTATAAGTCTCCTGAATAAGGAAATAAGCGTCGCAGGAGAGTCAGATGGCTGAGGCCTCCTCCAACAAGATGCCTCCTGACCAATCAAAAGTGGGGACCTCCTGAACCCAAGTCGCAGTTGGGGAGCTCCGGCATGACACCCATCCTCCGAGGGTCTTACCGCTGGCGGAATTCCTGGAAGACAATTCTGTTAGGGAAGCCCTGGCGGCAGATTCGGATCCCCTCCAAGACGCCGTTACACCGGAGTTGTTCCAGGACCAAGTGGGCATCCAGTTTCCCCGACTATAAAAAAGCGAAAGTGAACAGGAAAGGAAGGAAAAGAAGAGACATTCCCGCCCGCCCCGTCCTTCAAAAGCTCCACAGAAGGATGTATGGTTTGCAGTCTTCATTAGGACCCTTTCTGCTCTATGCACCCCACCACAGTTTTAGACCGCTTTTAAGGGTTACAGCTTCTCCCAAAGACTCCTGGGAGTTGTACTTTGATGAGGAGGGGCAGAGAATTCTGTCAGAGATCCCCAGCTCACCCTCCCGGCACAACAAATCCCCCCCAAAAAACAGAAGACTGGGAAAAGGAGCTTCTGCCTGTCGTGCAGGCACGTGACAGAACGAGCTACGTTCAGCCAGGCGAGGGGCAAGGACTCCCTGGCTGCTCCGAGCGCCTTACCCTTTTCTCGTGATTTGGGATAATGCAGCGGACAAAGTTTGGGCTCGTGTTCCGCAGGGTGGTCATCAGCTTGGTCAGCTGCTCCTTGTACAGCTGCCCGACTGTCCGGAACATGCCCTTCTTGGTCTTGGACGCGCTCGGGAGGGAGCTCTCCGTCATCTTCGCCATCTGGTCCAGCCCCACAATCCGGTCCACTAAAAACACAAACCAAGCAGGTTTCAGGGACACCCCCAAATCCTCCCCACCTTCTCCTGACCCCTTCCCTTGAGCCAACCACCAGGTACTAGATGGAGATCTCCTGCTATTACACCTGATCTCCAGGCGACAGAGATACGTTCACTGGGAGAAAATGGCCGCTTTGGCTATTGGACTCTATGGCATTGAAGTCCCTCCCCTCCCCAAACCCCATCCTCCTCGGGTTCCACCCCAAAAATCTCCAGGTATTTCCCAACCGGGAGCTGGCAACCCTAGCTGCCAGTATGCAGCTATTACAAGTAATCTCCAGCTGACAGAGATCAGTTCACCTGGAGAAAACGGCCACTTTGGCCACTGGACTCTATAGCAGCAGTCCCTCCCCTCCCCAAACCCCACCCTTCTCCGGCCCAAAAAACCTCCTGCTGGTTACAAAGAGGGACCTGGCGACCCTGCTTGAGCTCCACCTGTCCTGAGATCGAGGACACAAGGAACCAGAGGAAGGCGCAGAGAGGACCCCCCCACCAGGTGGCTGTTTCCACTGGCACAAGTGGTGCAGGAGGGAAGTCTGAAGGCCCTCCTCCACCCTCACAGTGCCTGGAGCCGCACCACGTGGCAGGGCGCCTTGAACAGGTGAGTCCCTCTATGCATGGGTGGCTTCGATTGGTGCTGAGGGCTCCCAACAGGACTTGAGCCAGCTGCCTCATTTAGATAAGCTGTGAGAAACCCCATATCAGGGGTCTTCTTGTACTTAGGGAGGGGGGTACTGGAGAGGAAGCTCTCCTGATCAAGAATTTAAGATGGGAAACCAACCAAGACACACTTCAGGTCCATACCATCTTTCCAAAGGTCTGCCACAAACTTCTCGGAGGACAGGTTTAGCAAGGCCGTGACGTTATCGTTCAGGGGATCCATGTTCTTGGTCAGCCAGGAAGTCGCGTTGTAGTTGACCTTTCATGAAAGAGAGCATGGGAGGTTGGCTGCCACACATTCGTCCCTAACAACTCAGACTGCACAAGGCAGGATTCAAACCACTGACATGCTGAGAGGATTCCCACGGCACAGCAAACCCTGAGCGGGGCCGCTGCAGGTGGAGTGCGGCACCCAGGAGGCCACGACTCAGCCTATGAGGGGAGCGCCGAGCCCAGCAGCGTACCTTCCCCGCATAATGGATGATGGCAAACTCCGTCTTGTCCTTCAGCTGCTTCTGCTTCTGGAACTTGGGGTGTTGGCCTTGCTCCTGGGCCAGCTTCTCCACGAAGGAGGTGTCCGTCGCCTTGGGGAACCAGCACTCCTCGTCCAGGAGGGCCAAGACGCCCGGGGGGTTGTTCTGGAATGCCGGACAAGAGCCGTTCACGAGGAATGCACCGGTGGACGTTGAGCAGGTGGGAGAGGCTGGGCCCTCCGCTGTGGGGACTCACTCCACATTGGCTTCCAACAGCACGGCGGCAACTGTGGCTCAGAGGCACAACCAGCCGGCTGCCTGCGCAGAAGGCCCCGGGTTCCCTCCCCGGACAGTACGATCACGAGGGATGTAGAATCATAGAATCATAGAGTTGGAAGGGACCACCAGGGTCATCCAGTCCAACCTCCTACACAATGCAGGAAATTCACAACTACCTCCCCCCCACACACACCAGTGACCCCCTACTCCATGCCCAGAAGATGGCCAAGATGCTCTCCCTCTCATCATCTGCCTAAGGTCACAGAATCAGCGTTGCTGACAGGTGGCCATCTAGCCTATGCTTCAAAACCTCCAGGAACGTGTTCATTGTTGTGGGCTGGTGGGAGAGACTTTGCCCTCTGCTAAGGGGAAGCCACGACAACAGAAAGATGTCAAGCAGCCGCTGATGGACAGTCCTTGCTCCGCCTAAAAAAATATAGATCCTAGTCTGTACTTTGGGGAGGGGCCATGGCTCGGCGGGAGAGCCTCTGCTCGGCATGCAGAAGGTCCCAGGTTCAATCCCTGGCAGCATCTCCAGTTAAAAAGTAGGCCCAGGCAGGAGGTGATGTGAAAGACCTTTCTTTGCCTGAGACCCTGGAGAGCCACTGCCAGCCTGAGTAGACAAGATGGACCTGGATGGACCGAGGGGTCTGATTCAGTATCAGGCAGCTTCACGCGTCCCTCCAGGCTGCTTTTCCCTGTCTTGTTTATCAGTCAGACTATTAGATATTTTAACGACTGTTATGACTAAGATTTTTGGATCAGCCCCGTTATCAACGCTTTCAGGAAGTGTTTCTCCTACCCACCCCCCATTCCCTGACAGCTCCGATCTTTCCCAAACCCATTCTGCTGCAGTGTTCTGGGAAAGACGGCAGTGAAGCAGAAATGGCTGCTGCCTGCCTGGGGCAGGAAAGTGGATTTTCCTGGCCACGTTCCTTTGTCTTACAACAAAGAGTTGAATATGGTTTTATTTAGGAATACATTTGGTTACTAGCTAGGGTTGCCAGCTTCAGGTTAGGAAATACCTGGAGATTTAGGCAATGGAGCCTGAGAAGGGCAGGGTTTGGGGAGGGACTTCTATGGGGTATAATGTCACAGAGTCTACCTTCCAAAGCAGCCATTTTCTCCAGGTGAATTGATCTCTGTCGCTTGGAGATCAGTAGTAATCCCAGGAGATCTCCAGACACCACCTGGAGGACGGCAACCCTAAGCAAGCATCTCAGGTTGGGCATATATACTGGTCATGGACTGTAATAATAAAGGACCCCCAGGTTGGCCATCATTTAATGGTAGGGTTGGCAGCTCCGGGTTGGGAAATACCTGGAGATTTTGGGGGTGGAGACTGAGTAGGAGAGGGTTTTGGGAGGGGAGGGACTTCAATGCCATAGAGTCCACCCTTCAAAGCGGCCATTTTGTCCAGGGGAACTGATCTCTATCGCCTGGAGATCAGTTGCCATAGCAGGAGATCTCCAGCCACCACCTGGCAACCCTATTACTCGCAGTCCTGAGATGTGGTTTTTATGTTTTTAATGGATTTTATTTTATGTGTTTTACCTACGCGGTAAGCTGCCTTGAGCCCTGCAAAGAAGAAAGGCGGCTGATAAACATTTTAAGTAAACGAATGGGGGGGGGGGGGGAAGAAAGAACAGCACATTCTGCCAGGGGAATCTGGAAAATCACATCCCCGTGAACAGTTTTCAGTTAAAAGGGGGAGGTGTGGTGTGGCTGCCCCGAGAAGAGCGTGGAGATTGAGCTGGTGGGCCCCTAACTGCCGGTGTCCCCTTAGGTCCCCCCCACCCGTGGCACCAGGCCGCCTTACGGGTCTTTCAATGAGCTCGATGCAGGGCTGCAGGTCGAGTCCAAAGTCGATGAAGTTCCACTCGATGCCTTCCCGCTGATACTCTTCCTGCTCCAAGATGAACATGGTGTGGTTGAAAAGCTGCTGCATCTTCTCGTTAGTGTAATTGATGCACAGCTGCTCAAACGAGTTGACCTGCAAAGAATCATGGGGGGGGGGGGGGGAGAGAAGGACACAACGTATATATACAGTTAATATATTTTTTTACATCAAAGCAAACCAGAAACTTGGGGGAATTTTTTTAAGTTTAGGAAAAGGGGTCTAGAATCATAGAGTTGGAAGGGATCACCAGGGTCATCTAGTTCAACCCCCTACACATTGCAGGAAATTCACAACTACCTCCCCCAGACACACCCAGTGACCCCTACTCCATGCCCAGAAGATGGCCAAGGTGCCCTCCCTCTCCTGATCTGCCTAAGGTCATAGAATCAGGCTTGCTGACAGATGGCCATCTAACCTCTGCTTAAAAACCTCCAGGGAAGGAGAGCTTACCACCTCCCGAGGAAGCCTGTTCCACCAAGGAACGGCTCTGTTAGAAAGTTCTTCTTAATATTTAGACGGAAACTCTTTTGATTTAATTTCAACCAACTGGTTCTGGTCTGGCCTTCTGGGGCTACAGAAAACAACGCGGCACCATCCTCTATATGACAGCCCTTTAAGTCCTTGAACATGGTTATCATATCCCCTCTCGGTCTTCTCCTCTTCAGGCTAAACATCCCCAGCTCCTTCAACCTTCCCTCATAGGACTTGGTCTCCAGACCGCTCACCGTCTTTGTTGTCCTCCTCTGGACCCATTCCAACTTGTCTACATCCTTCTTAAATTGCGGTGCCCAAAACTGAACACAGTACTCTAGGTGAGGGGTCTAGCCAGAGCAGAGTAAAGCGATACCATCACTTCGAGTGATCTGGACACTATACTTCTGTTGATGCAGCCCAACACCACATCTGCCTTTTTATGTCTCATGTTCAGTGTTTGGTCTACTAAGACCCCAAAATCCTTTTCGCACACACTACCGCAAAGACAAGTCTCCCCCATCCTATAATTATGCATTTGATTTTTCCTACCTAAATGCAGAACTTTACATTTATCTCTGTTGAAATGCATTTTATTGGTTTTAGCCCAATTCTCCAGCCTGTCAAGATCATCCTGTATCCTGGCTCTGTCTTCTACTGTATTTGCTACCCCTCCCAATTTAGTATTGTCTGCAAATTTAATAAGCATCCCCTCTATTCCTTCATCCAAATCATTTATAAATTGTCTAGCCAGACAATTCTGCTAGGAGGCCGAGCGTGGCTTTTGAGAGCAGCCGTGGAGGGACCCGATTCATACCGAGGCTGTGGCATTGCGAGAGGTGATGTAGAACCACACCAAAAAAGTTTATAAAATTGTGAACAGGGTGGAAAGAACGTGTTTCCCTGCTGAACACAAACAAGCGACAGAGCCTGGAGTTCAATCGCTCCAGCAAATCTAGAGCTACGTAAACAGGACATACCTCGAAAATCTCAAAGCCAGCGATATCCAAAATTCCCAAGAAGGAAGCGCCCTGCCTTTTGGTTTTGTCCAGAGCCTTGTTGACCCGGCTAAGAATCCAGAGGAAGAGGCGTTCATACGTCGCTTTGGCCAAAGCCTCTATTGCAAAGTCAGCCTGTGCAGAAAGGCAGCGAATTAAAAAACAAACCCAAACAAAACTGCTGTTGGCTTCTCTCTCCGGACAATCTTTGGGGCTCAAGACTGGGATCAGAGCACCAAAAGTGTTCGTGAACAGGAGCAAAGAAATCCAAGAAGGCATGGTTGTTACCTGTTCTTTGGTCTGAGCTTTCTGGACAACATCTCGCCCCACCTTGATCCTCGGAGTTAGGATCGCCCGGGTGAAGTCTGTCACATTGATACCCATGAGGTGGCACACTTTCTGTGCGGCTGGAAAAAGAGAACCAACCCGTCACATCACCCCGCATCTTCCCCTGTTCCAGCCACAGGTAAGAAGGGCCAGGTGAATAACCAAAAGCACATAGATCCCTTTGCTTTGAAGACTATCCACCAAAGGCACAAGCCGATAAGCAAGTGCTGTCGATGGACTGTGCGTACCCGGCTCTGGCCAAGCCTCCGGTTTTTATGGGGGTGGGGGAAACTCACCACTTAGTGAGCGATCCCTGTGAGTGGCCATCCTTGTCAGCAGCAGCCCTGCCTACCTGTGTTGTCCGGCATAGACGCCTGGTCAGTGTTCCTCTCTTTCTTAAAGACAATGTTACCAAGCTGGAGAACAGACGACACGACTTTCAGCATGGCTGTGGGGGCACGAAAGAGAAGGGGAGTTCAGCACATGCACACACACCCCTCGTGCATTGGTGGAACTCCAAGTGGGGCTGGATGAGCACCGTCACTCCAGAAGGCAGAGCCCATCTGACAGATGAGCGCAATAATGGGTTTAAATTGAGGGCGGAAAGGTACCGGCTGGATATTAAAGGTAAAAATCCCTTGTGCAAGCACCAGGTCATTCCTGACCCATGGGGTGACGTCACATCACGAAGACCTTTACTAGGCAGACCTTGATTTATGGGGTGGTTTGCCAGTGCCTTCCCCAGTCATCTTCCCTTTACCCCCAGCAAGCTGGGTACTCATTTCACCAACCTCGGAAGGATGGAAGGCTGAGTCAACCTTGAGCCGCCTACCAGCTGGATATTAGGAAACATTTTTTTACAATAAGAGGTTGGTTTTTTAAAAAAAATAATTTATTAGAAGAATTATGTTTACAATAAAAGAAAAAGGGGGGGAAACCTAGATATAAGATTACTTTAAAAATCAAATACTGGTGATACAAATGATTTAAAAACTAAACTAAACTAAAACAGCGCTAATATAACTAAAATACCCTTAGGACAATCAAATAATACTCTATTTGTCTATTTAACTAAAATCCGCATTATTATTACATCCCTCCCTCTCTACAATTTACACATTAGAATGCTTTCTCCATCCTTAAAATGGTTGAATTCCAGCGAGCATCAAGTTCTTCGGTATTTTTATTGTTATTATAATACGTCAGCTTAATTAAAGCATAGGTTTCTTTATCCTTGTTGAGCCAATTATTTAAGTCAGGGAATTTATTGCTTTTCCAGTTTATCGCAAAATTTGTTCTAGCAGCTCTTAACGTATGGAGAAACATAACTCGAATATTGTCTGGAAAATAATTTAATAAAATTGTTTCTGTTCTTACTGGAATAACAATTTCAAGACCGTTGGATGTGATTTCAATCACTTTCCTCCAATATGTTTGTGCTCTACTGCAGCTCCACCACATGTGTAGAAAATCTGCGCCAGCTGAATCACAATACCAACATTTACTAGCATTTTTATCCAAGTTACACATTTTTTAACTCTGCTTGGGGAGAGATGCCACATATGTGTCATCTTAAATAAATTTTATCTAAATGCAAGACTTATTGTAAAATTTAAACCCTTTGTGAGTATAAAGTTCCATTTCTTTTCATCCAACTCATAACCTAATTTTTTATTCCTTTTCTCCTGAAAAGGGGGGTTAATTAACCTATTTTTTTGTATTAATATTCCATATAACTAACTTACAGAGATTTTAAATGATTTTAATAATGGTTGAAATTCGTTCAGGGGTCGCCAACCTTTTTGAGCCTGTGGGTACAGCGGAATTCTGGCACAGCCTCAAAATGCTGCTTTCCACATAGTAAAGAATCCCAGACGCTCTGGGCCACTTCTTTCCTTGACTCGCAATAATGGATGTAAATTGCGGGCGGAAAGGTACCGGCTGGATATTAGGGGGGAAATGTGTACAGTAAGAGTTGTTTGACAGTGGAATGGGCTGCCTAGGGAGGTGGTGAGCTCCCCCTCACTGGCAGTCTTTAAGCAGAGGCTGAACAAACACTTGTCGGGGATGCTCTAGGCTGATCCTGCATTGAGCAGGGGGTTGGACTAGATGGCCTCTATGGCCCCTTCCAACTCTGTGGTTCTATGAGTCACACATCATCCTTGGGGCATGCCCTAGCCTTTTCCTGGTGGCCACCCCCAAATATTATTAAAGAGTCACAACCTCAGTTTGAGAAGAGCAGGCCCTGTGTGGCTGCCGAAGCCAGGGAGCCACCCCCAGGCACAAGGAGCAAAATGAGTGTCGGCACACTGGACAATCTAAGCCCGGGTCTTTCCCATCCAGAGGGAAGACTATTGTAGCAAAAGAAAAAGACGATCAGCAACACCTTAAAGAGTAACAATTTTTATTTCAATATGATCTTTCCTGAGTCATAGAACGATCGAGGCAAACGTTCTCTTCTGAGAGATAGGGTGGGTCTAGTGGTTAGAGCATTTGAAGATGCTCCTTCCTCCCTAAGAACATAAGAGCCCTGCCTGCTCAGTCTAGCCAGGGTTCCATCTATTCCAGCATCCTGTCTCACCCAAAAGCCAACCAGTTCCTCTGGCGGTCCAACAACGGGGTACAGAGGCTGAGGCCTCCCCCCTGATGTTGCCTCTTTGCGCTGATATTCAGAGGTCGACTGCCTCTGAATATGGAGGTTCCTTTTTAGTCACCAGGGCTAGTAGCCACTGATAGACCTCTCCTCCACGAATCTGTCCAATCCCCTTTTAACGCCATCTACGCCTGTGGCCATCACGACACCCCCTGGCAGCGAATTTTAACATTTTAATTGTTCCTTGTGTCAAGAAGTACCCCCCCTCTCTTGTTCCCCAGCCCTTCCTGTATCCAAGACAAATTATGGAATATCTTGCCCCACACAATCAGGTTGCAGACTGCCAGAGGAGTCTTGGTCCAGTGCCAAAAAATTGGCTCTCAGCTGTCCCTTTGCTGTTCTTGAAAACAGCCTTTACTTTGCAGCAGACAGAACAGTAGACTGCAACAGGCAAGATAAAATTCTGGTGCATAAAAACACCAAGACAGCCACTAAAAAAAAGAAGAACTTGGAGAGCTGACACTATGGAAACACCAGGAATAAAAAAATAAATGCCACAGCCACTCCCTTGGGACTAAAGCATACTTTTGAAGCTCAAGGTAATCTCTGTCGCCCTCCTCTCTGTATTAGCCCCAAAGCAGAGAAAGACAGAAAATACACCTGCCACCCAATCCATTCTATATATATATATATATATATACACACACACACACACACACACACACACACACACACACACACACACATATATATATACATATATATATACATATATATATATATATATATATATATATATATATATATATATATATATATATATTTGCAGTTGAGTCACATCTGACCTATGGCGACGCTTGGTGGGGTTTTCAAGGCCAGAGACGTTGGGAGGGGGTTTGCCATTGCCTGCCTCTGCAGGGTGACCCTGGGCTTCCTTGGTGGCCTCCCGTCTAAGTCCGAACCAGGGATGACCCTGCTTAGCTTCTGAGATCTGACAAGATCAGGCTAGCCTGGGCCATCCAGGTCAGGGCAATGCAAAGCCCTAAAAAGACCCCCGACCCCCACCCCCCGCACGCTATCCTCTGGATTTTTCATGCATTCAGGAACTTCCTAACCACTAATTGACAATCCTTACAGAAAGAGGCCTGAGAGATCTACAGGAACAAGAGAAGGACTGAGAATGAGTCAAGATCTAGTTTTTGAACGGGGCGGAGCAGACAGACACACACCCCGGCCGCCAGTGCTACTCACCAACTTGCTCCTCTTCGTTGAAGCCCATGATGCCCATGGCCTCCAGGGTCTCCTGGAACATCTCGTCGTCTTGCTGAGAGGGAATGGGCACGTAGCCGTTGGATAAGAACGTGTAGCCGTTGAAACCTTCCAGCAACAGCTCATCTGGAGGGCAAAGACAGCAAGCATCAGGGTGAGGGCCAGAGGAAAACTCCTCAGCCCCACGTCAACACCAACCCCTCCCCTCCCGTTATAAGGTTGCCCACCTCCGCGTGGTGGGGCTGGAGCACTCCTGGGATGACAACTGATCTCCAGACTACAGAGATCAGTTTCCCTGGAGGAAATGGCAGCTTCGAAGGGCAAACTCTATGGTATACCATAGAGTTACATGAACACATGAAGCTGCCTTATACTGAATCAGACCCCCCCCCCTTGGTCCATCAAAGTCAGTATTGTCTACTCAGACCAGCAGCGGCTCTCCAGGGCCTCAGGTAGAGGTCTTTCACATCACCTGCTTGCCCAGTCCCTTTAACTGGAGATGCTTCCAGGGATGGAACCTGGGACCTTCTGCATGCCAAGCAGATGCTCTACCACTGAGCCAGGGCCCTTCCCCACACATGAAATTGCCTTATACTGAATCAGATCGTTAGTACATCAAGGTCAGTCTTGTCTACTCAGACTGGCAGCCACTCTCCAGGGTCTCAGGTGGAGTTATTTCCCCATCACCTGCAACCCAACCTTTTAACTGGAGATGCTGCCGGGGATTGAACCTGGGACCTTCTGCATGCCAAGCAGATGCTCTACCACTGAGCCATGCCCCCTACATGAAATGCCTCCCTCACATCCTCCCTCCCCGGGCACTGCCCCCAAATCTCTAGGAATTTCTCAGGCTGGATTTGGCAACCCTGCTTGGCTCTCTGGGGCAGAGTCACACCCCTCTGTTTCCCATCTGTGGACCACCCTCTGCTTTTCTTGCTCGGCCACGGCTGCGTGTGGGGGAGCACCGGGTGTGGGTGGGGGATCCACCCTGACCATGCCTGCGTTCCACTCGGCCCTGCCGGCAGCATTCCCTTTCCCCACTGAAACCGCATCTCCGATGGAATTCACACATCCTTTTCCAGTGCGGATGGTGTGAGGCATGAATAAGAGAGGCAGTTTCAAACGGACCTTCGTCAGGGTTCAAAATTAACTTCTGCTTGAGATATACACAACTTTTTGGCACTTTCCAAGGCACGCGTGGTTTCGGCCTAAACATGTGTTACCCATGAACGCATGAAGCTG
Source organism: Euleptes europaea (assembly GCF_029931775.1). Classification (NCBI taxonomy): domain Eukaryota; kingdom Metazoa; phylum Chordata; class Lepidosauria; order Squamata; family Sphaerodactylidae; genus Euleptes; species Euleptes europaea. Next base: position 18,321,599 of record NC_079332.1, read on the forward strand.
CCTGATAGGGAATCAGACCAAAGTCAATACTGTCTATTCAGGCTTGTAGCAGTTCTCCAGGGTCTCGGGTCTTCCACATCCCCTCCGATGTGGTCATGCCGGAGATTGGGGATTGAACTGGAGATGCTGGGGATTGAACTTGGGACCTTCTGCATGCTGAGATGCTCTAACACTGAGCCACGGCCCCTCCCTATGGCTCTCCAGGGTCTCAGGAGGAGGTCTTTCCTATCACCTCCTGCCTGGTCCTTTTAACTGGAGATGTCTGGGATTGAACCTGGGACCTTCTGCATGCCAAGCTAATGCTTGGCCACTGTGCCACAGCCCCTCCTGAAAGAAAGCCTTGAGTCAAGGTCACGACTCTGACTGGCAGCAGCTCTCCAGGGTCTCAGGTTGAGGTCTTCCATGTCACCGACACTACCTGTTCCTTTTTACCAGAGATGCTGGCGACTGAGCCTGGAAACCTCTCGACCGAACGCTGCTTCGTCCTCTCCCGGCCCTGTCTTGACCCCTCCCTCCAGTGCCCTCCTCGAGCCAAATCGGGTTTGTAAAGCTCTGGGCACACAGATGGTACCATGGAAATAACTAACAATGAATTCTGCAGGGTGGTGACCCGCCTTTATTCATTCACGACGTACGTTTCTGTCCCACCCTTTCTCCAAAGAACTCAGGCGTACCACTAGTAAGAGGCCCATTGCGATGCAGTGCTTCCGGATGTAAACCGGAAGTGAAGTGGTGGGCAAGCGTACGTGCACACGTTGCCTCCCGACCCTCAGCTGGTCGGTGGGCAGCCAGGTGGATTGGCGGGGGTTTGCCCGCCACCATCTGGCACTTGGCAACTCCCAGTTTGAGTGGTAAAAGGCCCCTTGAGATGCAGCATTACTGGGTGTAAACCGGAAGTGATGCAACAGTGTTGGCGCGGCCGCGCACATGCGCACAATCTTTGCTCACCTCCGCCCCAAAAACCTCCCACCGGAGGAGAGGGGAGACCTAGCAACCCTAGGCCCCACCATTCTTTATGACCCTCTTCCCCAGGGCTGGTCCTGGACAGCTGACGGGCCCTGACCCCAAAAGGCTCACCTTTGGAAAAAAAAAAAACCAAATCTGTTGGCTTGTCGCTGTCTTTCTTACCCTTCATTTTGTCGCTCGCTCCGGCTATCATATAGTAAAAGATATGAAAGGTCCTCTCTTCTCGGGCCTGGCGAATGGCACGGGACTTCTCCAGTAAATCTGTCGATGTCTGTTAAGCACGCCAACGCTGAGCAAGATTCAGGGGTCTGGACCTTACGGCCATGGGAGGTCTTTGCCAAGTACGGGTAAGAGTTTGGAAGACTTATATTTGAAAGGCCACCTCCTTCCCTGGGTCCCTGTGGGCCAGCTACGGTTTTAGGCAGCCGTTTGTGGGCTGTCCCACCACTCAGGGTGGCCGGAGCCGGGGCCTTTTCCGTTGTGGCCCCGGCTCTGTGGAATGGGCTCCCTAAAGAGGTGAGAGGGGGTCCCCCTGTCCTTGGAGATCTTCAGGAGGCACTGCGAGGCCTGCCTGTTTGCCAGGCATCTTTGGAGCCAGGGTTGCCAGGTCCCTCTTCACCACCGCCGGGTGATTTTTGGGGTGGAGCCTGAGGAGGGCGGGGTTTAAGGAGAGGGAAGGACTTCAATGCCCTAGAGTCCAATTGCCAAAATGGCCATTTTCTCCAGGTGAACTGATCTCTATTGGCTGGAAATCAGTTGTAATAGGAGGAGACCTCCTGCTAGTACCTTGAGGTTGGCAACCTCATTTGGAGTGGGGGAGAGATTTGGAGTTTCCCATTTTATTCTGGCTTTATTTGGGAATGATTTTTTAACTATTATTATAAGCTTGAACCACTGAACCACAAGGAAAAGTGGGGTATAAATGTTTTAATAAACAAATAAATATCGTTCCTGAGTTAGTGAGCTGGCTGGAGACTCAGATCTAGGGCGGCACAGTGGTCCACAGAACAAAAAAATTCAGAAGCAAAAGTTGCATAATACCTTTTTGCTAGGACTAATTAAGACCTGAGCAAGGCTGTCAACGATGGGAGATTTTGGAGGTCAAACGGTGAACACGAAACCAGTAGCGGTGAGTTCCGTAGGTCCGTGAGCGCCACTGTGGGAAGCGGAACTTCTTTTGCCTTCCCGCTTTCTATTCTCATGCTTCCCACTTCCAAAAAACAAAACCCTTTTCCCCATTAGTGAGGGAAAGGAACAGTTCTCTTCTGCTGCTGGCCTCCTTCGCTCTCTTTCTCGGTAAGAGAGATGCTCCGTCGTTGTCCCCACCGTCATTTAACTCCCCTAATTCAGTGTCTTGTGCAGTTCTACAGTATTATTTTTGTAGCAGGCTGGTGGGGAGGGGAGAATTAGCCCATCGGATTTATGTCGATGGTTCACAGTGCAATCCTAAGCAAAGGTACACTGTTCTACGCGGGCACAGAGCCCTGTTTAAGACTCCAGTCAAGCATGCTATTCATCTCGAGGAATGTGTTCGTTTTGTTTCTCTGTTTAAACAAAGCACATTTGCACAAACACAACCGAAAGGGGGGAAGCCGTGGCAACTGGCCACCGTTCTTGCACTAAATCACATTTCACCGCAAATACTTATATTCTTTCCTGGGAGTAAACATGTTGAGTTTACAGAAAGCCAAACTCAGGCTGTGTCATTTTTGAAAGAGGGAGGGAGAGCTGGCGAGATCCAGGGTGGTTGGATAAAGCCCCCAGACACCCGCTGAGCTCAGCACTCGGCCAAAGCAAAGCAAGTCAGGTATGCAAAGCAAGAATGTATGTTTTATTCTGCAGGTCTATGACCATAAAAATGATCGATTGATCGCCTGATTGACTGCCTGACCCTGGTGCCTTACCACCAACGTGCCAGAAGAGGGAGCCTCTGCCTTGCTTTCTGCTGCTCTGCAGCTCCACCGCAGCAGATGGCCAGAGGGAGGTATTGCAGCTGCCAGTTCTGCAGGGATCAGGGGCCAAGATGACCCCATCCTTGCCCAATCCTATAAGACTGCTGACTCTCACCTGGCGCCTTAGTTCGAGTACCCTGAATGGTCTGGCGCAGACGGAGCTTCTCTCCAACAGACCCCCTCCCCCACCCCATCCCCACTCATCTGCTTGACCTTCTGCCTCTAGAGCCGTCCCCCCTGCTAGCACCACTAACCTTTTCATTCTCAACAGGCAGCTGTGCAAGGCAGGGAAGGTTTCACGCTCAAAGGATGGACTTTTGCAAAGCCGAACGGGAAGTAAGGAAGCTCTGAACTTCCTTCATGAAAGCCCAGTGACTCAGGAACTAGGGTTTACCCAACCCGTATGGGAGTAATGGCTGCTGATTACAGGGATTTGTCCAAATTTTATTGCATCTCTGTCCCACCGTGGGACTCCAAGAGGGTGGCCCTTGAGAGGTCTCCCACCCAGGCCTTGGCCAGACCAGCCCTGCTGAGTTTCATTACGGTTGCTGACTCTGGTTTGGGAAATTCCTGGAGATTTGGGGGTGGAGCCCAGGGAGGGCAGAGTTTGGGGAGGGGAAAGACCTCAGTGGGGTATAAAGCCAGAGAGTCCACCCTCCAAAGCAGCCATTTTCTCCAGGGGAACTGTTCTCTGTTGCCTGGAGATCAGTTGGAATTCCAGATCTCTACCCCCCCCCCGGAGGATGGCAACCCTAGACTGCCCTGGCATGCCAGGAAATGGAAACCAGAGAGCACATGCAAGTTAAGCCGCTGGCATCTGCATAAGCACAGCCCCCCTCAGCCGCCTCTTCTCATTCTCGATGGCTCAGAAGGATACAGGTTTCTATGTTGGCTCCGACGATGTAGCCGGTAACGTCAAAATTGATGCGGATGAACTTGCCCTGGCAACGGGAAAAGGAGACAGCTCGTCTGAGTGCCAAGTAGGTTCAACTCAGAGCATGTTAAAGGGCTTGACTGCTTGCTGAAAAACGGCCCTGTGGGTTATTTCGTACCCCAGCTGTCCTGCTTTAAGGAAAGAAATGGGATGAGGCGAACAGGTCTAAGACTTGCAGCATCTGGCAGTCTGAACCTCTGCTGGCTGCTGGTGGTTGGCAGGAGAAACTACCTTTACAGGGCGGGGAATGTTTTCCTTTCAGAACAGAGAACATGAGGAAGGGAATGTGGCTATCTGACTGATCATTCATCACCATTCCTTCTTCCTAGAGAACCACAGGTGGAGGCTTCAGGCCCAACGGATCTCTAAGAGGGAAATCCCAGCCCCCTCAGCAAACGACACAATCTCCGGGTTTCTTTAGGGAACACTACAACAGTTAGCTTGGTACAGAACACACACACACAAATGTTTGTAGCTTAGATACCCATCACGCATTACACAACAGCCAGTCTGTGCGTACCAATACCCCTTAAAAGGAGACGGTTCCCACTCATGCCAAGGGCACATCCGCACACGCACACCCCTGGCACAGAACCTGACTACTTACAAAGCGGGATGAATTATCGTTCTTCACCGTTTTGGCATTTCCAAAAGCCTCCAGGATGGGGTTTGCCTGCAGCAGCTGCTTCTCCAGTTCACCCTAAAATGTGTGGGGACACCTTTAGCCTCAGAAAATCAAAAGCTGTCAAAAGTCAGAAGCAGCCACCCACTCAAATACACGCAGAGATCAATTCAAACGGTGTCTTCTCCTATGGAGAAATAATCTCTCTTTAGGAAAATGCAGTCTGGTAAAACAGGCAAGGTTTTTCTCCCACGTGGAGGAGCCAGGCCACTTCGAAGACACTTAGGAGACGCTGACAAAACCCAGCGCACGCTGCAATCTCTGTACTTTTGCCCTCCTGGAAACTCTGCCTGCAGAGGAGGAAAATCAGGTGCAGAGAAAGGCTCAAAGTAATTGGAGTTTTCCTCTCAGCCCCCCCCCCCCAAAATCTGGTTGATCAAATTCTGTCCACAAATCTACCCATTTGTGTTCTCGGCCAGGGCAGCCGACTCCTGAAGTCTGGGTAAAGGAAGTAAGATAATTTCTGTTGCTGCAGGAATCAAAAGTTTCTGGTTCCTTTTTGGCACCCTCAACGGCTCCCAAGGACATATTTTAAAACTATCTGCTCAGATTCACCCATGCGGACCCCTTTCTAGATTTGGTGGAATGAAGGCTTCATTTGCCAAGCCAATAATGATGTCAATTAGGGTAGGGGATGCTGAAATTGATATTTAGGTAACGCAGCGCAAAGCAGATGATGACCAAGTTTATTAATCATGCCGAACGCAGGGCTCTTTCAAGTCGGACACAGTAACGCACAGTTTTGGGAAGACGGTGGATTTTCTCATGCAAATACAGACATGCGATTATGCAGCAGATGGCTAATTAACACAAGCAGAGCGGCTTCTAATGAAGGTGATACGATAACCATCTTCAAGTACTTGAAGGGCTCTCATAGAGAGGAGGGTGCAGAGTTGTTTTCTGTTGCCCCAGAACATCAGACCAGAACCAACGGGTTGAAATTAAACCAAAAGAGTTTCCGTCTAGACATTAGGAAGAATTTTCTGACAGTTAGAGCGGTTCCTCAGTGGAACAGGCTTCCTCGGGAGGTGGTGAGCGCTCCTTCTCAGGAGGTTTTTAAGCAGGGTCTAGATGGTTATCTGTCAGCGATGCTGATTCTGTGACCTTAGGCAGTTCATGAGAGGGAGGGCACCTTGGCCATCTTCTGGGCATGGAGTAGGGGTCACTGGGGGTGGGGGGGGGAGGTAGTTGTGAATGTCCTGCATTGTGCAGGGGGTTGGACTAGATGACCCTGGTGGTCCCTTCCAACTCTATGATTCTATGAAGGCTTTTCTTCAAGCAAAAACTGATGCTGGGGCAGTGGTGGAGGATCAGTTCTGAGCTTTCCCTACACTGTGGGTTTGTCAAGAGCCATTTCATCACCTACAGCGCATGAGAATCCAACCCAGACAACCAGATAGGGAGCAGTCGGTCAACTCTGAAAAGAGCTGATGATCCCTTTATGGCATTCAGACTGTTGTCGTGTCAGAAATCACATACACTGACATAGGTAATGGACCTATTTGCAAGGCTACTGTGCATACTGTGGAGCTTGTTACCTGGAATTTCATTGGGGCCTTTCTCAATCACCTTCTATGCAAGAGATCAGTGGTGGGGCACACTGTGTGCAGAGCTGCCAGGCTGGGTGGCGCTGGCTACCTGACACTAGGAGGAAGACTCGCCTTGCTAACGTCTAGTTGGGCAGCACACATGGCATGCTCTCGGCTTGCCACAGCTTCACGTGAAGAAGAAGAAGAGGAGTTGGTTTTTATATGCCGACTTTCTCTACCACTTAAGGGAGACTCAAACCGGCTTACAATTGCCTTCCCTTCCCCTCCCCACAACAGACACCCTGGGAGGTAGGTGGGGCTGAGAGAGTGTGACTAGCCCAAGGTTAACCAGCTGGCTTCGTGTGGAGGAGTGGGAAATCAAACCCGGTTCTCCAGATCAGAGTCCACCGCTCCAAACCACCCCTCTTAACCACTACACCACACCAGAGAGCACAACAACAACATTTCCAACACTGCATTCAACGAGATGTCCCAAGGAAGAGGGACTCCAAGAGGCAGACAACAGTCCCCACCTCTGCCCCTCACCTGCTGTGAGCGTATCCCCATAACTGGGCCTAGACTGAACCCTGTTTTGAAACCTCCGCAGAGGGCTGAAAATTCTGAGTGGGTGAAGAGCCCCGTCCAGAGTTCCTGCTGTCTTTGGGAGCTCCACCAGGGAGATGCTGGCATCTCCACCCAAAAGAGATTTCACTGTGAAGAGCTAGCAGAAGAAGCCCCCCGGTCTACATTTGGCATCCCTTTGCTCCTTCTTCGCCACCCACCCTGGAATTTCAGGGCTGCCCTCCCTGACGACCTGATTTGTGATGATAAAACAGCTGGAGGCGACAAGATTAATTCCTTGACACAAGTACTCAGTTATTTAGCCGGTTTGGAGCCATGCAGAGAGGCTTTAGGTGCATGGAGACGCCTCCGTTACAGCGGAGCTCAGAACAGCAAGCGAGGAGTCGCATGCAAGCAGGCAGTTGCGATGACCCCGATCCGCCACCACACAGTGATCACCGGGGAGAGCTTTAAAAAGAGTTCCGTCCCAAAAGTGTGTTCCCACTGGAGTAGCTTTCTTTCCTCCTGGTCACAGGTGGGCTTTGATCTTCCGAGGATCACCAGCACATAGAAATCCAGAAGCGTACAAAAACGAGTGGCCTCGGACAAACTCCACGGTGCCCAATTTCCCCTTTGGGCGGCAGAGACTGCGATCCCTGAGCACAAACCCTCCTTCCCTTCCAAGAAGGGGCCCCTGAGAGTCCAGATCCCACCAAATGCCACTTGGCTGATTTCCCCAGGGAGGGGGGTAGAGTGCAACCACACCATGCAGATCTACACTCCGTGCCTTTGACACACGCATCCAGATTACTCACGTAAGCAAAAGATGGACCTTGCTGCAGTCAAACAACATGGCAATAAAACAACTGTCAGTGGCACATCCTGAAATACTTTTTTAAAAAGTTGCTTCCACTTACATTCACAATACAGAGGTAAGCCACGCTCTAAGCCAGGGGTCCCCAACCTGGCTCCCTTGGGTGCTTCGGCGCCCGCCAATGCCTTTTCTGGTGCCCACCAAGTGTTTTTAAAAGTGGGCGGGGCCAGCTGGGGCTTTTGCCCAGCAAGTCTTCTGATTGGCCACGGGAGACTCAATTGGCCGTGCAGATTTTAAAAAACATTGCATTGGCAAGAGCTGCCACCACAACACGAGGGTCTTCACCGTGCGACTGGAGGTAAGTATCACCCTGCATCTGTTCCCTGAGATCTTCTCAACCTGGATCCTTCGACAACAAACTACAGTGGGTCATGGCTCAGTGGCAGAGCCTCTCCTTGGCATGCAGAAGGTCCCAGGTTCAACCCCCAACATCTCACATGATCACACATGAAGCCGCCTTCTAATGAATCAGACCATCCGCCCACTGTCTACTCAGACTGGCAGCGGCTCTCCAGGGTCTCGGGCAGAGAGAGGCCTTTCACATCACCCACTGCCTGGTCCTTAGAACGACAGGTGGCAGGGACTGAACCTGGGACCTTCTATGTGCCAAGCAGGTGTTCTGCACCTGAATCATGGTCTCCCCTGGTTAAAAGATCAGGTAGAAGGTCAAGTGGAAAATCTGAGGCCCTGGAGCACACCACCAGTCTGAGTAGGCAGTACTGACTTTGATGGACCAGTGGTCTGATTTAGAAGAAGAATTGTTTTTTATATGCTGACTTTCTCTACCACTTAAGGGAGACTCAAACTGGCTTACAATCACCTTCCCTTCCCCTCCCCACAACAAACATCCTGTGAGGTAGGTGGGGCTGAGAGAGAGTGACTTGCCCAAGGTCACCCAGCTGGCGTCGTGTGGAGGAGTGGGGAAACCAGCCCGGTTCACCAGATTAGCCTCCACCGCTCATGTGGAGGAGTGGGGAATCAAACCCGGTTCTCCAGATCAGAGTCCACCGCTCTTAACCACTACACCAGGAGTGTCATGTGTTCTGCCATGAGCTATGGCCTTGAGGCTTCAAAAGAGGGAGTAATGGAGGAGGGTTCCACCAGTGGGTATTAGTCATAGTGAGTAAAGGGAACTTCCATATCAGAGGCAGCCAATCTCTGGATCCCAGTGCCGGGATTCAGCGCCCTGTTTGTTTGGCCCTCCAGAGCAGCTGTTTTGGCCGCTGGGTGAAGCACGATCCTAGCCTAGGTGGGCTCCTGGTCTGATCCAGCTGGGCCCTTCTGAGGTTCTGACGTTCCCTGAAGGGTCTGTGTGGGGAAAAAGACATTTTCCTGGGGCTGTCAAAGGCTTTGAAAGGTTTAAAGGTAAGATGAGGCCCCCCTACCCCGTTCCCCGCAGAGACTGTGCCGGTGGTGCCCTTGCAAAGGAGCCACATATGGAAAGCTATGCGCTCCGCAGAAATCCTACCGCGCTTGCCCTGAAGGAGAGAGCAGGGCATGTCAAACAAAGCACCCTTTTTCCATAAACACCGAGCCGTGACAGATCTGTGCCTTCTCCATACTATGCCAGCTATTTGGCAAGAAAAGCAAACAGCAGGGGCGTTTTGCTGAGTTGCCAGAGGCCGTCCTGATGTCTCCCCAGGAAACATGGGAAACGCTGGACAGAAATGGGGGAGGAAAAAAGGCGTTCTGGCCATGGGGGGGCCAAGACTCGCTCACCGTGATGCTAACATCCTTCTTGCCCTTATGGGAGGAGGCCACGACAGCCAAATACTGGATGACCTTCTTGGTATTTTCTGTTTTGCCGGCCCCCGATTCTCCTCTGGGAAGAAAAGGGGGAAAAGAAAAGTTAGGACTCGTGGCTGAGTACAGGAGCTTCCCATGTTCCCTACACAAAGCCAAGACCTTGGCAACCAAAGGAGAGAGAAAACCTTCCTGACCTCAGCAGTCCCCGAGAGAAGAACCAGAAGTAACGTCCTGCAGCCAAGTTTCAGAATAAACGGGCCCAACGTCATGCGGCCCCCCCTGCTTTTCCCTCTGGCTTTGAACTCCTGTGCCACAAACACATTTGGCCCGGGGACAAACCAAGGGTTGCCAACCTTCCGGTGAGGCCTGGAGACCTCCCAGAATCACCACAGGTCTCCAGACGACAGAGAGCAGTCCCCCTGGAGAAAACGGCTGCTGTGGAGGGTGGACTCTATGGCATTATACCCCGCTGAGGCCCCTCTCCTCCCCAAATCCCGCCCTCCCAAGACTCCACCCCCAAATCTCCAGGAATCCCCCAACCCACAGTTGGCAACCCTGAAACTTGGTTTGCTTTTGAAATGCATTATTTGCCCTTAGATGGTGTCTGCCACTGACATCCTCCTGTTTACAAGAAATATTCCCCGCTCGTTTTTGGCCCCGATCCCCTTAACTCAGAACAATCTCAGCCCCACTGTTCGTTTGCTCTGGATTCAGATCAGGCGGCTCCATCTTCTGCCGAGTCAGACCACTAATCCATCCTGCCCAGCATGGCCCTCCTACAGCAGCAGGAAGAGAGACGGCTCCTCGAGCGGAAACGCCTTCTCTGCCCACGGCAAAGATCGACCCTGGGGATTTGGGCATGCCCAGAGTTAGATCATCACCCTTCTTTGCCATCCTTTGACCCATGGTTTACCCTCTGCCCCCCTTATCCGGGATGGAACCTGGGATGTCACTGCAGGGGTTCAATACGTCTGCTTGAGAAGAGAAGAACGGGACGGAAAAGCTCACACACGGCCCCTGCTCGCACGGATCAGGTTCCTCTGAGGCTGGAACTCTTCCACGGAGCGTAATTTCTTTTCCTAATTAGGAGGTGCGTTTTTCTCTGCCATTGATAAATGGGCATGTAACAAACTTTTTCTTAAAAGGTGGCCGTAAGCCTTGGGACGGGGAGAAACCTTAAAAGGCCAGGCTCAATTTCTCCCTATTGGAGCTAATGAAAGCAATTCACCCAGCAGGGACGTGATGACGTCCTCGTTCCTTTCCAGGGGCTTAGAAATAAATTCAGGGGTGAAGGGGCACGACAGAGGCCTATAAAATTATGCGCACAGAGTGCAGAGAACACTAGACAGAGTTTTCTCATGAGTCTAGATCTGTGGATCACCCAAAGAAAACGGGTTGGGCTGATGGCATTTCTACATAAAGTATTTCGTTAGCTTGTGGAACTCATCACCACTGGAAGTGATGAATGGTGGCAGCTGGTTCCAGGAGCTCCCAGCTTCAAATCTCCTTCCGCTGAGTCTCAGGGAAGCCACCCTCCCTCAGCCTCAACCCCCTACACTGGTATTATGAGGATAATACCACCTTGTAGAGGTGTTGTGAGGATTACTTTCCTAGTGCTGTTCAGGAAACTGTTCTGGGGTTTTAGGAGGGGTTAAGCAAATGGATGGCTTACGGGCCTACATTAGCTAAACGGAACCTCCGTATTCAGAAGCAGTATACCTCTGAGCAGCAACCATAGAGGGGGACTCCATGGGCTGAGTGAACTCAATCCAAAGTGAGTTTGCACAACCAGACGGCTGCAGCCAGCTCCGCACGGGCCCCTTGAGCCGAAACGTTTCCATGTTTTATTGATAAAAATTAAGTGTTCTGGGAACGGCTCCAGACTAAACATGCCCATTTGAAGACTTGTGTAGAAAGCTTTGCAATAAATCTACTTTGCCTCTTCCCTATTTCAAAAAGCAAGGCCTTTAAAAACAAAACAGGACCCTGGAGCCTTTGAACTCTTTTTCTCTGGCCCTCTTCCTGTGGCTGTATCAAAAGATGGAACGGCCCGTGTGGGCCACGCAGGACAACCCCTCCCTTTACCCCGCCCCAACTTTGGAAACAGAACGGACTGAGCAAGACAAGACCAGTCTGATGAGCCCTGCTAAGTTGGTCCGGAGGGTCCTCCTAGGCCAGTTTTGGATTTCCAACAACCAAATGAGGGGTCTGGAGACCAAGTCCTATGAGGAAAGGTTGAAGGAGCTGGGGATGTTTAGCCTGGAGAGGAGAAGACTGAGAGGGGATACGATAACCATCTTCAAGGACTTGAAGGGTTGTCACATAGAGGAGGGTGCCCAACTGTTTTCTGTTACCCCAGAAGGTCAGATCAGAACCAATGGGGTTGAAATTAAATCAAAAGAGTTTTAGGCTAAACATCAGGAAGAACTTCCTGGCAGTGGGAGCGGTTCTTCTTGGGAGGTGGTGGGCTCTCCTTACCTGGAGGTTTTTATCAGAGGCTAGATGGCCATCTGTCCGCAAGGCTGATTCTGTGAACTTAGGCAGATGATGAGAGGGAGGGCAAGAAGGGATGCGTCAGTGTTTGGCTCTCGTGGCCCTTTCTTACAAGCCCAGGGGAATGCCAATCTCCACTTTGGGGTCAGGAAGCAATTTTCCTCCAGGCCAGATTGGCCAGGGATCCTGGAGGGGTTTTTTTTAGCCCTTCTGGGCATGGAGCAGGGGTCACTGGGGATGTGGGGGGGTAGATGTGAATTTCCTGCATCGTGTAGGGGGTTGGACTAGATGACTCTTGAGGTCCCTTCTAACTCTATGATTCTAAATGCCCTGGAGAAGCTCCCAAACCTTTCCCTGATGGTTGCAACCAGTTTTCAGAGGTAGAGTGCCTCTGGAAAGCGATGCTCCCTACAGATGTTTTCCTTCTGAAGCGTCCCAGGAAAAAAAAACGGCTGCTCTAAACTGCGCTATGGGAAATCATCATCATATAAAAATCTGCACCAAAAGTTGGCGGAGCGCATATTCAAGAGACGCACCCCTTCTTGGCAGAGGCTGTCTGCTCTGCAAGAGTGGGCATCCTTCTCCAGCCTTAGAGTGCTGTACTAATGCAGGGACTCCAACACCCACAGTGACAGGGAGCCCCACACAAGCGGTCCACACACACTGCAACGGTGGGCTCCATGGAGCCCCCCCCTCCCCTGTCAGGGAGAGGGCCAGCCACTGCTCTCGGAGAGCTCGGTGGACATGAATGAGAAAACTAACCAGCCAAAGGGATGCAAGGAATACAACTGGGCTCCAGCTGAAGGACCCCAGGCAAGCAAGATAGTAAGGTGACACACGTGAATATATATATGGCCTCATGGGTGCAGCCTTTATCCTTTCCAATACGCACATTGGATCAGGCGTTTGCCAAGACTCCACAGGGACAGCGACAGGGATGTTAGCAGCGGTGGCAGGCAGAGGGGAGAGAAACGGAGCCTTGGACTTTAAGAAGAAAACCTTTTCTAGGCCCAGAATCAGTCTCTCTGGGTATGGAGGGGGCAGAGCCCATGGCTACCAGCTGGAACACGTCCATTAATTATCAGACTAGTTTGCAATTAACCTGCGCTATGCTTCCTCGTGTTGTCCCCCAAGCGGCAGCCGGGGTGATGATGCTTTCCCAAAGGCTTGGAAAGACCCTCCAAGCCCCCGCCTGCCTTTTCGGAGCTGGCAACTGGACAGGGAACTGGCAGCCGAGGGGTGCAAGGGGCAGGAGCAGGAATGGAGACGCAGGTGGACAGGATGAGGATTGGGAGAGGAAGCCACAGATGGATTTTGAAGGGCAGGAAGGGAGGTGGTGCCAGACACAGGTAGGGTTGCCACCGGTGGGAGGTTTTTGGGGCAGAGCCTGAGAAGGGCAGGGTTTGGGGAGGGGAGGGACTTCAAGGCCATAGAGTCCAAGGGCCAAAGCGGCCATTTTCTCCAGGGGAACTGATCTCTAGCAGCTGGAGATCAGTTGTAATACCGGGAGAGCTCCAGCTAGTACCTGGGGGTTGGAAACCATAGGCACAGGTCGAGGGAGAGCGTGGTGCACAGAGAGGGCAGTGAGGGAGAATGGGTGGGGTTGAGAGAGAGAGAGAGAAGACCACCTTCCGGGAGATGAGGAGAGTAGAATTTTATTTATTATTTACTTCATTGATATCGTGCCTTTCTCCCCGGTGAGGACCCAAAGCAGCCTACGTTGTTTTCCTCGCCTCCATTTTATCCTCACTACAACCCTGTGAGGTTGGTTAAGCCTGAGTGTGTATGACTGGCCCAAAGTCCCCGAGCAAAGCTTCCATGGCAGAGTGAGGATCTGATTTGAACCCAGATCATAGTCCCACACTGTTTTTTAGCTTCACAACCATCTGGTGAGATGGCCAGGCCATGGGAGGATTTGCACTCAGGTCTGCCTGGTCCAAGCCTGGTCCAGCCTCTGTACCAGATCCAAAAACATCCAATTGTTTTAAAAACTAGAGCCCAAAGATTATTTCACATCACAAGTTGCTTTTGCAATACGCATGGAAACCGGTGCGGTGCTTTGTACCAAGCTCTCGTGAAGGTCGGGAAATGAGCGCCTGGCATATCTTTCACTACTTCAAGGCAGGCAAAAAAGGGGTGGGGAGCAGAAGGGATAGTCAAAGTGGTTCTACTCACGTGCACAGGATGGACTGATCTTCTCGGTCTGCAAGCAAAGAAGAAAGCCATTAGACGCTGAACTGTTTGAGCCCGCAATCTGATTTATTCAAACGCCTTTACAAATACCCTGCTCTCAGTCTAAAAAGCCCCACAAGGCATACCTTGCAACATGCTGCATTTAAAGAGAGCACAAGATCACAAAACCAAAAGCACAACCACCTGCAAGATACCAAATGCCAGCAAGATAAAGCCAGAGCAGAGCTGCAGCCACCAGGTTCAACGACTGGGCCTGCGTGGAAAGCTTCCTTAAAACTGGAATCGTCTGCACCCCTCCAGCAAACCTCTGAGACCTGGGAGGGGGTGCGTGGCAGGGCTCCACCGACAATCTCCTTGGGTGAGCGGTGGGTGGTGTGGCAGGCAGTCCTCAAGAGACCCCTTGGTCCCACACCACTATATCAACAGATCCCCTGAGCCAAGCCTGCTAAAGGTGCCTGCCACCCTGCTAAGGGGTAAGATTGGCAGCTGCCCACACCCAAGGTCAGGAAGACTCCCACCCTTTCATCAACTAGACTCAAGACCGGCAGCACCTGAGATTGTGCGGGAATGAGCTTCTGAGAGTCAAAGGTCCCTTCCTCAGGAGCTCTGACTCTCGAAAGCTTAAACTGCAAAAATCTCACTGGTCTCTAAAGCGCTCCTGGTCTCAAATCTAGTTGTTATACCGCAGGCCAGTAGCTGTCAGAATATTTCACTATCTTGTATTTTTAAGATTTTGTATAGATTATCATTGTTTATTGCACTGTCATGAGCCGCCCCAAGCCCCACGATCCAGGGGAGGGGCAGGGAATATGTCTAAAATAAAGGAAAAGCAAAAGATCAACACGGCTACCCTCTGAAATACACTTTTATCATTTCACAAAATTAGGGCTGCCAACCTCCAGGTACCAGCTGGAGATCTCCTGCTACTACAACTGATCTCCAGCCGATACAGATGAGTTCATCTGGAGAAAGCGGCAGCTTTGGCAATTGGACTCTATGGCACTGAAGTCCCGCCCCTCCCCAAACCCCGCCCTCCTCAGGCTCTGCCCAAGTCCAGGTACTTCCCAACCCAGAGCTGGCCACCCTACACAAAATGCATATGGTGGAATCGTTCAGGAGGGCATTTTTGTGAACGGAACGCAGTTGCAGTTTTAACACCTGTAAAAATGGTTGCTGTTTCAATGTCCTATACAGCCTCATCAAGGTGCCAATAGCCTAAGAGATGGCGGCCTTCCAACTCCTCTGACAAAGAGAAACTTGGAGTGAAATAAAATTCCATTTCCGTTTCATTTTTTCTTCTCTTATGTGAAATTTTTTAGCCAGCTTTATCTCACTGTTTATGGTACGCATTACACTATTTTTTATTGCACCGCTTGTTAATTCCATGACCCGCCTCAAATCTCAACAAGAAACGTGGACTTGAAAGGAAGAAAACAAGTCAGGAAATAAACACTCATTTTCAGCCCAGCTGCTCCATTCTGGACCCGTCCAAGTGTCCGCGTGCCTTTCAAAGGCTTCCCCTTGGGCAGAATATTCAGGGTTTGGTTATGTACAGTTGGGTTGCCAGGTCCCTCTTCGCTACCGGCGCAAGGTTTTGGGGGGCTTGGGGAGGGACTTCAATGCCATAGAGTCTGATTGACAAAGAAGCCATTTTCTCCAGGGGAACGGATCTCTATCAACTGGAGATCAGTTGTAATAGCGGGAGATCTCCAGCCACCACCTGGAGGTAGTTGAAATCCAAAGAAAAACTTCTCAGTACACAGCCACTGAACACTGAATATGTACAGTTTTAACAATATATTTGTTTGCTCTAGCAATACTATATAACCATCAACATATACAGAAAAACTTGATAGTTACAATTCTGTATAAATATGGAACTTGTTTAGCAATATTTCCATACAATTGTATGCTTAAACAATAGTTCACATCCATTTATTACTAGAATCCCCCAGGGAAGTGTCTATACATCCGGCAGTAAATATCTTTGCAATAGTAGAAATTTAGGATTGCAATAGAAGATGCTCTCAACGCTGCGGTCTGCTGGTATGTAGTTGAGTGCATACAGTTCCAGGTCAGCTGATCACTGCTGACCAATCAGGCTATTAGAATCTGGTTACTGCTGGAAAAGCTAGCGTGCCGCATGCTGTGTGTTGCCGATGGTATCAAAACACAGAAATTGTTGATGTTAGTAGATGTTACAAGATTCCGGTAATATCTTGTTTCACGTTGAGGTTGCTTCATCAGACTGTGTAGTTACTTCTGGCTGCCATCTTGCAGCTCATAAGAATGACTCCTAATCTTGTGTTCAGTGGCAGTGCACTGAGAAGTTTTTCTTTGGATTTCAACCACCTGGAGGTTGGCAACCCTAATGTACGGGCTCCCCTACGTTTGCGCTGACAACAGCATTGCTCCCCTTCTCAGCACTTGGGCTATGAAGTCGGGTGCAGCAAAATCTGGAGTCTTGTGACATAGTCTGGTCAAAAAAAACAACAACAACACCCCACCCCTCTCTTCATTTTCATCTTTGTTTCTGAGACAGTAATGGGGTTTCAATAGAGGAACAGGGATGAAGGGTAAAAGGTCCAAGACCAAAGCAAGTAATATCTTCGAAATAAAGCCAGAAAGGAATTCAACGCCATGGTGATTCTTAGTCGTGGTCTGTGTTACGCTGTCAGGTGGCCACGGACGAAAAGAACAAGAGGACGCTGCCGCCCAAAGGGTTTTTCCAGAGAATATCGCGACGGATGTGCCAGATCTCAATTCCTCTCCTTCTGCACTCTGACACAGCTACACAGAGTGGGTGGAAGCAGAGAGGGAAAGGGGAAGCGCCGCTCAGGGAAGAACAGCAACGGCAGAGCTCTGAACCATCCACGCTCTTCATGCTGTAGCAGCCGGCCTGGGAAACGTCAGGACAGCTGCCTTGGAGTGCAGAAGGAACACACTCTTTGGAAGGCGTTCTTCCGAAGGTCTGCTCTGACCAGATGTGCCTGTTTCCACCGTGCTGTCAGTCTGATATGGATCAGGAATAGGGTGTGCCGGGAGAGGGGGCTTAACGCCCCCCCTGCCTGGTGCAGTTTTCATGACCTGAAATGGGTCTGGGGAGCTCCCGAGGTAGGGTTGCCAGGTCCCTCTTCGCCACCGGTGGAAGGTTTTTGGGGCGGAGCCTGAGGAGGGCAGGGTTTGGGGAGGGGAGGGTCCTCAGTGCCATGGAATCCAATTGCTAAAGCCGCCATTTCCACCAAGGGAACTGATCTCTATCGGCTGGAAATCTGTTGTAATAGCAGGAGATCTCCAGCTAGTACCTGGAAGTTGGCAACCCTACTGCCGGGAGATGCACAAACCTGCCTGCTGGGTTTTTTGGCCTTCTGCGTGGCCCCTTCATCATGGGGGGTGGGCAGGGGGACAGACAGTGGTCTGCACAGAGCAAACCACCCAGAACAGCAGGCACCAGATTGCCAACTGGCCAGAGCTAAAAAAAACAGCCCAGGGTGGGCGTGGAAGGTGCTTCAGGGGCAGGCGCCCCAGAAGCCGGGGGCCAGGATTCTCGACAGTCACAGCTCGAGATTTAGCCACCTCTTGCAACCGAGGGTGTCTCCAGCCTCCTCAGAGACCCTGAAGGACATGGGGAGGGGGAAAGAATCAGGCTGAACAACTTTGGGTGCTTCTGGAAACCTCTTTCCATGAAATCTTTCCGGGTTGGGCCTGTGCTTGGATTCATCCCCAGGGGCTAAATCAAGATCCATTTCCCTCCTCAGGACTGGGTCAAAGAGATGCAGGTGCATCTTCATCTCTAATGTCAGACTCAGGCGTCCATCCCTAGCATCCCATAAACAGACACGCTCAGGCAGGTGATCCTAAGCAATGCTAATTTATTAGGAGCAAAAAGACAGATTTACAGAAGTTGACTGCCTCTCAGGAGAGGTTGCTAGTGGGGTCTATGCAGGTAGGTTACAGTATAAAAGCATTCTAGGCAAGAAAGTATAACCAAGTGAAACCACAGTGCAGGAACTACGAGACAACGGCTCCCAGAGAATCGCTGACATAACATCTGTGTTAAACAGTACACAGGATTTGCAGCATGAGAACAAAACCTTGACAAGCAGCCAGAATCTGGCCTTGACAGGAAGCCAGCCTCTGGCCTGCAATTGCCAAACTCCTACTCCAAAGGTAGCAAAGACCTGACACCAACTAGGGATGCTACCAGGTAAGGCCTGGAGATCTCCTGGCATTACAATTGATCTCCAGACGACAGAGATCCGTTTCCCTGGAGAAAATGGCTGCTTTGGAGGGTGGATTCTATGGCATTATATCCCATCAAGGTCCCAAATCTCCAGGAATTTCCCAGCCAGGAGTTGGCAACCCTAACCTGTGACAACGGAGGGCGGGGCATAAATTGAACAAAATAAAATAAACTACTGTTCACCCTGCTGATGATTCCAACTGAGTGAATTTACCAAGACAGAATTTCCCTTCACCTGACTTAGGCCACAGGCTTGCAGCAGAGGGAAGGGGGGACACGGTACGGATCCAGCTCTGCCCCTCCTGTGCACCCCTGCCAGGGAGGCCTTTTTCCATCTCCGCCGGGCCTGGCAGCTGGTGCCTTACCACCCCTACCCCAACCTAGCCACAGTGATGCGTGCGATAGTCGCCTCTAGACTGGATTACTGTAACCCACTCTACATAGGGCTGCCCCTGAGACTGATCCGAAGGCCCCAGCTGGTGCAAAATGCCCCTGCGAGACTCCTTACGGGTCTTCGCCACAAGACCTTATAACTCCAGTGCTGAAACAACTGCGCTGGCTCCAGCTGGAGTATTGGATCAGGTTCAAGGTGCTGGTTTTGACCTTTAAAGCCTTACACAGCCTGGGACCATCATACCTGCGGGACCGTCTCTCTCGGTACACCCCCCCAAAGAGCGCTATGCTCTACTTGTAGTAATCTGCTGGTGGTCCCCGGCCCGAAGAGTGTGCAGCTGTCCTCAACAAGGGCCAGGGCTTTTTCGGCCCTGGTCCCGGCCTGGTGGAATAGTCTCCCTAGTGACATCAGGGCCCAGTGGGAGAGCCAGCGTGATGTAGTGGTTAAGAGCGGTGGTTTGGAGCAGTGGACTCTGATCTGGAGAGCCGGGTTTGATTCCCCACTCCTCCACACAAGCGGCAAAGGCTAATCTGGTGAGCTGGGTTGGTTTCCCCACTCCTCCCCATGAAGCCAGAGGGGTGACCATGGGCTAGTCACAGCTCTCTTAGAGCTCTCTCAGCCCCACCTACCTCACAGGGTGTCTGTTGTGGGGAGGGGAGGGGAAGGGGATTGTAATATCAGTTTGATTCTTCCTTAAGTGGTAGAGAAAGTCGGCACATAAAAACCAACTCTCCTTCTTCTTCTTCTTAAGGAGTTCCGCAGGGCCTGTAAAACAGAGCAATTCCGCCAGGCCTATAACTGAGGGCAGCTGCAAGTTTACCCATCCTTCCTCCACCCCACTCTTGGTATCTGTGAGGGGCAGACCTACCTAAATCCAGTTCACAGTGGCATCTAGGTTATTTTAAGGCTACCTCGTTGATAATAATGTTTTAACTGATGTTTTATGGTTTTATGTATTTTATGTATTTTAGAGGTTATTACCCTCCCTGAGTCTGGCATGGCTGGGAATGAGGGCAGGCTATAAATCTGGAAAATAAATAAATAAAATGTTCTCCCACCCGCACCCCACGGGGGGGTGAATCCCAGACACATTCCGTGCCTTTGAAGGGCAGCACAGGCTTCATCCCAGCAGCTCGCGGCCCCCTCCCACCCACCGCCCGGTGCCCCCAGCTTCCTCCCCAAAGGCCAGCGAGCTCCGCTTCATCACAAGCTTGGATCGAACGGCTGATCCTGAGGAGCAGGCAGCCGGACCATAAAAGGAGACAGTGGGCCAAAGCAGGGACGGGGCAGCCTTGGCTTGCAACATCTGCACGGTTTATTACGGGTCAGGCTCCCGAAAGGATTTGCATGCTGCCAGCACAGTCGGAGAGGGAACATAGCAGGGATCGGACTTCTTGACAGCTCCCCACCACGAAGGACTCCACCAAGAAGGAGAAGAAGAGTTGGTTTTTACATGCCGACTTTCTCTACCACTTAAGGAAAAATCAAACCGGCTTACAGTCTCCTTCCCTCTCCCTCCCCACAACACCCTGTGAGGTAGGTGGGGCTGAGAGAGTGTGACTAGCCCAAGGTCACCCAGCTGGCTTCATGTGGAGGACTGGGGAAACCAACCCGGTTCACCAGATCAGAGTCTGCCACTCATACGGAGGAGTGGGGAATGAAAACTGGTTCTCCAGATTAGCCTCCACCGCTCACGTGGAGGAGTAGGGAATCAAATCTGGTTCTCCAGATTAGAGTCTACCTCTCTTGGGGAGGAGTGGGAAAACAAATCCAGGTCACCAGATTAGCCTCCGCTGCTCATGTGGAGGAGTGGGGAATCAAACCCGGCTCTCCAGATTAGAGTGGTGAGAGTCCACTGCTCCAAACCACCGCTCTTAAGCACTACCCAACGCTTGGCTCACCAAACCCACAAAGGGGAAGGAAGGAGTGGGCAGAGTCCCCTGTGGCTGCAGAGGGCCATTTCCTGGTCCAGAAGACACTACGAGGGGACAGGGAGGCAGCAGGCCCACAAGACAGGCGGGAGAAACCCATGCCCTGCCCTCCGACTAGCTCAGGGTGACATACCTGCTTCTCCCTTCCCCATTGTCATCCTTGCAACAACCCTGTGAGGTAGGATAGAGTGAATACGACTGCCCCAGTGTCACCCCCAGTGGGGATTTGAACCCAAGTCTTCCCAGTCCTAGGCCGACACTCTAACCATTACACTAGTCCGGCTCCAAGGTATTTTGCAGAATGCAATGCAGCAAATACTTTGCAAGGAAAGGAAATGTTCACCTTTCGTATCGAGTCAAAGCATCGGTTCACCGGCATCCAACGGAGACCTGCGTGTGTGAATGAACCACCACTGAGACATCACCTTGCACCGAGCTTTCTTTTCAGTGAGCACAAATACAACATTTCCCCACAGAGGCGGGTTCCATTTACATTGTGTATTGGTTGGTTGAATTGAGGCTGTTTCCATGCAGACAGGGATCTCTGCGTACATCTTGTTGGTGCTGTGAATGCAGAAACATTTGCAGCGGCAGCATAACACCCACACAGCAATTTCTCCTGCACCTCCCTTGCATCATCATCTCTCCCCCCCAGTGGTCTCCATTGCCTTCCCCTCCACCAGAAGGCTTTTAGCTAGATTGCTATAGCATTATAACCATTTATGGTCACAATGTACAAGATCCCAGCTTTCTTCCCCCCATGTTAACTAAGTTTCTGGCCCTTTTCGTTGCAGAGTTAAAAGGGAAAAGACAGGGCCTGCACAATTCCCTTTATAACTCCACAACTACAAGGGCTAAAGACTTATTTCTGGGGGGAAATGCAAAGTTGGGAGCTTGTTCATTGTGGCAATAGATTGTTATAACATTGTACTGATCTAACCATGATTATTTCCATTATTATTGTTTCTTAAGTCGGGGGTGGGGGGAGACACACGACTGTTGTATGAGAAGGAAAGGGCAGCTGGGGCTGAGGCTGAGAACATGGCACAAATTTTGGTGGGACCTGCACATGATGTCCAAAGGTACATTGACTGCACTCTTTTTTATAAAAAAGAATAGAAAAAGAAAACAGGTTTGGAAAAGATTGCAGTGAAAAGCAGGGGAAAACACAGGGTGTCAATTAGAGGCTTTCTCAAAACAGCAATTATGAACAAGGACAGGAAGGTGGAGCAAAACGTCAGTGCGGAAACAGCCAAGCGACGGCCTGGCACGTGTGAACCAGCCGACTCGGTTTGGAAAGTGCTGTTCAGTACTCTTCATTTCGCTTAGCAGTTCTAAACAGAACTAGTTCCTTTTGCTCACCCTCAAAACAACATGGCGAGGTGTATCAAGAGACCCATTTCACAGATAGGAAACTGAGGCCAAGAGGGCATCAGCTGCCCGAAGCTCAGGGAAAGGTCCGTGCCCCCTCTCCTTTTCGATGCGCGCAGATTCGTATTATTTTCCATTCAAGGACTTTTCTTACACATGGGGAAAGGCATTTGGGGCACAAACATGCCCACGTGAACACATGAAACTGCCTTATACTGAATCAGACCCTTGGTCCATCAAAGTCAGTATTGCCTACTCAGACCGGGAGCAGCTCCCCAGGGTCTCGGGCAGATAAAGGTCTTTCCCATCACCTACTTGCCTAGTCCCTTTAACTGGAGATGCCGGGGATTGAACCTGGGACCTTCTGCATGCCAAGCAGATGCGCTACCAACTGAGCCATGGCCCCTCTCATGGCTGCTCGAACAATGGTCGTTGCCTCTGCCTTGCAGGCTCCCAAGAGATGAGCTATTAATATTTAGTTTTTCCAAAAAAGAAAAGAAAGAATCCTTGATGCTATTTCAGGCTTCCAGGCAAGGATGCGGGCAAGATCTCTTGGCCCTCTGGGGCCAAAGACCAAAATCTCCCAAGGAAGAACAATCTGGAAGAAATGGCAACTCCAAACAGCAGTCCGGAAACGCAAAGTTCCATTTGCTCTGAGTTTTGAGACTTTCAGTCTGCGGGGGCTGGAACAACCCGGGACTTTAAAAAGGAGCCAGCGAGTGAAGCAACCCCCACCGTCGCCGGTTCTGATCCGGCCAGCAGAGACAATGGGCAGAGCCTTGCCCATCGCCTCAGTTCGCCCCTGGCCACCAACAACTCTCCAGGACAGCAGAAAGCCAGGAACTTTCCTGGGAAGTTAAAGGGCGCTTTCACACATGCCAAATAATGCACTTTCAATCCACTTCGCAGCTGGATTTTACTGTGGTCTTTCATGTATGGCTGTTTCACTTGCTGCCACCCCTCCGACGTCTTAAGGTCTTTGTTTGGATTATGCCTACCATTTCCGATCGTCAGAGACGATCGGAAATGGTAGGCATAATCCAAACAAAGATCCGAAGGCGTTGGAGGGGTGACGGCGGGTGAAACAGCCACACCAATCTGAGCGCAACTGTGGCTAGAAGGAACCCGTCCCATATACCAAGCACAGAGTTCGCTCTGCTTATGCACCCGCACGGCTCGGATGTAATGCTGTTGTAAGCGATGCCAGGGATCGAGCTGGCGGCTCAAGAGCCGAAGACATTTAGCTGTTGGCTTCGCCTTCTGTATTTGGATTCTCTTTCAAACTATTCACAGCGTTTACATTTCCACGGCCCTGTTTGGTCTCCAGCTCGCAAATCTTGCTGATGGGCAAAACAAATAAGAACTGAACAGAAGCTTCGACATGGTCCAGACCTCTCGGCTGTTTCCACATTAAGACCCATCTGAACTCCTCCATCATTTCAGTATTAGAAGACAGACTTCCTCTTTTGTTATTAGCATTTTAAAAGCCATCTTCGCCTTGTCTGTGCGAGCTCAAGAGCCCATTCTGCCACACTCCAGTTCAGTACACGGGGCCCATATTTCCCAAATACCTCAAAACCTCTTTGTTTTCAGAATTAAAAGGGGAGGGACACTTCATAGAATCATAGAGTTGGCAGGGACCACCAGGGTCATCTAGTCCAAACCCCTGCACAATGCAGGAAATTCACAGCTACCTCCCCCACACATACCCAGTGACCCCTACTCCATGCCTGGAAAATGGCCAAGATGCCCTCCTTCTCATCATCTTCCTAAGGCCACAGAATCAGCATTGCTGACAGATGGCCATCTAGCCTCTGCTTCAAAACCTCCAGAGAAAGAGAGCCCACCACCTCCCGAGGAAGCCTGTTCCACTGAGGAACCCCCTCTAACCCCTTCCTTTTCAACTGTAAAGAGCTTTGCGAATTAATTCCAACCAAGGAGAAGCAGGGCCCGCGTATGCCGGAAGAGGAAACCCACACAGCTAAAATTAGGCAACGCAGAACCAACTTCCCTTGGATATCTTCTCCACACAGTGGAAAGGAACATGAAACCCTCAAGCTCCACAATGCCCCTCTTATCTCAGAATCCCACTGCAGCCAGACAAACCCCAAAGTAGGGTTGAAGTGGGAAAAGAAGGCATCGCCCACGTAGCCTCCGGGTTTGGTGGAACAAACTGGTTTACACAGTTTGCAAGCCTGAGATATGAGGGTTACCCGGAAAGTGCCCCTCATTGTTTTCCAAAGTGTGCCCACCCACACGTCCAGGAAAATACCGAACCCTGCTTTAAAACTCAGAATTTAAAAGGTCCTATTCAAATGAACATTTTCCGCTCAGGGGTTTCCCCCCAACCAATAAACAGATTTTATGAACTGGCTGAAAACAGATGGCAGAGTTGCTACCTGCCAGAGACGACGCTTAATTCTTAAAGGGATGCAGAGAACGATTCCAGGAGTATCTTTCAGCCTAAAACCCAGGTCTGCTGATGCCAGAGCATCCTTTGTCCCAGAGCAAGGTGCTGTTTGGTGCAGAGGCGATGCAGCCTATCCCAATCAGTTTCAGAAAAAAAAGGCTTGACTCTTCGACCAGACTCTTTGTGGTGGAAATGTGAAAAAGCCACCCCCTCTCCACCCCCCAAAACACAGCTCTCTCAAATTGTGAGTGTTTTCTTCACAAGCTGTCTTCAACACCATAGCTGCAGAGAGATAAATCTCTCCCCTCTCTCCCAGGATTGTAAAAGCGAATACAGCCATAGCATGCCTTGAAAGGACCGTGCCAGTCATCCAAAACCAGCACAAGTACAGATTAATTCTTTATTCCTGCCATGCTCCCAGTCCCCTTTGCCTCACACATTTCTTCCCTTTCTTTTGGATCGCCCAGTACAGCTGCATGAAAGTGCAAAAGGAGCAGAGTTTAAATCCAGAAGCCTAGCAGCCGTCCTCCCGGCCAGCAGCCAAAAGAAGGCACCTCAAAAAGAAGCCAACTGGCCAGTCAGGTATGAACATGAGAAGCTGCCTTATAGGGAGCCAACCACTGGTTCATCGATCCCAGCAAGAGGAGCATTTCTAC
This sequence comes from Euleptes europaea, assembly GCF_029931775.1. NCBI lineage: Eukaryota > Metazoa > Chordata > Lepidosauria > Squamata > Sphaerodactylidae > Euleptes > Euleptes europaea. The sequence goes on from NC_079332.1 coordinate 18,346,534, forward strand.
AAGCCAGATATGAAATCTGCTCCCTACTCTCTGCAGCAGCCCAAGTGCCAGATGTCAGGTTTAGGTGCTGTGGTTATTTGACATCTGGATTGTTGCACCCCCATAGTCCAGCACAGTCTCCTTTGACTCTGCAAGTCTCCAACAGAAGAAAATCCTTTCCAGCCCTGCTCCACCACTCAGCTGTGCCCACTCCCCAACACCAGACAAAACCCACACTAATGCAGAGGGGAGATGCCAACCCTGCCAAGGGACCTCAAGTCCCCAGCCGCCCCTGGCCCACAGGGAGCATTTCTCCATGCCCCTATCTGCCAAAACTATTAGCTTGGCACACAACCCTTGGCGTATGCACAGATCAAAAACAGCATTCCCTTTTTGAGTCACATCACGGTCCTAAATGGGGGCCGGTGCCAAAATGTTTCTAGCAGATGCAGGCAGCCTCAACGAGTTGGGGGCAAGATATTTCGGTGCTCGGTATCCAAAGGCAACCGTGTGGGGCACAGTCCATGGGCAAGTTGTCCTGCCCAAGCCCCACTGAAATGAAAAATAGCCAAACAAGATTGGGTTGACCCCCGGGGCTCTGAAATTTCCATTTTCTCCTTATTGCCTTTCATAGGGTTGCCAGGTTGCTTGGATTGGCAACTGCCCGCCAATCCATCAGCCTGCTCGGAGCAGGGAACAGCCACATGTGACACGGTCACGTCCCTTCCAGGTTTACCTCTGGAAGCGCCGTATTGCAACAGGATGCTTTAGCACTCAAACCCTCCCCAAACGCTATTTCAGTGCTAAAGCATCCCATGGCAATGCAGCACTTCCAGGGTAAGCCCAGAAATGACGCGGGATTGTTGCCACAGCCCCACCCCAAAAACCTCCTGCCGGAGAAGAGGGGGTATCTGGCAATCCTACATGGCACCCACATTTTGCAACCAGCAGATGAGCTTTGCCTTATGCTAAGGCCTCTTGGGCAGAGAAGGAGAAGAAGAGTTGGTGTTTATATGCTGACTTTCTCCACCACTTAAGGGTGAATCAAACAGGCTTACAAACACCTTCCCTCCCCCTCCCCACAACAGACACCCTGTGAGGTAAGTGGGGCTGAGAGAGTATGACTAGCCCAAGGTCACCCAGCTGGCTTCATATGTAGGAATCCAGTTCACCAGCTTAGCCTCCGTCGCTCACGTGGAGGAGTGGGGAATCAAACCCGGCTCTCCAGATCAGAGTCCACCCCTCCAAACCACGGCTCTGAACCACCACACCACGCTGGCACTCCAGAAGGGCAAGGCTTGGTTCCGCCACCCTACCTTGCATCATGCTCCGATATGCTGTGTCGGCGATGGCATAGATGTGTGGGGGCATCTCGTGGCGCTTCTTCCCTTTGTACATGTCGATAATTTTCTCCGAGTAGATGGGCAGCTGCTTGTACGGGTTGACCACCACGCAGAAGAGCCCCGAGTAAGTCTGAAAGGAAGGCCGCAGAACACGGAGCGTTTAGCGTCCGACCATCACCAAAGGCACATCGCTCTGTGCCGCAGGACTGAACTGGTCAGATGCAGAAGGGCTGGTCTCTTATAGCAAAGAAAAACAACAGCCCGAGGGCACCATTTATTTCACTATAAGCTTTCATGAGTCAAAGCCCACTTCTTCAGATTTTTTTTTTTAACTTCCATCGGGCCAGTCACATGCTCTCAGCCTAAGCTACCTCACAGGGTTGTTGTGAGGATAACATGGAGGAGGAGAGAATAATCTAAGCCACTTTGGGTCCCAATTGGGGAGTAAGGCAGGGTATAAACTGAATAAACAAAAAACAAATACGTATCCTCCATCTTTCTCCCCAATGGGGGCCCAAAGCAGCTGATATCGTTCTCCCCCCGCTCCATTATATCCTCATAACAACCCTGTGAGGTAGCTTAGGCTGAGAGAGTGTGATTGGCCCAAGGTCACCCAGCAAGCTTCTAGGGGCAGAGCAGGATTCGAACCTGGGTCTCCCAGATTATAGTCAGACAGAGCATGCGGAAGCCGTCCCTCTGTGCCCCACCGCACTTTCTTTCTCCTGCTTCTGTAGTGGGGGAGACTTTTTTGGGCCCCGTGTGGAAGAAGCGAAAGGAATGTTAGGATTCAAATGAGGTATGTTTGTAGTGTCGAAAGTCAGCTTGTTGTTTGAGATCAGGCAACAAGCATTTCCTCCAAAGGGGAAAAACTCATCCTGGTGTGTCAATAATGCGGGCCAGCAACCACCCTCTTGGCATTGCCCTGCGGAGGGATGTGGGGGGTGGGAGGCGGGGGGGGGGGAGGCTGTGCCCCCTGGAAGATTCCCTGGACATGCCCACAGGTCAACAAATGGCCTTCTTTGCCGCTCATGCATTCAGGACAGACCCCAAATCAGATCAGAGAATCGCCTGCTCTGGCATGAAGGCAAGAACGCTTTTTGAAAAAGTGTGCCAACCAGGGGCAGAGGGTGATGTTCAAATGGCTCAGGAGCCAGCCAAGCAACCTGTCCCCCGCTGTGCCAGTCCGGGCTCAAGTCTCAGGTTGCCATCCTCCAGATGGGGCCTGGAGTCCTCCCGGAATTGCAGTTGATCTCCAGACTACAGATCTAGGTTTCCCTGGAGGAAAAGGCAGCTTCGGAGGAGGGTGGACTCCGTGGAATCGCATCTCCCCTGAGCTCTTTCCCCTCCCCAGATTCAGCCCTCCTCAGGCACCGCCCCCAAACCCTCAGGGATTTCCCAAGCTGGTGGGGCTCAGAAGAAGGCAGCGGGCGAGCCGGCAGATGTCCCTGTGACCGCTGGATGGTTCATGGCAACCTTGCAGTGCCAACCACGCCATTGGGGCTAAACCAACAACCCTCCAAGGAAGCACTGCAGCAGGATGCCCAGGGTAATGCCGATTGCCACTTTGGGGTCAGGAGGAGGAGGGGGAGGAAGAGGAAGAAGAAAGAGTTGGTTTTTGAATGCCAACTTTCTCTACTGCTTAAGGAAGAATCAAACTGGCTTACAATCACCTACTCTTCCCCTCTCCACAACAGACACCCTGTGAGGCAAGTGGGGCTGAGAGTGTGTGACTAGCCCAAGGTCACCCAGCTGGCTTCATGTGTAGGAGGGGGAAAACAAATCCAGTTCACCAGATTAGCCTCCGCCGCTCAACTGGAGGAGTCGGGAATCAAACCCAGTTATCCAGATTAGAGTCCACCGCTCCAAACCACCACTCTTAACCACTACACCAGGCTGGCTCTTCCTTCCTTGGAGCAACGTTTCTCCAGGCCACATTGGCCAGCGATCTTGGAGGGCTTTTTGCCATCTTCTCCGCATAGACCAGGCGTCACTGGGGAAGCATGGAGGTTCGGAAGTACCTGTGAATTTCCTGCATTGTACGGGGGTTGGACTAGATGGCCCTGGTGGTCCCTTCCAGCTCTATGATTCTAAGATTTTGCCAATAACTGCAAGGGCCAATTGACTCCTGGTTTGGACACACAATGCCACAATTTTGCTCAAAGGGCTTGTGCGTTCTCTCTGCCTCCTCTTCCCACTCCCTTCCCCATGCCCGGCTTGGGAGAACTGGGGTCAGAGCACCTGGTTAGCACATCATGGGCGTTATCTGCTCATTTTCTTCCCCTTGGTTTCCTAATCTCTTATTGAAGCTCGCAAGAATGCGATTACTCGCAAGCCTCCGTGCTTGATCTTTTAAATCAACGATGTCCCGAAGCACCCATCTGCAGTCTGGGATTTCCCTTTTCTTGACCATATTAGGACACGGCCCAAGTTTTCACACAAAGTAAACACTTTATAAGGCATTCTGCAAATGCAGAAATGTCTGTTGGCAGCTCGGAGGACCGGAGCAGAGCCACACTGAGTCCATCCGCAGCTGGGAGGCAGCAGCCGCTCATCCAGGGGTCTGCAAGGGCCGCCCCTTTCCTCGACAAGCCTTTCACTCGAGGAGGCCTGTGCATGCTGCAACTGCAGATCCCACCCCAGGCTATGCAGCTGGGTCCCTAACACCAGCACCGGGGAGGGGGCTCCAAGCCCAACGTGGAGGACAAATGACCCCCCCCCCTTTGCAAGAGTGCCTGGCAGAAAGGAGGGCCTCCTGCTTCTCCTTAGGATCACAACTAGGGCCAATTTAACGCTCACGCTCCAAACCCAGATGACAGGCAAACTGCATAACTGGATAAAATTCCTTGCTGGGGCGGGGGGGGGGGGGGAAGGCTACAATAAATTAGAAGGCCAACTCTGGTGGGGCTGGGGAGGACAGCCACACACTCAATTCTGCCTCCATTGATGTAAAAACAAGAGAAAAAAAACCTGGGCTCTAGAGCAGGGCTCCCCAACGTGGTGCCCATGGGCACCAGGGAGCCCACCAACACCTTTCCTGGAGCAGTCAGCCTCTGAATCCCAGTGCCAGGAGGCAACATCAGAGGAAGGCCTCAGCCTCTATTCCCTGTTGTCGGACCTCCAGAGGAACTGGTTGGCCACTGTGGGAGACAGGATGGTGGACTAGATGGGCCACTGGTCTGATCCAGCAGGGCTCTTCTCAGGGGAAGACCTCAGCCTCTACACTCTGCTACTGGCCTTCCAGAGGAACTGGTTGGTCACTGTGCGAAACAGGATGCTGGACTAGAGGGTCCCTCACTGGTCTGATTCAGCAGGTCTCTTTCTACATTCTCATCAGGGGAAGGCCTTGGCCTCTATGCCCTGTTGTTTGCCCTCCAGAGGAACTGGTTGGCTGTTGTGTGAGATAGGATGCTGAACTAGGGGTACGGTGCACTGAAAGCTAAACATGAGCAGTCAGTGTGATGCAGCAGCAAAAAAGGCTAATGTGATACTGGGGTGTATCGACAGGGGCATCGCATCCAAATTGCAAGATGTCATAGTCCCACTGTACACCGCATTGGTCAGCCACACCTGGCGTATTGTGTGCAGTTCTGGAGGCCCCACTTCAAAAAGGATGCAGACAGAATGGAGCGGGTGCAGAGGAGAGCAACGAGGATGATCAGGGGTCTAAGCCCTGCGAGGAAAGGCTGAGGGACTTGGGCAAGTTCAGTCTGGAGGAGGTTGAGGAGGGACATAATTGCTCTCTTGAAGTACTTGAAGGGCTGTCACTTAGAGGAGGGCAGGGAGTTGTTCCTGTTGGCAGCAGAGGACAGGACTCACAATATTAGGTTTAAATTGCAGGCAGAAAGGTGGATATTAGGGGGGAAATTTTTTACAGTATGAGTTGTTAAACAGCAGAATCCACTACCTAGGGAGGTGGTGAACCTCCCCTCACTGGCAGTGTTTAAGCAGAGGCTGGACAATCACTTGTCAGGGATGCTCTAGGCCAGGGGTCGGCAAAGTCATTAGTCAAAAGAGCCAAATATCAACAGTACAACGATTGAGATTTCTTTTGAGAGCCAAATTTCTTAAACTCAAACTATATAGGTAGGTACACTGTTTATTAACTTATTAAACTTTAAAGTTTTAAGTCTTAATTAAACTATAGTTACACTGAATAAAACTTGATATCATACTTAATAGTGATCTTATTTATTGATAAAAATTAAATTGTAAGTCCCTGCCTTTTCCCCCTCCCCGTCCGGAGTCCTCGTCTGGAGGCCTGGTCTACTGCCATCAAAGCCTATTGGCAGACCTGGCCTCCGCCAGGTCTACCCATTGGTTTTCTTGGCAGTAGACCTGGCCTCCGGAGGCCCATAGAAGCCAATTGGTAGACCTGGCCTCTGAAGGGGGACTTTTTCCCCTCCTCGGAGTCCAGGTCTACCGCCAAGAAAGCCAGTGGGTAGACATGGCCTCCCAATGGGACTCAGCCAGAGGCCAGGTCTACCAAAGGAAGCCCGCCCCACCCAACAGCTGATAGGCGGGAGGGCCCAGGAACTGCTGAGCCGCCCACCCAGCAATCGCGCGGCTGGAGGGGAGGGGAGGCTTTAGCCTCCCAACCATTGAGGGCAAGGGAAAGGGGGACCCGGCCATTCTCCACGGCGGGGGGGGGGGGAGAGACAGCACGCCCGCTCGCCCGCTCTCGCTCTCTCTCTGGCGCGCCGGCTCCGCAGCCCAGCTGCCGGCGCGAGAGGGCACAAGAGCAGGGGCTCCGAACCAAGTTTGGAGAGCCGCACTCAACGGGCCAAAGAGCCGCATGCGGCTCTGGAGCCGCAGTTTTGAGACCCCTGCTCTAGGCTGATCCTGCATTGAGCAGGAGGTTGGACTAGATGGCCTCTATGGCCCCTTCCAACTCTATGATTCTATGACTAGATGGACCCTCACTGGCCATCTCTCAGCAATCTGATTCTGTGAACTTAGTCAGATCATGAAAGGAAGGGCAGGAAGGGTAGCGTCAATATTTGGCTCTCGTGGCCCTTTCTTGCATGCTCAGGGTAGTGCCAATTGCCACTTTGGGGTCATGAAGCAATTTTCCTCCAGGCCAGATTGGCTAGGGATCCTGGAGGGTTTTTGTTGCCATCTCCTGGGCATGGAGTAGGGGTCACTGGGGATGTGTGGGGTGGGGAGGTAGTTGTGAATTTCCTGCATTGTGCAGGGGGTTGGACTAGATGACCCTGGTGGTCCCTTTCAACTCTGATCCTGTGCTCCAGCAGGGCTCTGCTTGTGTCCTTATGTTCTAACCAGCAGTCTCCTTGAGGAGGGGAAGGGGACTTAAAAACAGCCCCCCCCCCCCAGTAGAACCAGTGGCCAACCTCAGACTTACGTAAATGAGGCCTGAGAAATATCTCTCTCGTAGATTGTGCAGGACGGAGGCTTCGTTGAGGCAGGTCAGCTCGGCCATGTCTTCCACCTTGGAGAACTTGGGCGGGTTCATCTTCTGGATGTCATCCTTGCTGAACGAGGCCTTCTTCCCATTCTCGGCCAGCTCCACCAGAACCTCCTCCCCTTTCTCCTCCTTGATGCTGGCGGCTTCGAACCCATGTTTCTCTGAGGGGACCCACACCAGTTTCTTGGCTGACCAGTCTGCCTGCGCGACGGGGCTGTTGATGAAGTTCTTGTCCACAAAAAGGAACTTCTCATCATCACTGAGCTGGCCTTTCTGTGCCATCCTGGCTCAATGGGCACCTGGGAGGGGGGGGAGAGCAAACAGACATTACTCATTTCAATAGTTTTGGAGGGCTGAAGTGTTGGTCTGCAACAGGACAGCTAGATTCAAGTCCGGGAGCACCTGAGAGATTTTCAGGATATACGCTTTCGAGAGTCAGAGCTCGAAGTATCTGACAAAGGGAGCTCTGACTCTCGAAAGCTCACAACACCCCCCCCCAAAAAAACTTATTGGTCTCTAAGGTGCTACATTACCCATTTAGAATAGAGCAACAATGGACTCTTGGTAGAGAGGCAACTCAGACATTTGTTCTTTCTTTCAAGCCTTCAGTAAATCTGCACCCCCACCTTTTTAATATAGTCAAGGTGTCTCACTAGGGTTGCCAGCCTCCAGGTGGTAGCTGGAGTTCTCCTATTATTACACCTGATCTCCAGCTGATAGAGATCAGTTCCCTTGGAGAAAAGGGCTGCTTTGGCCATTGGACCCTATGGCATTGAAGTCCCTCCCCTCCCCAAACCCCACCCTCCTCAGTCTCTGCCCCAAAAGCCTCCCGCTGGTGGCAAAGAAAGACCTGGCAACCCTATGCCTTATTCAAAGAAACAAAGAAAACTATCGGGATAGAAACATTTTTTAAAAGCGCATAGAGACCTAAAAAGACAGTTGCTTCATTTCACAATTTACATCTCCCAACCAATTGCTCAAAGCAGCTCACGCCCATTCAAATGTGTAATTCTGCAAACAAACAGCAACAAATGGCCCAGCTGTCCACATAATCATGGTGCCTCTGACTACAAATTGGGGAGGGGCTGTGGCTCAGTGGGAGAGCCTCTGCTTTGCAGGCAGAAGGTTCAATCCCCAGCATCGCCAGCTTTAAAAAAATCAAGTAGTTTTGGGTTGGGTTTTTTTGGGGGGGTTGCTATCAAGTCGCAGTCAACTTACAGCGACGCCATGGGGTTTCAAGGCAAGAGCCATGCAGAGGTGGTTTTGCCAGTGCCTTCCTCTGCACAGCGACCCTGGGCTTCCTTGGTGGCCTCCCATCCACATAGTGGCCAGGGCCGACCCGACTTCACTTTCAAGATCTAACAAGATCAGGCCAGCCTGGGCCGTCCAGCTCAGGGCAATCAAGTAGGAGCTGTTGAGAAAGACTCTAAAGAGCTGCGTCCGGTCTGAGGGGACAAGACTGACCTTGACGGAGCAAGGGTCCCACGCAGCAGAAGGAAGAAGAAGAAGAGTTGGTTTTTTGTATGCCGACTTTCTCTACCACTTAAGGAAGAATCAAATGGGCTTACAATCCCCTTCCCTTCCCCACAACAGACACCCTGGGAGGTAGGTGGGGCTGAGAGAGTGTGACTAGCCCAAGGTTACCCAGCTGGCTCCTTGTATAGGAGTGGGGAAACAAATCCAGTTCACCCGATTAGCCTCCGCCGCTCATGTGGAGGATTGGGGAATCAAACCTGGTTCTCCAGATCAGAGTCCACCGCTCTTAACCACTACACCACACTGGCTTCGTGTGTGTGTTTGTACGGGAACCACCACGGGGAGCAGAACCAATTTAACAAGCAACAGGGGAAACTTAAGCAAAAGCCAACAAGACAGAAAAGGGGGTTGTTTGTTTTTGCCTTGTGCTTAAGTTCCTACAGCAAAGGAAAAGGGACTCTGGTGACGCGGCCGCTCCACCCAAAGGCCCTCCTTGCACGGGGCGCAGAATCTGGACGCCGGGAGTGCAGCAGCCACACCCGGCTCTCTGCACAGCTCTCCCAGCTTGGATCCAGGCGGGCTTTGCTCTGCTTTCCTCCTCACTGGAATCCAGAGCACGCTTCCTTAGGGGGGCGGGGGAACGTGAGCCAAAGCACGGCTCCTTCTTGGGGCCTTCTTGCCCCCCCCCTTGCCACGAAGCTCTTGCTCTCCTTCCACGCAAGCTCCACGAAGACCCACAGAGAGGTGAGAAGTTGGCTTTGGTGCTCCAGAGGGAGAGCTGCCCGGCTTTAGGAAGAGGCCTCCCCTGCACCCACATCTCCACAGCCAACTGGAGAAGAGATGCCAACTTCCAAGTGCCTAGGGTTGCCAGGTCCCTCTTCACCACCGGCGGGAGGTTTTTGGGTCATTGAGTCCAATGGCCAAAGCGGCCGTTTTTCTCCAGGGGAACTGATCTCTATTGGCTGGAGATCAGTTGCAGTAGCAGGCGATCTTCAGCTAGTACCTGGAGGCTGGCAGCCCTACCTGAGGAAGCTCTCCTTGACCATAGGGGCTTTGCTCTGCTTTCCTCCTCACTGGAATCCAGAGCACGCTTCCTTAGGGGGGCAGGGGAGTGTGAGCCAAAGCCAAAGCCAAGCCACTGAAGCAACTGCTTGAAGCACTGGGTTGCCAGGTCCCTCTTCACCACCAGCTGGAGGGTTTGGGAGCCGGGTTTGGGGAAGGGAGGGACTTCAATGCCATAGGGTCCAATTGCCAAAGCGGCCATTTTCTCCAGAGGAACTGATTTCTATCAGGTGGAGATCAGTTGTAATAATGGGAGACCTCCAGCTAGTACCTGGAGGTTGGCAACCCTACAAGTGCCCCATCAACCTTCTCCCCCGTTCCCCCATCTTCTTGAAGAAAGACCCTTCCCTCCTTACCCCCCACCCCATCCCACTACCGTGTTGGCGAACCTATGGCACGCGTGCCGGACTTGGCACGCCGAGCCCTCTCTGTGGGCACGCGCGGGTAAGTTGAGCAGCCGTCACGTCTGCCTTCCCTGGACTCTCCGCCGCCCAGCTTAGGGGCTTTGAACAAACATTAATTGTTCAAAAGCATGCCAAATGCAAACTTTTAGCTTTCAATAAAAAGTTGTTTGTATCATTGAAAGCTCTGTTATTGTGTTTTTCTTTTAAGGCAAAAGATGTTAATGTATGTGTTGTTGTTTTTTAACTAAAACCTCAGTATTCAGGTTAAATTGCCGTGTTGGCACTTTGCAATAAATAAGTGGGTTTTGGGTTGCAGTTTGGGCACTCGGTCTCTAAAAGGTTCGCCATCACTGCCCTACTAGGCTCACCTAGGTGATCGCTTAGGGCAAAGGCTTTTGAAGGGAACTAAAAAGGTGGCCGGGGTGGGGGGGAGGTTCCGCTACTTGCTCGAGGGGAAGCTTCTAGAATCTCCACCTCCATTAACTCCGGTCTCCTCTAGCCTCCTCGGGAGGTGGTGGGCTCTCCAGCCATGGAGGATTTTAACCAGAGGCTAGATGGCCATCTGATAGCGATGCTGATTCTATGACTCCCTATGAATTTAGGCAGATTGTGAGAAGGGTTGCATCATCGGGTGGCTCTCGTGGCCCTTTCTTACATACCCAGGGCAATGCCGATCGGTCACCGCTGGGTCTCAAGCAGAAAAGGGTCTTTCACATCACCTCCCGCCTGGGCCTTTTAATTGGAGATGTCAGGGATTGAACCTGGGACCTTCTGGATGCCAAGCCGAGGCTCTGCCACTGAGCCAAGGCCCCTCCCAAAGAGGGACAAGAGGAGAGATCTGAACCAGGGTCTTTCTGGCTCTCAGCTCCAGCTCTTAACTCACATGCACCACACCAGCTCTTGGTGCTGGATAGGATACAACTTCAAAAAGAAAAAGGTGCTGAGATTCTCTGCCGAGGGTCACTTTGTGGGTGTTGAGCGGCACTCAGTATTTGGAGAGGCCTGCTGTTGGGTTCACCCGACATGCCCTCCCTGCTTCTTTCCTTACAAGCATCTTGCCCTGGAATTGGGCCCCGGGGGGGGGGAGATCTCTGGACCTGGCTGCTTCTAAGCCAAGCCAGCTTCAAAGCCCTCACTGCGGAGTCGAAACCATCTGCAAGAGCGCTCTGGCCCTGGCTGCATCTATCCACGTAGGCTACCATATAAGGCCATGTTCTTCTTGTAACTAGCAGATCCGCCAAAAGGCAGAGGAAAAAAATAACTCCCGTAATGATAACAAGTTCAAAACAAATACCTTTTAGGGAATAACAAAGTCTTTTGCGAAGGCGACACACACAAAAAAAGCAGTTGTTGACATTTGAGCCATTGCAGTTACGGCAGGAGCACCAAAGCCAAGAGGCGCTGATGCTCATGAGACTCGCTCGGTTTGCATTCTGTGGCGGATCATTGCCAGTGAGAAATTGCAAGAAGGGGGAAGAAATGCATCTATTAAAAAGATGGGCTTTCTGGAAGGCTGGTAGTAGGAGCCGAAGACATTTCTCCAAAACAACATGCTTATCTGTCAATTCCCCCTCTCCCCCCGAGATCGAGGAATATTTGCAACCGCTTCACACAATACCTTTCCAGGCATACACATAACATGTTATATATGAGAAGGAGATTAGCATGTATGTGGCAAGGGTGCATGCCAGGTTGGCCGCAATGCCTGGGATGTGCAGAGGCTCGCCTGCCTTTACTTCCCAGGAACGAGGGCAAAAGGCTGGTTGGGATATCGGCGCAAGCCCTCTTTACTGCCATCTGCCGACTTTTGACTACCTCTATTCACAGCCTTCCAGCTGTGGTGGAATACCCTCCGTCATGCCACCTCTCAGAGGGGGAAAAGAACCAACCGCCAGAATACGGCACAAAAAAGCCCCTTCCGCTCGGCTCTGCGCTGACCGTCTTCCCGAAGCAAGAGGCCGTTTTGACAAAGGGACGCTGACGCTTTCCGGCAAAGCTTATTCCCAACACGGCACGACAGGAGCAAACAAGTAGACAAGGGTGTATGTTTTCGCCAGGCCCTTCCACCTGTCAACAGGAGATCCAGCTTCATGTTCAGCGGCTGTCATCAGGAGCTATCTACCAATTTGTTTCTACTTAAGTTACCCACGGAAGCAATTTGCTGAGTTAAACGATACCCACTACTTGACAGGGACTTATTGCTATTGTAGCATCTCCAATGGCAACTCCTTGCTTCTTAGAGCCTCCTGTAACATCTATAAAGTCTCACATTTGTACCTTGCAAGTGAACAAGCCACACACCCTACGCAGCTTGCCTCTGGTTCTCTATGCAGTTGAGGGTAACAATAAATACTAATTTATTTGCTGATTAAATTGCACATTAAAAAAATACCAGTGAATTTCCCAAAAGCAGGCTCAAACTTTTTCTGATAGTAACTCACATCCTGGAATTGCTTTAAAAGGAAGAAGGCAGTACGTGCATTCATCCCAGGGGAAAATAACAACTCAACTGCTTTTATGAAGAAGAGCAATTAATTCAGATTGACAGGGGGACAGCGAAGGAAGCAGCCCTTAACACACAGCAGCCGGCAAACTCCTTTGCCTGTCAAAGAGTACTTACAGAGGTCCGGGGAAGAAGGCAGAGGAGGTGCAGGAGAGTCCGGAACCCGAACAGCTAAGAGCTGGGGCAGTCCAGGCGCACGCTGCCTCCGCGACCCCCTATATAGAGGAGAAGAGGCTCAATGGGGAGGGGCCCAAGACACCGCCCCCTCCTGGAACACCCGGAGAGTACAGGGGGAGTGCCCCCCACGCACTACTGAGTCCCGTTTGGAGCTGGGAATTAGTCCCCCACTACCACCAACCTTCAAAGCCACACTCAAGAAAGGATGCACTTCTTATTTCTCATGAACCAGATGACCAGTGGGCCGGCTCAACAATTATAAGTCTCTCTCTCTCTCTCTTTTTTAAATAACTTTCCAGAAACTGAGCTTTTCTGGTCCAAACAAGAGATAAAGCCATCCTTAACCCCTTCCTGCTTTCTCAGGCAGCTGGATTTCCAGAAAAAGGAGGAGGTCAGATCAAGAAGAGGATGATGAACAGAGAAAGACCACCACCCCATTTCCCCTCTGCAATAAAACTGGCTTATCTATCACCAGCTTTGGGATGTGGGGCTCAAAAATAAAATTAGATACATTCAGTGCTATGAGAAGAAGAGTTGGTTTTTATATGCCGACTTTCCCTACCACTGAAGGCTGAATCAAACCGGCTTATAATCACCTTCCCTTCCCCACAACAGACACCCTGGGAGGTAGGTGGGGCTGAGAGAGCTCTAAGAAAGCTGTGACTAGCCCAAGGTCACCAAGCAGGCTTCATGTGGAGGAGTGGGGAAACAAATTCAGTTCACCAGATTAGCATCCACCACTCACGTGGAGGAGTGGGGAAACAAACCCGGTTCTTGAGATTAGAGTCCACTGTTCCAAACCACCGCTCTTAACCACTACACCATGCTGGCAACCTGGACAGGGAGTCCAGCTGGGGGGGTCAGGGGGCACATATTCCCCAGGCAACCTGGATGGAGAGGCCACACCCTATTCCCCCCACACGCACCAGTGGGGTTTATGCACCTTTTGCGGCTATTTTAAATGGCCTCCATCCCCCGGGAGTCCAGGGACGGCTTTTTCCCAGCTCTCGGCAAGGAGGACTTTGCTTCCGTTTCAGCCCAGCTCCTGAGAAAGTGCTGTAAATAATATTTATATATATATATAAATGCCTCCCTCTGTCCATAAATGGGAAAAGATAACTGTTGAGTGGCATAGCAAGAGGGGGGGGAGCAGGGGGAGGAAGGAACGGTCCACACTCTGTTGTTGTGGAAAGAGAGGAGGGCTTGCAGCTAGCCTGGGGAGGGAAGAATCTGGTCCTCATCAACTCCCCCAAATGGTTCAAACTCCCCCCCCCCCCGGACTGGTCCACTCTCTGCCTGTCCCTCTCCTGGGCTGGCGCTGCTCAGACATCCCAAAAAGGGAAAGCACGGATCCTCCAGGAATTCCCATCAGCATGCCGGATGCGAACCCCCGAGGAACCCCACGTGGAGGCAGCCTAAATATGGAGCACAGGCCGAAGCAGAGGGAAGGAGCGGCTCCCAGGCCTGCTCGCTGGCAGCCGCAGCAGGGGGGGTTGTCACCACGGGGCAGCCTGGCCGCCCAAGCACAAAGGCAGGCGCAGAACGGCAGCATGGGCAGCCCAACCAGCCGGGCCTGTTCTTGCCTAGGGCACAAAGCGGCGTGGGCTCGATTAACACCACAGCTTCCCTGATCTCGTGGCTCTAGCTTGCACAGTGCAACTGCTACTCAGAGGAGCTGCCCGCTCCCTGGTCTCGGCCACGTTGCCCCTTCTTCCAGAAGACATGGGCTGGGTGAGTACCGCTAGCCTTCCTTGATTGCAGCTGCCATTTTTTAAAAAATTTTTACACCAGTCACATGAACACATGAAGCTGCCTTATAGTGAATCAGAGCCTCGGTCCATCAAAGTCAGTATTGTCTGCTCAGATTGGCAGCAGCTCTCCAGGGTCTCAGGCAGAGGTCTTTCCCATCACCTGCTTGCCTAGTCCCATTAACTGCTGTCGGGGATTGAACCTGGGACCTTTTGCATGCCAAGCAGAGGCTCTGCCACTGAGCTATGGCCCTTCCCCATTCATCCCCATTCTTCTGCACGCATGAAAAAGTGGCCACGGAGCCCCCCCTCATCCACACAGCTGCTGCTTGAGCTTCCACACGGACAGCAGCCAACACGTGGACTAACAAGGAGGCAGGAAGCTTGTGGGTCAGATCTGACCTCCGCCTTTCTGAAGGCGGCCTTCAGAAAAACCACTGGCCCTGCAGCCTCAGCCCTACCACTACAATGCCAGAACAACTGTGCTGGCCTGCACAGCTGCCACACACAGATTATTGTGGTGGCCTACCTCATAGGGGTGTTGTAAGGCTTCCTATGACAATAGCAATGAAGAGGAAGAGTTGGTTTTCATACCCCACTTTTTTCTACCTTTAAGGAGTCTCACAGCGAATTACAATCACTTTCCCTTCCTCTCCCCACAACAGACACCTTGTGAGGTAGGTGGGGCTAAGAGAGTTTGGAGAGAATTCCGACTGGCCCGAGGTCACGCAGCAGGCTGCATGTGGAGGAGTGGGGAAACCAACCCTGTTCTCCAGATTAGAGTCTGCCACTCATGTGAAGGAGCAGGGAATCGAACCCGGTTCTCCAGATTAGAGTCCACCACTCATGCGGAGGAGTGGGGAATCGAACCCGGTTCTCCAGATTAGAGTCCGCCGCTCATGTGGAGGAGTGGGGAATTGAACCCGGTTCACGAAATTAGAGTCCGCCGTTCACATAGAGGAGTGGGGAATCAAACCTGGTTCTCCAGATTAGAGTCCGCCACTCTTAACCACTACGCCACGCTGGCTCTCAAAGCCCTTGGAACTCTTCAATTGTGCCCTAGAAATGCCCAGTACACTCCGAATGCAGCGGTTGCACAGCCATTTGGACTACAGAGGGGAAAGGAGAGGGTTGTGTGGGGGGCGTAAATCCCTCTTTTTGGGTCACGCGCTGAGGTGACCCAGCAAAGAGGTGTGGCCACACCTGCCTGCCATAAGCAACCCCCGGGACCCTGAGAAAGAGCCAAAACTAGGTGCAAAGTTGGAGAGACGGGCAGCCAGAGCCCCCGAGAATCCCTGACCTAAGAAAACCTCCCTCGGAGGCAGCCACCCCTCCTCCCCCGGTCTTCCTGCCTTCCTTCCTTTGCAGAGCTATAAAACCATTTCGTAAATACCTCTACCTTGCAGAGGCAACAGCTTAAAAAGGAGTGGAAATTCTTCCTCCTTGCATTCATATACGTACACAGAGGCTGCTGGCAAGAGCGAAGCCTCCCACAGAAGGGGGGGCCTCCAAGCCGTATCCGGGGCCAGCCAGAACACCGGGGCAAAGAATGCAGCAGGCCACGATCCAGGCACCGCTCAGCTGGATTCCTGCCTCTGAACTCAGCAAGACCCAGAATGGGAGCGGGTCAGATGAAGTTGAGGTGGCTTGGTGAGTTGGCAGAACTTTGCGCTCCATGAAGTTGCCAGACACGGACCCCTTGAGAGCCCCTCGCAGCTCCCTTCAGGAGGCCAGCCGAAAGATACCAGCCATGGAATTATTGCTTGATCGGATCTTGTGGCTGTCCAGGCCTACAAACTTTCAGAAACAAGCACTGGACCCTGGAGAAGCAGAGCAGTGTAGAGTGTCAGACTAGGGCCCTGGAGAGCCAAGTTTGAAGCCCCATCCAGGAAGCCCAGGGGGTGACCTTGGGCAGGTTACCTTACAGTCATAGAGTCATAGAGTTGGAAGGGACCACCAGGGTCATCTAGTCCAACCCCCTGCACAATGCAGGAAACTCCCCCACACACACACCCAGTGACCAGAAGAAGCCATCTCACCTCGTGAGCATAACACAGCCTCGGGCAGCTGCAGCAAAAGCGGGGGAGAAGCATGCGCAGTTGCAGAGGCCCTTTAAAAGTTTTATTTTTGCTGAATGCGGGGGGCAACGGGCCAACCGATTTCCCCCTTAAAACCAGCATCTCAGTTCAGGCAAGGAGGTTCAGCTTTGACCCTCAAAAGCTTGCACCCTGGAAATCTTGTTGGTTTTTAAGTTGCTGCTGGGCATGGACCTTTCACGAGTGCCCTCTGTTTTCCCAGCATGAGGGTTCCCAACTACGACACCGGCAGCTCCAGAGCGCTGGGCCGGACTTGAGCTACGACCAAAACACTGGCTGCTGCAGATGTAGGCCCCATTTGAGGCTCTCTCCCCCAGAGCAGTCTAAGCATTTGTGAACATTCAGTGACATCACATCACTACAGCTGCTCAGCCCGGGCACTGCAAGCCACTCAAGACAGGCAATTTGTATTTCTAGTTTATATACAGATCATAAATGTAATCCTCTTTTCTGATGGCTTCCTCTACATTGGATTTTTCATCTCTGGGGGAAAGAGGCAACCTGCCTGCCTTTACTCAGGACTAAATATTCCCAAATTAACCCTAGTTGTAGCTTGCCACTGTGGTCTGTCCACCGCTGGGATACACACACCTCAGGCTTCCCCCGCAAGTAGACCTAACAGCCTTAAATGGAATTCTGTTTTGATAATTAATTTTCCACCTGCTCCACTCTGGTCAGACTCACGACTTGAACACATGAAGCTGTCTTATACCGAATCAGACCCCTGGTCCATCAAGGTCAGAATTGTCTACTCAGACTGGCAGCGGCTCTCCAGGGTCTCAGGCAGATAAAGGTCTTTCACATCTACTTCCACCCGATAACGGTTAAATCATCGGACACCCTTACAAGTCAGAATTAAAATTAATGAGCTTTTATTCAAGTGGAATCAAAAACTGTATTTTCACAAATGCCAAAACAGAAACCAATGCCAAGCTGAACAGCAGTAACGCTGAGATGATGAATCTCTCAAGTTCTGGTGTTCGTATGTTAACATGTGCATCATTTTACCTCCGGAGATCCTCGGCACTTGCAAAGGTGACTCTTGGACTGGCCCTGCCCAGCCAGCCTCAGCCAACGTTTAAGAGAAATAAGCTGTTTCTGTAAACAGACCTTACCCATATGGAGCCAGGTTACAGTCACAAACAGATCCTTCACACGTTAAGAAAGTTGGGTCAGGTAGCTGGCACAGACGAGGAGTTGATAGCTTGTTATTTCATCTCGGTATGCCCTGGAAAATTGAGGGGTCTTCAAGCCTGGCCAGCTCTGAAACCGCAGCTGGAAATAAATAAGGATGGGGTGTGCAGGTCTCTGTTGGGAGATGCTGCACACTGCTCGTTGGAACGCGGACTGCAAAGCACAGCAGAAGGCAAAAAGATGGTTCTTGAGCGACCCATCCAAAGCAGTCTTTTGACAGAAATCTCGTAAGGATGTGCTGGCCCACAATGTCACAGGGCAGCGACCTGTTTCTTGGGTGTAATCCCCCCAGGGCGTCCTCTTGCACTATGTATTTATTTGCTTCTTTTAGACCAAGAGCCCCGTGGTGCAGAGCAGTCAGCTGCTGTACCGCAGTCAACAGCTCTGCTCACGACCTGAGAGTTCAATCCCGACGGAAGTCGGTTTCAGGTAGCCGGCTCAAGGTTGACTCAGCCTTCCATCCTTCCGAGGTTGGTAAAAAAAGTACCCAGCTTGCTGGGGGTAAAGGGTAGACCAGCGGTTTCCAAACTGTGCTCCACGGAGCACTTGGTGCTCTGCGAAACATATCCTAGTGCTCTGTGAAGATATTGGAAAAAAAATTACTACTGTCATTCGGTTTAATATATAGGTGCTAGGTGAAAATTAGTGCTCCGTGATTAATTTCTCTCCTGAAAAGTGTTCCTTGACTCAAAATGTTTGGGAACTGCTGGTGTAGACTGGGGAAGGCAATGGCAAACCGCCCCGCAAACATAGTCTGCCTAGTAAACGTCGGGATGTGACGTCACCCTATGGGTCAGGAATGACCTGGTGCTTGCACAGGGGACTCCCTTTACCTTCTTTTAGACCATGCCTTTCTCCCGAACAGAGACCCTTGGCAGCTCACAGCCCTTTCCCCTTCTCCACATTATCCTCACAACATCCCTGTGAGGCAGGCAAGGCTGAAAAAGTGTGACTGGCCCAGTGAGCTTCTGTGGCAGAGTGGGGATTCGAACCAGAGCCACCCAGGTTCCAGCCTGACACTCTAACCACCACATCACCAAAGAGAAGGTGGGCTGCACAGGGGCAGGCTTGCCAGAGGCGATTCATTTGCCCTGTACCTCCCCCCATCCTTCCTGCTGTCCTTGTGGCACCCTGTGACAGCTCCCCTGAGCCACAAAGAACCCCCAGAAGAGGGAGGAAGGCCGGAAAGCCGCCCGGTTCTCCTCAGCAACCTGCTTACAGCTCAAGGAGATTTCTCCACCAAGGCTGATGTCTGTGTTCCAGATTGATTTGGCAGTCACTTTATTTATATATACAACACACAGACAGACACCGTGCCGTACCCATTGGCCTCCTCTGGTTAGCTGCCTTGCCAAAGTTCCACCTTGACAACTGCAAGGACGATGATCCAGGGAACGTCTGGCGGGCCTTTTCTTCTCTATCAGAGAGCAACAGTTGGGCCACAATCCCATACAAAAGCGGCCTGTTAAGAAGAAAAAGAACTCTTAAGAACTTAAGAGCCAGCATGGTGTGGTGGTTAAGGATAGCGGGCTCTAATCTGGAGAACCGGGTTTGATTCCCCACTCCTCCACATGAAGCCTGCTGGGTTACCTTGGGCCAGTCACAGTTCTCTCAGAACTCTCTCAGCCCTCCTACCTCACAAGGTGCCTGTTGTGGGGAGAGGAAGGGAAGGTGATTGTAAGCCGCTTTGAGGCTCCTTAAAAGTAGAGAAAAGCGGGGTATAGACAACCAGCTCTTCTTCTTCTTAAGCACTGAAGAAACAGTGGGCACAGCTTCCATTCACCTCCACAGGGCTCCCATTAGAGGAATCCCTGGCTGGTTTGCCTACAGCCTGCAAGGGGGAAGGGGTTATGAGTCTGCGGTAGCAAAACGTAACAGAGGTCCAGTGGGGCACATTAGAGAGAGGCAACATTGATTTCAATAGGAGTTCTTGAGAGTCACAGCTCACTTCTTCCAAAACTTGGGGGGAAATCAAACTAGGAATTCTACTTAGGGGAAGATTACAGGGTGGGAGAGCAGCTGAGACGGAGAGGTTGGGGGAGCATTCCATTAAAAGTCTTTCCAGTAAATTCTATGTGTAGGTGACTAGAACAGGATTTGCAGTGAAAAACAGATAAACAGGGTGATGAAGTCTGCTCAGGGAAAAGATGTCTGAAGCTGAAGTGAAAATGAACTGATATCAGTAACAAGGTTATGTTCTGAGAAAAACACGTTAAGAAGAGCCAACTGAAGTTTCTAAAAAGTGGACCATTTAGAGACCGTGGTGAGTAAGGAAACCTAAGTCTTTGGTCATGCCTATAACCTTTCAGCAGGGAAAACTAGAGTGATTTTGAGCAGATTTACTGAGACCCCCAAGAAAGCGCACTTAGAGAATGCCATTAGCTTTGTACCAAAGAGCTTCAAACCAAACACTAAATCAAAGAAACTCCTGGAATTTAAACCTCTGAAGGCTAATAACACAAACTGTGACTAGAACAGCTTGAGCAGTTTATATTGCCTTTTGGCAGGAATATCTTTGCTTCAAACGCCTTCACAGGCACTCACGGGGTCATGTTCGCAAACCCCGCACACCAACGCTGTGCCGGCTTTCCTGATGGGAAGCCGAATGCTGAAGAGAGCATTCAAAATCAAGAGGGTGCTCCCAAGGAAGCCGGGGTGGGGGTGGAGTGATTAGAGTGCTGGGATCTGGGAGGCCCAGGTTCAAGTCCCCACTCCACCATGGAAGCCTGCTGGGTGACCTCAGGAGCATCACACACTCTCTGCCTCACCAACTTCACAGGGTTGTCACGTAGATAAGGAGGAGGGGAGAATGATGTAGGCTACACTGGGTCCCCATTGGGGGAAAAGGCGGGGGTATAAATCAATTAAATGAAGTAAACAGTCTATAGATATACATCATCTTACACCGATCTGCTGTTTGGATCTTCAACGACATTTAGCTCTTTCACCAGAAAGTCTCTGTCCAAGGGAACTTCTGGCTGGCCAGATTCTGAAAATTAAACACACATCAATGTTAGTTTCAGGACGTTAGGAGACGAGCAGCCCAACCTGAATCAGATCAGTGGGCCCAGCTAGTCCAGCGCCATGTTTTAAACAGCAACCAACCAGATGCCCCAGAAAGGTCTACAAGGAGGGCAGGGAGGGAGCGCTTCCTTCTGTTGTTTGCCCCCACCCCCCAAGCATGGGTATTCAGGGGGTTACTGCCTTTGAACATGGAGGTTCCATCTTCTGGGCATGGAGCAGGGGTCACTGGGAGTTTGGGGGGGTAGTTGTGAACTTCCTGCAGAGGGTTGGACTGGATGGCCCAGGTGGTCTCATCCAACTCTGTGATTCTATGATTTATTCAATGTTACTCATAACCACAGAAGCACAAACGCAATGCCCTTCTCTTTCAGAACAGGCTTATGAACCACTGTTCCCAGGGACACATGCAGCGGCTCCCTGGCACTGAATCAGACCCACCCAGGGTCCGTCGAGGTCAGCATTCTCAGGCTGGCAGCAGCTCTTCAGAGTCTTTCACTTAGCCTCCTACCTGGTCCTTCAAACTGGAGATGCTCTGCTGGGGACTGAACCTGGCGGGGCCTTCCACGTGCCAAGCAGATGCCTTACCACTGAGCCACAGCCCCTCACCTGGACCTTTCAAATGTTACTATCTGAAGGAACAATTTCTGCAGACAGACTTGTACACATCTGACTCTTAAATACTGGTTCTGTTATCCAATAGCTAAAATACTGAGGAACGATGTAAGGGAAATGCTGACCTGCTGTTAGAACAGACGCCGCGTACTTGTATTTGTTGAATTCCAAGTATTCACGGATCAGTTCGTTGATAAGAAGGTTTTCACGGGACAGCGGTGGCCGTGGTTCGCTTTGATCATCCAGCGCGTTGAACACCTCTCCTCGGATCCTCGCTTTTATTTGCCCCAAAGTCCCTCTCTTCTCCAGTGTATCTTTTAAAACTAGGAGCACAAACCAGGCGCTCTTTGGTTATAAGAAATCTAACTGTACACATACCCACGGCAAGCAAAGATTAACCTGCTGACCCAGAGTCCAACTGGGCTCCCACATCCAAGCACAATAAAGCCTTCCCCAGAGCCATTTGACCAAAGCGAGAAACTTCCAAGAAAGTAGCTTTATTTATTTTTCAAATGTATAACCCATCCTCCCCAGCCAAGGCAGGCTCAGGGCGGGTTACAACATTAAAACCACACTATAAAAAATAAAATACATTAAAACCAATAATTATCATTTCTAAAATTATTAATATAAGAAGGAGGAGAGTTGTTTTTTATATGCCCACTTTCTCTACCATTTAAGGAAGAATCAAATCGGCTTACAATCACCTTCCCTTCCCCTCCCCACAACAAACACCGTGTGAGGTAGGTGGGGCTGAGAGAGTTCGGAGAGAACTGTGACTTGCCCAAGGTCACCCAGCTGGCTTCGTGTGTAGGAGTGGGGAAACAAATCCAGTTCTCCAGATTAGCCTCCGCTGCTCATGTGGAGGAGTGGGGAATCGAACCCGGTTCTCCAGATCAGAGTCCGCCGCTCCAAACCACCGCTCTTAACCACTACACCACACTGGCATATAATATGGTGCCCACTGTAGCAAGGGTGCCAACACCATGGTAAGATCTTCAAACCCGGTCAGCAGCCCACCCACCCTATAATTCAGTTGTCAATAATAGATGTAAATAAGGGGAGGGGGAGTAGGGAGGCCAGCACTGATATTGCCTGAGGCTGTCCTCAATCATAGGCCTGGCATAATAGCTGTCTTACAGGCCCTGTGGGACTCTTTCAGGTCCCGCAGGACCCTGATACTACTAGGCAGAGCATTCCACCAGGGCCAAAAAAGCCCTCGCTCTCATCGAGGACAGCCACACACTCTTAGGACTGGGGACCACCAACAGATTTTGATCAGCAGAGTGCAGCACTCTTTGGGGGGTGTACCAGGAGAGGCACTCCTGAAGCTTACCAGGCTTGGGGGGGGGGGGGATATACAGCAGAAGCTTGGTTATCCAGCACGTGATTATCCAGAACACTCAGTTAACCGGCATCACAGGCAAGCTCCTCCCCCTCACATACCATACCCTGTGTCTTTGGGCGTTTGCACACACACCCTCCTCCAGCTTGCTAGGTTGATGCTTCCAGCCACTGCTGGGCTTCTGAAAGCTGGAGCTGCCAGTTCACACCATTCCCAGGTGCCTCCTTCCTCTGTTGAGCCTTGCCCTGTCGAGCGGTGGATGGCACCGGAGAAAGGGGAAGGTCCTGCCAGGAATGGAGGCTGTCGCCATGGCATTCCCCATGGGGCAAGAGCTTAGTTGCTGTGGATTCCTCTGAGTGTGGGACAGGACACAGCAACACGCTTAAGGATTTGGCTCATTCGATTCCGCACCAGAGCCAGATAAGAAAAGCTTTTACTGTATGTTCTAACATTTCATAGACAAAAATAGGGACACGTGTATACTTCAAGCTAGTTCCAGAGGGTAGCCATGATGGTCTAAAGTAGAACAGCCAGGTTTGAGTCCAGAGGCACCTTAGAGACCAACAAGATTTCTGGGGTATGGAGCTTTCAAGTGTCAAAGTATCTGACGAAAGGAGCTTTGACTCTTGAAAACTTATACATTGAAAATTTTGTTGGTCTCTAAGAGGCCCCTGGACTCAAAGCTAGATGTTTATACATCCCAATTCTCACAGCAAAAATTTCCGCTTAGGCCACTTCTCTTCCACTCTTACACATTGTCTGACTGCTACATATTTACTCTGCAACCGCCTGCTTCCCATTGATTTAAAGGTTGTTTTGGCAAAAAATATGCTACCCAAACTTTCCTCTCTTTTAGCACCTATCTAAACCTTTTACCAAGGCATTCCCAAAAAGGCAAAAGTGGGAATAGCAACTTATGAGGGCAGGCAGCTGATCAACAAAGACAGTTTAGGGGGAAATCATTGTTTTTTTGAAATAAGTAATTGGCAAACATCCTAAAGTATTGATTGAACTTTAGCGGTTTCAGGAGAAAAGCGAGACGTTGCAGACATCGGCCTGATTGGGCAAGGGAATCATTAACCACTAGCCGGATGTTCTTGTTTTAGTCTGCCCCTCTTATGAAGGTTTGGCAATTTGCTTAAACTCTCTGGACCTAGATTGATGCATACCCGTGTCTCTATTTTTGTCTATGAAATGTTAGGACATACAGTAAAAGCTTTTCTTATCTGGCTCTGGTGAGGAATCGAATGAGTCACATCCTTAAGTGTATTACTCTGTCCTGTCCTGTCCTACACCCAGAGGAGTCCTCAGCAGCTAATCTCCGCCCCATGGGAAACACCCCAGCGACAGCCTCCAGGCCTGGCAGGACCTTCCCCTTTCTCCGGTGGGTGCCATCCTCCGCTCAAGGCAGGTTGAGGAGGAAGGAGGCACCTGGGAATGGTGTGAACTGGCAGCAGCTCCAGCTTTCAGAAGCCCAGCAGTGGCTGGAAGCATCAACCTGGCAAGCTGGAGGATGGGTGTGTGTGTGTGTGTGTAAACACCCAAAGGCACAGGGCATGGTATGTGAAACCGGGTTGGTTTCCCCACTCCTCCCCATGAAGCCAGCTGGGTGACCTTGGGCTAGTCACAGCTCTCTCAGCCCCACCTCCCTCACAGGGTGTCTGTTGTGGGGGCGGGGGGGGGGTTGCAAGCCGCTTTGAGTCAGGTCTCAGCTGACTTACAGCAACCCCAGAGAGGGGTTTGCAAGGCAAGCGTCTGTTCAGGTGGGGTTGGCCACTGACTGCCAACCACCCTGCTGTTGCTTGGAGGTGCCCCATCCAAAGACGAGGCAGGGCTTGGGCCGAGAGCGTGAGGCCAGCCCAAGGCCACCCCGCTAGCTTCCGTGGCTCGCAAGGGGGGATTCGAACCCGGGTCTCCCAGGCCCTGCCCCGGCCCTCCGGGCTCGTCCCTTCCCGGCCCTACCTGCTTTCAATTCGCTTATGGTCGCCATTTTAGAAAAGGGCAACTGAAACAGGAAGCCGGAAGCCGGGAGGGAGGGAGGGAGGAGGGAGAGTCCCCGGATGTAAACAAGCCGGCTGCCAGGAGCGGCCTCTTCGCTTCCCCTTGGCAACGACTACCCAGAAGCGCTCGGGCGCGCAGCCAAGACAAGCCGCGCCCGCTATGCGCTCCCTATTGGCTGCGAGCTCGGCCAATCAACAGGGAGAGGTTGTTAACCCTCTGCCTCCCTTGGTGGGAGAAACTTTGCGAAGAGGGCCTCCCTCGGTTGTTCCTTTCCGCACAGGTGCACTGTCTCTGACCATGGAGGTTCAGTCCCTGAGTATAAGTTAAAAGGTGTTGGCGGCCCGTTCATTAGGGCCATTTATGCACTGGAGATTTTGCCTTGGATTTGCCACTCTCTAGACCAGTGGTTCCCAACCTTTTTTTGACCAGGGACCACTAGGACTTTTTTGTTCAGTGCAGGGACCCCAAGGTTCAAAATAAAAATTCCAAGAATTTGAAAATAAACTTTAATCATAACTGTTAGTTAAACATTAAGCTTAGAATAATATTTGAATATATATATTTTATAATAGAGAACTTTTAATTGAAAATATTAATTTATTATGGGTTTATAACTTTGTTTCGCAGACCTTAATTTAGTTCTCGCGGACCCCTGGGGGTCCACGGACCCCTGGTTGGGAACCAGTGCTCCAGATGCACATTTTCCCCATCCGATTTCTCAAAACTGCATGGGGGCCTATTTTTTTATTTTATTTTTATTTTAGTTTTGAGAATGAACAACGATGCCCCAAGTAAATGTTCTGCTGGGATGGGGAAGGTTTTTCAGTCTCCCAAAATACTGCAATTTGGGATCAGTCGCTGGAGTTGAAAGGCCACTTCTGGGCAGGGTTCCCATTTTTGCCTTGAAAGGGGGGTCAGGCAGATTCTTGGAGGAGAGGTCCATCAACGGCTACCAGCCATAGTGATTGAAGGGAACCTCCATATTCAGGGGCAGAGGTAAACATCTGGATCTCAGGGTTGCCAGCCTCCAGGTGGTGGCTGGAGATCTCCTGGAATGTCAACTGATCTCCAGGCGAGAGAGAGAGCAATTCCCCTAGAGAACACGGCCACTTTGGAAGGTGGACTCTATGGGATTATAACCCGTTGAAGCCCCTCCCCTGCCCTCCCCAGGCTCCACCCCCAAAATTTCCAGGTATTTCACAACCCAGAGGGGGCAACACTAATCCCAGTGCTAGGAGGCAGCCTTAGCGCAAGGCCCTGGGCCCTGTTGGTTTGTCCCTCCAGGGCAACAGGTTGGCCTCTGTGTGAAACAGGATGTTGGACTATAGAATCCTAGAGTTGGAAGGGACCACCAGGGTCATCTAGTCCAACCCCCTGCACAATGCAGGAGATTCCCAACTACCTCCCCCCCTCACACCCCCAGTGACCCCTACTCCATGCCCAGAAGATGGCCAAGGTGCCCTCCCTCTCATCATCTGCCAAAGGCAGCAGGTTCCCATTTTGTCCGCTAGAGGGTACTTTGCCTGTATTTATGGCCGAGTTGCGAAGCCTCTGCCCAGAAATGGTGTCTTTGTCCTCTGAAATGAGCCCTGCGGCTCCACCAGCCTTCCCTCCTCCACTTCCCATCTTGGGGCAAAAGCCAGCACCTGCTAACCCCAGCAAGCGTAGGCCGTATTGAAAGGCGTGGGAGCCACTGGCAGCCACGTCTCTGGCATGCCCTGCAGAGGACGTCTGGTAGACCGAAGTGGCATAAAGGAAGTCCGGTTCCGTTCCACTTCGTGGGCTTTGCTGCCTTCTCAGTGGGTGAAGCCTTTCCCGTTATTTAGCCCTATGCCGAGAAAAGCTTCACCTACTTAATTTCTTCCCATCTTGCTGCTGCTTAAGACACAGGAAGTGTCCACGAAAAAACAACACTACATATGGATGTTAATTTGAACATAAAAGTCTAGCAGCACCTTAGAAATGAACGTTTATTTCAAGATGGGGGGGGGCATGGCTCAGTGGTAGAGCACTTGCTTTCTGTACAGAAGGTTCCAAGTTCAATCCCCGGCAGCTCTACCTAACAGGACCCCAAAGTAGGTGACGTGAAAGCCCTATGGCAAGGGGCTGTGGCTCAGCGGTAGAGCATCTGCTTGGCATGCAGAAGGTCCCAGGTTCAATTCCCAGCATCTTCAGTTAAAGGGACTAGGTGAGTAGGTGATGTGAAAGACCTCAGCCTGAGACCCTGGGGAGCCGCTGCCGGTCTGAGTAGGCAATACTGACTTTGATGGTCCAAGGGTCTGATTCAGTAGAAGGCAGCTTCATGTGTTCATCTTTCGTGAGTCACTGCTCATGTCTTTGGTCAGTCTGAGAAGTGAAAGGAAGCCGCAAGTGGCTTAAGGTTGCAATCCAATGCATGCTTACCTGGGAGGAAGCCCCACTGAGCATGCTGGGACTGAATTCTGAGTAAATGTGCCTGCAATTGGGCTCTTTAAGCCACATCTCTTCCATTTTTCTTCCCCATTCACTGTCTGTCAAGGTCAGTCAAAACTAAAAGGATGCTGAGTGGGGGTGTACCCGTCTGAAGCCCAATGGGCCACCACGAAAACAAATGAGCTCCACAAAGTAGAAAGGTGGCTATAAAACGTTTTTAGTAAATAAAAATAAAATAAGCTAGCATGCGGGGGGGGGGGAAGGGGACTGGCACTAACCCCCCACCCCACCCCGTGTTCGAACTTTTGCTTTAACTGGTCCCACTTCGTTGCCTTGAATAGCATTATCCACCACTTGATACCAGGCTCTGTATGTGTGCGTGAGGCATGGGGGTCAAAGGAAGCTTCTTACGAAAGGGCCTTCAGGTCAGAGACTCACCAAACAAGCTTGAAGCATCCTGTGAATGGAAGGTGTGTGAGCCGTATTGCGGAGAAATTGCCAGAGGAGAGATTATTTTGCAGTGCCGCCTATTAATCACACTTGATCCGTCCCCTGTAGCCCTCCTGTCGTCTTTGCACTTCCTCTTGGAAAAGCCACAGCCATTGCGCAGTTCCAGGGGAGGGGTGGCGTTAGTCCATCGCAGCAAAATGACACATGAAGTCTGACTCTCGAAAGCGTAGACGGGAATAAATGTTGCTGATCTTCAAGGTGCTGCTGGAGTTTAGTTGTTACTCTGTGAGCAGCCGGGCCCCTCCTCCATAAACAGGGGGCCATTACAGGCACATGGGTACCAAAACTGGCACAGGAGAAAGATACTGCTCCACATAAAACCGGATGCCTCTCAGAAGCCATCTTATGTGCCTGTCATAGGCAGGAAGGCGGTTGGCAGCTGGGCCTTTTCCCATGGCCCCTGGCTGGAAAACGGGGCTGGCTCATCTCCACCGTCTCACCCTGGTTCAATCAGTGCACCAAGCAGGCCGCTAATTGCTCTATCCTGGCAATTACTCCGTATTCAGGAGAGTGCTCCCAGCATTTTGTTGCATCCTAGTTAGCTCATAAAGGATTCCTACCTGCAACTATCACAGCAATCAATCAATATCCAGGACAGTCATTTAGGTATTCTTGTGCTTCCTGATGACCCATCAAACCTCCTCTCTCATGGTGTAGTGGTTAAGAGCGGTGGTCTCTGATCAGGAGACCTGGGTTCAATTCCCCACTCCACCACATGAGCGGCAGAGGCTAATCTGGTGAACCAGGTTGGTTTCCCCACTCCTCCACATGAAGACAGCTGGGTGACCTTGGGCTAATCACAGCTCTCTTAGAGTTCTCTCAGCCCCACCTACCTCACAGGGTGCCTGTTGTGGGGAGGAGAAGGGAAGGTGATTGGTAGCTGGTTTGACTCTTCCTTAAGTGGTAGAGAAAGTCAGCATATGAAACTCAACTCTTCTTTTGTTGGACCCCGGAAAAGCAATCATTTCTTTATCTCTGGCTTACCTGCTAGTT
Source organism: Euleptes europaea (assembly GCF_029931775.1). Classification (NCBI taxonomy): domain Eukaryota; kingdom Metazoa; phylum Chordata; class Lepidosauria; order Squamata; family Sphaerodactylidae; genus Euleptes; species Euleptes europaea. The sequence continues at coordinate 18,374,835 of NC_079332.1, forward strand.
ACCTATCGCCTCAGGACCCGTTTTCAGGTATAAATATCGGTCCTTTGGCTATTTATAGTGTGCGTGTGTGCGCGCACGCCTTGGATCCAACTATACACCCCCTATTTGCGTGTAGGGTCACTGCCTTCTTTACCTCCAGAAATGTGGGCTGTTTCTCCCTCTCCAGAGCTGCTTTCACTGGACGTCACTCTCCTAGACTGGTAAATATCACCCATTCCCTGAATCAAGCTCTCCCACCCCTACACGCTTACTTTTCCTCAGCTTTTGAGTGAATTGTGCATGTGTGTTTATAGCAGTGCTTGAGATTATTCTTCTGCAATAAAAACCATATTTTATTTGAGCAACCGCCTCTTTATTGCGAGTCTTTCCACAGGACTTATACAGGTACACAAAGGTTAACAGATCCCTGAGTTACCCCCTCTTGCTAAAAAGCTCAGTCTCCAACGCTAATTCCCCCAATAAAAGAGGAGACCATCTAATTCAGGTAACAACTAAAGTTAAGTTTCTGTAACTGCGGCTTTCCCACAGTCAAAAAGCTTTGAGAGTCAATTTCATTTTCTGAATTTTGGGTGTCTGGGGTGGCAGATTCAGGGGTACTGTCTACAGTGGGAGAGAGATCTGAGGCACGGGGCCCCAAAACACCAGATCTCCCTCGCTGAAATGAAGGGCTCTACTTCAACATACAAACTGTGCTTCTGAACTGTAGCTCAGCAGTAGAGCACCTGCTTGGCATGCACAAGGTCTCAGGTTCAATCCCTGATGTCTCTTCCTGAGACCCTGGAGAGCCGCTGCCAGTCTGAGGAGGCAATACTGTCCTTGATGGAGCAATGGTCAGATTCAGTAGAAGGCAGCTTCATGAACTCAAGAAACCTCCTGCAGAAGTCCAACGCTGTTCAGAACATCACCCAACCTGTTTGTCGCTTCTGAAATAGACATATCTAGCTAGGTCAAGAGTCAAGGTTGAGCCATTTTCGGGGCTTGAGATGGAAAAACAAAAGGGCCCTGCACAGCCCCTCCCTATCACAAGTGCCCATGACCTTGGGGCATCCACCCCTCCTGGGCATGCCCCACAGAAATGAATGGGGCTGTGTCAAACATATCCTGATGACTGAGTACTGTGAAAGGAATCCTTCTGTAGGAGCCTAAGATTATAAAGGCAACTCTGGATGAAATATATATAAACAAATTGTAGACTTTACAATTTACAAATGTCAGCTTACCCAGTCTAAGGATTGCAATTTTCTTATACATTCGCTCACTTTCAAAAATGGCATAGAACTGTATTATTCGGACCACTGAAGACAAGACTTCACAGCCGAAACGCGTTTGGTCTGAGCTGTGATATTGTTTGGGTATATTGTCACACTATTGTAATTTTGTGTTTTTATGTTTATTCGGCATGTTCAGCACAGATACATAAGAGGCTAGAACAGGGCTACATACAAGTTTATGTTTACGTTAACTTGGTATTTGTATTATATATTATTCACAAAATCACTTGTATCAATATTAGCCCAGGATTTCATGTTGATTCCTTAACTTTTGGGTACCTTATTCTAGTTTTATAGGGTTAAGGACCCCCCTTTTTTGTTGTTGCTGTGTCATGTGGCTCAGAGCTGCCCTTTCCTTCCCCGTGCCTCATGGGAAGATTGAAGTGGGAACCTCGGATCGTTTTCCTCCTCCAAAGTCATTGGTGCGTCATCTTTGTGTTCCAGCCAGGAGGGCTGTCCTCAGTAACGGGTTCCCTCCGTCTCCACAAGACATCCAAGGTGCAGAAAATGGCAATAAAAACTCATCTAGAGGTTGAAGTCCCATCCCTAGAAGGGAAAATTAAAGCACTGTGGGGTCTTTTCCTGGGAGGGGGCATGATAAATTATATACTTGTGCCATGTAATTGCTTTGTATCCTGTAATACACTTTGACCATGCACTCCTGAAGGGAGGGTCAAAGCGCTAAAGGAGCTGGCGTATACCCATACTGGCATCTGTGCAACTCTGCTCTGTGATAAGTGGCACTTACGCCAGCAAGGGGGGGGAGCGACAGAGCAGCGCGGGCCTTGGCCACAGACGCTGCTGCGTGGGCAGCCAAATCCCTGAAGCAAGTGCCCGCACTGGCATTGGGGGAGCATTTCATCTCAAGCAAGATAGCTGGCGTAGCCCCGTGAAGCTCAGTGGGAGAGTTTCACGGTGGTTTTGTGCAAAGGCATTTTTTAAAAAAAATTCCGGCTGGGAAGCCTTTCAGGAGGCGGCGCGGTTGCGCTGTCCCCCGCCATCAACTGTCAACCCCACCCTTCAGCACTGGGCTGCCTGTCTCAAAAAAATGACCATAACTAAATAAAATTATCCATGGGGATGGAGAGAGGTTCCCTCCTCCCTCTTCTAGTATAATACTAGAATTCAAGCTCATCCATTAAAATTAATTTGTGGTATTGCCACAACCAAAGGAAATACATCTTTGTACAATGTGCAAAAAAGATGTACAATAAGGCCACCTTGAACCCAGGAGCAATTCCAGGAGGTCACCTGGGGGTTGGCGCCCTTCGATTCAGACATGCAGTGGGTAGGGCAGTGGCCAAACCTCCACTTAAGCAACCCCGACCCATGGTCCCAATCATGCAGTTGGTGCGTCTCTCAAGATCTGAACACAGAACTCCCAGGGGTGTGTACCATGGCTGGCACAGTGTGGTGGCCAAAATGTCGGCTCAGGATCTCGGAGACTCTGGTTCTGTAATGCCTTATTAACTTAGTTTATGGGGAAAACATATATTCTCACACACATATATATTCTTATATACAGATCTAGAATCACTATGCATGATGGGTAAAGTAGAAATCTTTGGTCAAAGAGATTCACTATTGTGAGGCCTGGGTCAGGTTGACCCAGCAAGCAGTTTGCAAGTCAGCTGCAAGTGAGATCATTCTCACTTGGTACAGGCAGGTTCCCTAATTAAGCCTGGAGCTTTGATTTAAGACAAGAAATGTCGTCCTGGAATGTAAACTTGCGTTTCCTCATTAACCATTAGGGAACGCCTTGAAGAGCATTTTCTATTGGACATGCAAATAGTTGCTTATACGTCTATAAGGCTTTATTGGGAAGTTGAGTCTTACGTGTGTATTACGCCTCTGTAGCCACCCATTACCGAAGTCTATATTCATGTGTGCAACCCTTTGATGTGGGTGTGAATTGCCTGTGCTTTAGGCAATTTTCACCAGGCTTTTTGTGTATTGGCCAATAAAACAAACTGCTTTGAATCATCCAACTTCCTACTGTTTTATTGTGATTGAATATTGATACAATGAGACAGGCTTATCAGTTCGAATCCTGCACTCTCCCATACACGCTTGATGCTTGTATGGGCCAGTCTCACCCTCTCAGCCCTACCTACCTCACAGGTTTGCTGTAAGGATAAAATGGAGGAAAGGATCTGGGAGAGCCAGGTTCTAGTCCCTGCTCTGCCATGGAAGCTTGCAGGGTGCCACTGGTTCTCGGCCTAGCCTCCCTCACAAGGTTGTTGTTGTGAGGATAAAATGGAGGAAAGGATCTGGTTGAGCCAGGTTCCAATCTACACTCTGCTACTGAAGCTTGCAGGGTGCCACTGGTTCTCAGCCTAGCCTCCCTCACAGGGTTGTTGAGAGGGAAAAATGGAGGGGGCGCCGCTAGTGTGGTGTAGTGGTTAAGGGTGATGGTTTGGAGCAGTGGACTCTGATCTGGAGAACTGGGTTTGATCCCCCACTCTTCCATGTGAACGACGGAGGCTAATCCGGTGAACTGGGTTGGTTTTCCTGACTCCTCCACATGGAGCCAGCTGGGTGACCTTGGGCAAGTCACACATTCTCAGCCCCACCTACCTCCCAGGGTATCTGTTGTGGGGAGGGGGAGGTGATCATAAGCCGGTTTGAGACTCCTTAAAAGGGAGAGAAATGCGGGGTATAAAAACCAACTCTTCGGGCCTTTTCACACATACTGAATAACCCACTTCCAGTGCACTTTGCAGATGGATTTTACTGGATGAACTGGCACAATCCACTCGCAAACGATCGTTAAAGTTAATTCACAGTGGCTAGCCGTGTTAGTCTGTCTGCAGTAGTAGAAAAGGGCAAGAGTCCAGTAGCACCTTAAAGTGAGCTTTGGCTCACGAAAGCTCATACCCTACCAGAAAATATTTTTGTTAGTCTTTAAGGTGCTACTGTCATGCCTGTAATTATTATTATTATTTGAATGTATGCTTTTGTGTTCAGTCTGCATAATTGCTCTTATGGAAATGCTAGGCTTAAAGTACAAGAGCTGGTTTGAAACACTATGTATTCATGTGCACACACATGAGGGCTTTGGGAAGGTGGCACCCGGGAGTCATGAGTCAGTAAATCAGGCTCTCTGTGTATGGTACAGCCTTCCACCAATACACGGCCCAGAATTACCTACTGCTTAAGGAATGTTAAGTTTCGGTTCCCCGTCCCAGATCATGTAGCCACCTAGATCCCCGCCTCAACTCCCACTGATAGGCCTACGCTAATCCAAAGGTGTCCATCATTGAGTCTTTGTGGGTCTAGGCTCTGTATTACGTATATTGTAACACCCCTGACCAGAAGTTATAAATGTAGTGGCAATCCTTTGTTCTAGTGTGCGAATTTGTCCTGCGCTTTAGGGCAATTGCACCCGACTGCATTATTTTGGCCATAATAACCAGATCGTTAATCTCCCAACCTCCAACTGTGTTATTTATCATTGGCTACCGAATAATACAGCAGACTGGACAATTCTACCAACTATGTTGTCAGATTGCACAGAGAAGCCATTGAAATTCATAAACATCAGCACAACTTTAACAGAAAAGAAGAGAGTTTAAGAATGAATAAAGCTTGGCTTCCTGCCCTGAAAAACCTCCAGACTAACAAAGACTACAGTCAACAATAGCCATGCAGATTAGCTTTGGATTCCACACATTAACAGATCACTTCAGGATACAATGGTTCCATATTAACATACCACACCCTCCTTAGCACATTCTCTTGATACTTACAGGACAATATATTGTCGAAGGCTTTCACGGTCAGAGCCATTGAAATTCATAAACATCAGCACAACTTTAGCAGAAAAGAAGAGAGTTTAAGAATGAATAAGGCTTGGCTTCCTGTCTTGAAAACCTCTAGACCAGTGGTTCCCAACCTTTTTTTGACCAGGGACCACTAGGACTTTTTTGTTCGGTGCAGGGACCCCAAGGTTCAAAATAAAAATTCAGAGAATTTGAAAATAAACTGTAATCATAACTGTTAGTTAAACATTAAACTTACAGTAATATTTGAATATATATTTTTACAATAGAGAACTTTTAATTGAAAATATTAATTTATTATGGGTTTATAACTTTGTTTCGCGGACCTTAATTTAGTTCTCGCGGACCCCTGGGGGTCCATGGACCCCTGGTTGGGAACCAGTGCTCTTCAGAGGAGGAGCACTGAAGGACAGAGCCTCTGCAGACGCCGGCCACCGCCGCTGGCGCAACGTCAGGGAAGAAAATACCAAGGCCCCGGCCGCACAGCCCGGATAACTCACGAGAACCAACACAGCAGCACTTCCCTACTGGACCCTGATCGTGAAAGCGCCCTATTCGGCGGGTATGGGCCAAAACGCACGGCCACGTTATCCTCCTTCCATCCCTGCTTCAGCCAGGATCGAACCCAGGCGTTTCCCCTAATGCGCGTTCGATCCTGGCGAAGGCCGGGATTAGAGGAGGATAAAGCGGCCAGGCGTTTTGGCCCCTGGGCTCCGACCGTGAAAGCGCCCTCTCGGGCGTGCGCGCAGGAAAGCGCTCCGTCGCTTGCCAGCGGGCTCCGCGCGGCACGGGCCAGCTGCAGCCGGGCCAGCTGGGCGCGCGGGGAAAGCCCCGTCCCTTTCTCCCCAGCCGGGGCGGGGGCAGGGAAAGGCGCGGCCGCCCCGGCCGGTTGGGCCTCCCCGGCCAATCCGCGGCGGGTCTCCTCCTCCTCCTCCTCCTCCTCTTCCTCCTCCTCCTCCTGCTGATGCTGCTGCTGCTGCTGGCGGCGCTTTGGCCGGGCGCGTTGGAGAGGCTGGCTGTCCCCGCTGCGTCCCTCGCTCTCCATGGAGCTGCGGCCCCTGTGCGGGGGTCCCGCCGGCCTCGGGGCTCTCTGGGTGAGCGGCCGGGGGGGGGGGGGCGGGTGCAGACCCCCGGGGGGGGCGGCAGGGGGGGCAGGCGCGCGCCGCCGAGCTTGGCACGGGCAGGTCCCCCCCGCCCGCGCGCGCGCGCCTGCCTGCCTGTCTTTGCGCGCGTTGCGCGCAAAGACAGGCAGGCAGGCGCGCGCGCGCGGGCGGGGGGGACCTGCCCGTGCCAAGCTCCGCCGAGGCTGCAGGGCGGTGGGGCTGGGGGGGGGGGTGTGCCAGCCCAGGGAGCCCCCTCCCCTTCCTCCCCAACGGGGCCAAGCCAGGCGCGCAGCCGCCGCCTCTCCTCCTCCGTGGATCCTCGTGGCGCATCGGCGGTGAAACGAGCGGCGCTTCGGCTGCGGGCCCCCCCCCCCCCATCCATCCCAATCCCCGGAGCCACTTTAACAAACAAAAAAACGGGTGGAGTTTTCCAACAAAACCGATGGAGTTTTTTTTCCCTTTTTCTTTTCTTTTTAATGTTCATAAAATAATTGGGTCGCCGGGTTCGTCTGCGGGACTCGAAACCGGCGAGAGGGCAGGAGCGCCTTCGACGCGGGGGTTCCCACGATTTTTTTTTTTTGGACCAGGGACCACGAGGGCTTTTTTGTTCCCCGAGGTTCAAAAGAAAAATCCCGAGACTTTGCAAATAAACTGCAATCATAACGGTTATGATTGAAGTAGTCAAAAAGGGCCAGAGTCCAGGAGCCCCTTAAAGACTAACAAAAATATTTTCTGGTAGGGTATGAGCTTTCGTGAGCCACAGCTCACTTCTTCAGATACAGCTAGAATGTGAATCCATCGGTCTTTAAGTAGAGGAGAGTGAATTCAGACAAGCATTAGTAGGTAAATGTTAACAGTATGTCAATGTGAATGGCAGGCGTGATGGGATTAGGTGTGATATGCAGAAGAGTCTGTGATGTCCAGGGGAGAGATGGGTGTGGAGAAATCAGCATTGGTAATGAGCCATGAATGCAAGGTCTTTATTCAGCCCAGGTAAATGCATTGACTTTAGTTTGAATATCCACTGTATTTCAGCAGTTTCTCTTTCCAGTCTCCCTTTAAAATTCCTTTGTAAGAGAACTGCTACTCTTAAATCTGCAACAGAATGTCCTGGAAGGTTGAAATGTTCTCCCACTGGTTTTTGAATATTGTGGTTTCTGATGTCAGACATGTCCATTTAATCTTTGTCTAAGAGACTGATTGAACTTAGAGTAATATTTGAACTTAGAGTAATATTTGAATATTGAACTTAGAGTAACATTGAACTTAGAGTAATATTTGAATATATATATTTTACAATAGAGAACTTTTAATTGAAACTATTAATTTATTATGGGTTTATAACTTTGTTCCGCGGACCTTAATTTAGCTCTCGCGGACCTCTGGGGGTCCACGGGCCCCTGGTTGGGCACCAGTGCCTGAGAGACTAACATCAATATTTTCTGGTAGGGTGTGAGCTTTCGGGAGCCACGGCTCACTTCGTCAGATGTACCAAAGCTCATACCCTACCGGAAAATATTGTTGTTAGCCTTTAAGGTGCTACTGCACTCTTTGCCCTTTTCGACTAAGGCTGTTTTAGTGATAGAATCGCAAGCCAATGGGTTGAAGTACTTAATGCTGACCTTAGACCATGCTCTAATAGCCCTTTCGTATGGCCTCAAAATGTCCCTCTCATTGGTCAGATTTAAAAATTCTTGGGGGCTGGCAGCGCCCACACCCCCAGCTGAATGGCCCCACTGAGCTCACCAGAATCAATTCACAGCCTACGTTTGGGCAGCTGGATCCCCGGCTCCTTTGTTGTTGGTGCAGGGCTTCCTAGTTCTCTAGCTCAGCCCTTAGGCCAGAGGCCATCGGAACCACAACAGGACCTCTGAATTCTCAGTCCCGCCTGCTGCACTCCTCTGCCTTGTGCATTTTAGCACCCAACATCCAATTTGCACCTCTTTGTCGTGAATCAGGAGCCCCCTCTGATGACCACCTGCCTCTCTATCGGAGCATGAACCAAGGCGCCTGCCATACAACAACCCCACTGAAGAAGATAACAGCGGTTACCCAAACCATGTTGCTGGTGGGAAGGGGTTGTGACTGGCGGCACAGGTTGCGCTCTGGGACCTGGCCACAGCCCATTCCGGGTTCCCGTTGGTGGTGGGCGCTTCCCTGCCTTCCTGCGGGCGCTCCAGAGCCCCAGGGGACAAATAAAACCTTTCCTTTGGCCAGATCTACCCAACTTGTGCCTGCCTCTGGATTGAGCGCCTTCTTCCAAGCGGTGCCAGAATATCGGTTTGCTGCCTAGTGGTCATACACTTGCTTGCTGTCTCTCTGCCGAGCTGTCAGCCCCCCCCAACGCAAGCCCTCCCCCCATCATTGCTTCTCCCTCTTTGCAGGGACAAAAAGCGCCCCTCTTTTAATTCTCTCTGGGCTCCTGGGTTTGATGTCCTCACAGCTGCCCCCAGAGGTGATCTTGAAAGAACCGGTTTCTTTGCCTGTTCTGCTACGGATGAGGGCCTCAACCGCACAAGTCCAGCGTGAGAGAAGGACTGTGGTTGAATGAAAGCTGCACCGTGGGATGAGGGTTGCCGACGGCGTTCTGTTTAGTGTTTGATGACTGGGTTTAGGTAATCCAGCTAAGTCTGTGCAGGTGCAGCCGGTACAGGTAGATGGCTCCGGGCTTTTCTCGTGGGATCTGCTTATCACGTTTCCCCTGTTCAGTAATCCTACCATGTGTTTACGCAAATCCCGCTTTGCCTGCCTGTCACCGTTTGAAAGTGGTTCTCTCGCCTACTTTTGAGTGGATCAATTACTCTTTGGCTGCGTAGTGTTGTAAACCAGCCTCCCTTTGTAACGTCCCTGTCCCCCCCCCCCCCATAAACACACCTTACTGTTGTTGTTGTGAGGATAAAATGGAGGAAAGGATCTGGTTGAGCCAGGCTCTGCCATGGAAGCTTGCTGGGTGCCGCTGGCTCTGGGCCCAGCCTCCCTCACGTCTGCAGATGCTTCTGTTGAACACTTCATTCATCTACTGAAGTGAATGTTGACTTAAGAAATGCCCTGCTGGATCAGACCAGCCAGGGTCCATCTAGTCCAGCATCCCGTCTCACACAGTGGCCAACCAGCTCCTATGGAGGGCCAGCAACAGGGCACCGAGGCTGAGGCCCCTTCCCCCTGATGTTGCCTCCTGGCACTAGGGATTCACAGGTTGACTCTTGATGTGGAGATGTACGATTTCTGTAGAGCCCTGAATTTTAAATTGGTTTTGGTCTATTGACCGCAATAAATGAATGAATGACACAGGTTGACTGCCTCTGAACATGGAGGTTCCCTTTAGTCACTATGGCTAGTAGTAGACCCATCCTCCAGGAATCTGTCTAATCCCCTTTTGAAGCCGTCTGTAAGATTTACAGAATCTTCCGGTGGAATAATAAACTGTGCTGTGGCCTTCAGGGTGTTGCATTGAAATCTTCCCCTTCTCTCTCTCCTCTGCGTCAGATTTTGGATAGTGACTTCCTCGACAGGGACCCGCCCTGGTGCTTACATAAGGAGTAGTAAAAATCATTTATTACTACTTGAAAACCTGAGTCTGGCTAAGTTTTCTGTAGCTTCCTGTTGTTTAAACTGCATGTTTTTCTCTTCTATTGGATTTTATGGCTCTTAAAAATATGACCGTTCAATGTGGGGGTGTACAGTAAAGCGCTGTGTAATGTGCCCCTTTTTATTTGTATCTCTCTCTTCTCCCACGGTCCCAGTGGAGATTGGAAGGTCTTCAGGGTAGGGAACGAGTCCATTTGGCCTTCCAGCTTGACAGGGAAGCCAGCTACAATTTTGCCATCTCACTGGCATTGTGATATCCGCAATTGTACATATTTTGACAATTCTGGGTGCCGGTCTGCTCTCGGTGGGCTTGCTGCTGCTGCTGCTCTATAGTATTCTTCTGCGAGTATTCCACCTAAATGCTAAAAGGAAGGTTCTGTTATTTTCAGCAAAATGATAGTGAAAAAGGTGTGAAAAGTTATGTTTTTTGGCTAAACATTTGGAAGAACTTCGTGACAAAGCGGTTCCTCAGGCTGCCTCAGGAAGTGGAGGTTTTTAAGCAAAGGTTAGATCAGGGGTGGGGAACGTCAGGCCAGGGGGCCATTTAAGGCCCTCGAAATCATTTGGTCTGGCCCTTCATGGGTCCTGGCAGATCTCTAGCTCAGAAGTATCTGAGACTGGCGATCCGCCCCCTCCCGCGGACAGGAATAGCCTCTATTCAAGGCGGTCGGGAGTTTATTTTGCTGAGAAATTGAACCCTTTTCCCCCCTTGCAGAAGAGTCGTTAGCTATGGAGCTACTAGGACCGCCCAAGAAACTATTAACCCTTTCCCACCCGGGTCCGAACTGGGGGGGATCTGTCATCAGGGACAGCTGCCTGCTTGGGGCTTGATCGGCTAATTTTTAAGTTGATAATTTTGTATGGCCCGCGAATGATGTTGTAAATATCCAAATGGCCCTTGGCGGAAAAAAAGGTTCCCCACCCCTGGGTTAGATGGTCATCTTGACAAGGCTGATTCTGTGAACTTTGGCAGATCATGAGAGGGAGGGCAGAAAGGGATGAGTCAGGGCGTGGCTCTCGTGGCCCTTTCTTACATGCCCAGAGATCCTGGAGGGTTTTTTTGGCCATCTTCTGGGCATGGAGCAGGGGACACTGGGGATGCGGGCGGGGAGAGGCAGCTGTGAATTTCTTGGTCATCGAGATGTGCCCTCATTGCAGTTCCACTGGGAATATCCTTACAAGAGATTTTGCATATGCAGACAGTTGCACTTGTTCTTCGTGGAGGGCAACCGGGCCGTCTGTGTCTCCCTCCACCTACTGGACCAGCTCGTCTTTCAAAACCGTCTGTCATCCGGGCTTCATATCTCACACGCTGCCTTATAATGCCATCGAGTTAGTATTATGCCATTTGCCACAAAGCGTGACTTACTTCCCTGGGTCACGATGCCCTCAGGTGGGCAGCCGGCCAAAGACACACCAGCTGTGAACTGCCTTTGAAGTCAAGATAAGCTCCCCCACCCCCTGGAAAGTTTGATAAGGGTTTTCAGAGGTGGCAACTTATCCTTGGTGCTTTGGTAGCTTGACCTGAGGCTTGTAAATTACTGCAATTACAGTTTTTTCCTTGGAAGCTGCTCCCTCTGTGGTTTTCCGGATGATGGTTGTATTGGCACTTCCAGTGAAAAATGTGTATTGAGTCCAGTTCATAAGAACATAAGAAAGGCCCTGGTGGATCAGACCCAGGCCCATCAAGTCCAGTCTGTTCACACTGTGGCCAACCAGGGGCCTCTAGGAAGCCCCCAAGCAAGACAACTGCAGCAGCGTTGGCCTGCCTGGGTTCCTCAGCACCTCATATAATAGGCATTCTCCTCTTGGGACTGGAGAGAATAGGTATGCATCATGACTAGTAGCCATGGATAGCCCTCTCCTCCATGAACATGTCCACTCCCCTCTTAAAGCCTTCCAAGTTGGCAGCCATCACCACATCTTGGGGCAGGGAGTTCCACAATTTAACCAGGCATTGTGTGAAGAAATGTTTCCTTTTGTCGGTTTTGAATCTCTCACCCTCCAGCTTCAGCAGATGACCCCGTGTACTGGTATTATGAGAGAGGGAGAAAAGCTGCTCCCTGTCCACTCCCTGCATGTGATGCATAATTTTATAGACCTCTGTCATGTCTCCCCTTAACCGCCTTCTTTCCAAGCTAAACAGCCCTAATCCTGCATCTGTGTCATTGGCAAAAAGAGGGGTGTGTGAAATATCCGGCTCTTTCTGTGTACTTCCACGGCTGGGACAGCAGGGTCTTTTCATTGCCAAGAGCCTCTCATCTCAGTCAGGAGGTAGGACAGACCAGAGTACTGGGGACTAGATTCGGTCGGCCATGCGAAGTGCTGGTATCGCTTTACTCTGCTGTGGTTAGACCTCACCTAGAGTACTGTGTTCAGTTTTGGGCACCACAATTTAAGAAAGTTGTCGACAAGCTGGAAAATGTCCAGAGGAGGGCAACAAAAATGGTGAGGGGTCTGGAGACAAAGTCCTATGAGGACAGGTTGAAGGAGCTGGGTATGTTTAGCCCAGAGAGGAGAAGATTGAGAGGGGACAGGATAACCATCTTCAAGGACTTGAAGGCCTGTCATATAGAGGAGGGTGCCGAGTTGTTTTCTGTTGCCCCAGAAGGTCAGACCAGAACCAACGGGTTGAAATTAAATGAAAAGAGTTTCCGTCTAGACATTAGGAAGAATTTTCTAACACTTAGAGCGGTTCCTCAGTGGAACAGGCTTCCTCGGGAGGTGGTAAGCTCTCCTTCCCTGGAGGTTTTTAAGAAGAGGCTAGATGGCCATCTGTTAGCAATGCTGATTCTGTGACCTTAGGCAGATAATGACAGTGAGGGCATCTTGGGCATCTTCTGGTCACCAGGGGTCTGGAGGGGGGAGGTAGTTGTGAATGTCCTGCATTGTGCAGGGGGTTGGACTTGATGGCCCTGGTGGTCCCTTCCAACTCTAGGATTCTATGATTTACCAGTGGCATTCTGGTACCTGATGTAATTATATGGGGGCGTACATGATCAAAATCCCACTGCGGTGCTCTTTTTATTTATTTATTTATTTATTTTGATTTTTATCCCACCCTCAGTCCCCGGCCATGTCTATCATGGTCATGGTAAACAATACAGAAGTAAGGAGAACCTGACTGAGGAACGGCATGTGCCAAAGCTCAAGGTACCCTTTCCCTTTTTTGTACATTTTTATCCCGCCTTCCTCCACCCTTAAAGGGGAGTCTGCCCACTCAGGTACCCCCAAGAAAGCTTCTAGTGGTTGTGAGAAATGGTGAGAGTGCTGTGAGACCAGAGAAGCCATTCACAGAGGAGGCTGCCTGTGGTGTCCCTGCATGAGGCTCCGTTCAGGGTCTTCCACACCTTGTGTGCGAGACAAGAATGAATGAATGAGTTTTATTCATGGCATGCAGCCATAGGCCATTACAAACATGTCAACAATGACCTCTTAGAGGTACAATTACCTCTTTATACATAATATAAAAGGAAAATATTCAAAATTAGTAAAAACGCAAAACCATATTAAATAAATTAATAAAATGCAAACATTGTTAGCTAAAAATTGCAGCAAAATCCCGGCAAAGCAATAAGACCTATCAATCATTTAAAATCAGTGCACAGAATTGACTCTTTTAGCAGCTATGTTGGGAGGTCTTATAGGAAACAAACCCATCAGATTCAGTTAACAAAAATATTAGTTTCTCAACACTAGAGCAAGTGTTAAAACCAGAAATCAACCCGGCAAGAAATTTTGCCCTAGGTTCCGCATACAGAGGACAGTCGAGTATATAATGATGTAAATCCTCCAGAGCAGGTGATCCACAGATACAAAAGCGTTGATCTTTAGGTATCCTACAATAGCGCCCAGCAAATACAGCCGTTGGCATTGATTGAAAGCATAAGGGACGTAAAAGCTGCTCCAAGTTTTGGATTTGAAATATTTACTAAGTAGGGAGCTCTAAGGGTGGTCAGTTCTAAAAAAATTAAACCGGGGGGGTGGGGGGTCACCGATTTCAGTATTAGTGATCTATCCATCAGGGCATCCGATTTATAGACCTGGTCTTTGAGCTGGGAAATGTCTTCTGATGACCCTAATAGATCGTCTGGGATTGAGTATTGGGATAGGATCTTACTGAGGAAGACAAGGCGTGATGGATCTTTCATTAGCATAAAATTAAATGATTAACTGCTAAATGAATTTGTTCTAGCTGTTCTGTTCCCCCCCCCTTAATTTTAATACAGCTATATGTACGCATGCCCTGAGCGAGGGGAGATCAGTTTCTGCTCTCATTGGGGCTGCTGGGGTCCCCTTTGGAAGAACCAGAATATGCCTTAGAAAATAGTTTTGAATAGTTTCTAAACTAGATAAATTGTCCTGTTCCCATCCCCACACTTCCACCAGGTGTGGAATGACCTTACTTTTGTATAATTTTAAGACAGGGTCTAAAGGCAAGCTTCCCTTTGTATAGAAAAAACGCAAAATTGATCCCACTATCCTTAGCTCAGAGGACCTAACTGTAACTGTATGCACATTCCAGTTTAGGGTCTCCTTGAATGTAACTCCAAGGTACTTAAAAGAGCAGCACGGCTTAAGAGGAGTACCTAAGATACTCCAGGGAGCTATTTTAGGCCTTTTCCTGAAGACCATTACTTTTGTCTTCTCATAGTTAATGTTTAAAGCCTCTTCCTTGCAATATCATCCCAGTTGTTGCAGCACCCTTCTCAAACCAACTTTGGTAAAGGAGATTATAGCCATGTCGTCCGCATACAATAGGACCGAAATTTTTTGGTGTCCAAGTGAGGGTGGAACAAAATGCGGGCCTGAAAGCCTCTCAACAAAATCAAATTATGAACAGATTGAAAAGTACATGCCCCTGCTTCCCCCCCTTACAGATTGGAGTTCTGTTGGTTAGGGAGCCAGATCTTCCTACCCTAATTTGAGCATAGATGTCCGTGTGTAACTCACGCAATAGGATAAGTAGTTGCTTGTCAATGTTTTTCCTTGATAGCTTTGATCAATGACGCTCTCTTTCTCTAGAGACAAATGCAGCAGCCAAGTCTACAAACGCTACGAATAACGCTTTAGTTGGACCGTTAATGCCTGAAAATGCAAGTTGATGGAGCGTTTGGCAGTGATCGGCTGTACAAAGTCCCTTTCTAAATCCTGCTTCATGCGGGTGCAGGATCTGATTCTCAGTCACCCATTCTTCCAGTTTATGCAGCATATTTTTGCTGTATAACTTTGCTGCAATGTCCAACAGGCTTTTGTCTTGAATACCCTATAGGGCTTCTATACGTTGGCGGTGACTTGACTGCGCTTTCCACCACGACTGGAGGTGTGGTTACCTTTGAAATGTCCTTTTCCATTGTTTATTGGGAGTGGGACGTCTCTGTTCTTGGCTTTCCAGATGAGTAGTCCCACCTTTCCTATTCCTTCCTCCTGATTTAATGGGATGCCACCCACAGTCTCTTGGACTTATTCCAGCGTTCGAGGCCAGAAACGGCGGCTCGAATTGAGTCCCATGTCGGTGGCCCTCATTAAAAGGTTACTTTCGGTTTGGCACTGGCTTTGCCCGTAAGCCATTATTAGAATTCCTTCGGTGTCCTTTTAGGAACGGAGACTCGTCGCTCACTGAAACAGAGCCGGAGAGAAATTTTGGTGACGTGTGGGCAGCCGGCACAGTCCGGAGCTCGGCTGAGCCCTGCTGAGATGGACGGGAGCAGACAGAGGCCTCGCGTGAACCCTGGGTGTTTTTTTAATTGCCTTTCATTCTCAGATTTATCCCTGAAAACGAGTGGGCTGGATACTTAGCAGAACTCCTAGAGTAGGGGGGGCGGATAAACTTCCTAAAAATCTTTGTAAAAGAAAAATTAAAACTGGTATCCCTTATGTCTGTATACCTGGCCTACAAGAATCTTCAAAGAATGAATGACTCTCTTGGAGGGTGGTATTAGTCATCTTTGAGAAGTCTGGTTGAAAGTAGCTCAGATTTCCAAATGATGGGTAGGAGTTTTTGTTTGTTTATGTAGAGTGTCAGCACTTGCCCTATCGAGAACCCCTAACCACAGCAGGAGACGAAGTTGTCCAAAGAAGTTGGTTTAATGGTAGCATAGGTAAGCAGAGCATAGAGAACCCAAGACAGCAATGGAGGAAACTGGCTTGCACTTGATAATATAAAAGCATTGAAAAAAGCACTCATCAGTACAGCTTCAAGAGATTACATATTACAAACGGTACAGAGCCAGTGTGGTGTAGTAAGAGCAGGGGTGTCGAACTCAATCATTACTAGGGCTGGATTTGACACAAATGCCACTTGGTAAGGCCTGGCCATGCCTCGCTGGCCCAGATCGAGAATGGAGGTGGCTGCCTTGGCCGGCTCGTGGGCCGGACAAGAGCTCTCCAGGGGCCGGATCCGGCCCACGGGCCATATGTTTGACACCCCCTGAGTTAGAGTGTCGAGCTATGATCTGGGAGACCCAAGTTTGAATTCCCCCTCTGCCCTGGAGGCTTTGCTGGGTGACTTTGGGCCAGGCAGACACTCTCAGCCTAGCCTACCTTCCAGGGTTGTTGTGAGGATAAAATGGAGGAAAGGTGAATGACAGAAGCTGCTTTGGGGAGAAAAGCGGGGTACAAACGAAGTAAAATAAAATAAACAATTTATTGAAAATGTTTGTTAGCTGCCTTTCTGCTGTACAGGAGCTTGAGGTGGCTTTCAATACAAACTCAATAAAATACATTAAAAAACCACGACTAAAAATCAATTTAAAATGACCAGTAAGCAGACGAACTGAAACTAATCAGTTGCCTTCGTGAATAAGACCACTTCCCATTTGTCTCCGCTAAGGATCATTTACACTTTTGAACGATTGCTGTGACCCTTGTAAGCTGGCGATCGGTCCTGAACCCCCTTTTCCTGGAAGCGGCTGGACGAATTTGTGCCCCACCCGCCGTGAGAGTGCGGTTCTCGGCTGACACGTTGAGCGACTTTTTCTACCAGAATCCCCCCCTTTTTTTTTGTTTTCAGCTTGGCAGAGTGTTTCCTCCTCAGATAAGGGGGCCAGCCAGGGGCGTGATGCCTCCCCTCCAATATCTGTTCCCCTTCCATGGGCTATGTGATGGATGCAGTGTAGCATTCCACCTTGGAACTCCTGGATTTATGTATTGTGGAACTCCCTGCCCCAGGATGTGGGGATGGCTGCCAACTTGGAAGGCTTTCAGAGGGGAGTGGACATGTTCATGGAGGACTATCCATGGCTACTGGTCAAAATGGTTACTAGTCATGCTGCATACCTATTCTCTCCCTGGTCAGAGGAGCATGCCCATTATATTAGGTGCTGTGGAACACAGGCAGGATAAATACTGCTGCAGTTGCCTTGTTTGGGGGCTTCCTGGAGGCACCTGGTTGGCCACTATGGATCGCTGGACTTGATGGGCCTGGATCTGATCCAGCAGGGCCTTTCCTATATTCTTATGTACTGGACTTTGAAATAATGAAAAGCTCTTTGGCTTAACTGGGTATGCATTGGGGCTGTTCTACTTCGAATGTACATGAGAATTTTTTCCAGTTGTTTCCTGCAACAGGAAGCTGCATATGCCAAAATGCTCATTTCTAAGCCGCCGTTGAAGGTAAAGGAAACCCTGACGTGCTTCACGTCTGGTGTTCCTCAAAAAGCTTGAGAGAGAGACCACAATCTAAGAAGCAACGTAGAAAAGGTTGCAATTTCAGAATGCAGTGTTATACCCTGGATTTAAAAAATGATTTTATACCCTGCCTTTTTCTCTCCAGTGGGGACCCAAAAGTGGCTTGCATCGTTTTCTCCTCCATTTTATTGTCACAACAACCCTGCACGGTAGGTTCAACCAAGAGTGTGATGTGGTGGTTAGAGGGAAGACTAGGATCTAAAAGACCCAGGTTCAAACCCCTGCTCTGTCATGGAAGCTTGCTGGGTGACCCTGGGCCAGTCACACGCTCTCAGCCTAAACTTACCTTACAGGGTTGCTGTGAGGATAAAATGTAGGAAAGGAGAGAATGACGTAAGCCACTTTGGGTGCCCATTGGAGAGAAAGGTAGGGTATAAATTAAGGAAATAAATAAGCCCTGTGAGGTAGTCTGTGTGATCGGCCCAAGGTCACCCAGTGAGCTTCCCGGGCAGAGTGGAGATTCAAACCTGGGTCTCCCAGGCCCTAGCCTGATGCTCTAACCACTCCGCCACACTGGCGAAGCGAAGCTGTAGTCCCCACGCTGCTTACTCCACAGCCGCACCACGGACACCGGAGGAACCCCTTTGCAGGCCGCTGCGGGTGCGAAATGCTGAGGAAGTCGGCTTTTGCTAGCCGGCCGGCACCGCTGCTTCTGCCTCTGGCGGATCAATCGCGTAGTTGTCAAAGCCGATCTAGACATTTCCTGAATGTTTTTTGGGTTGCTGACCAAGCATGCTCGCGTGCGTGCTCGCGCTCTCTCTCTGTATGCCATTTACATTGGACAAAATGCTCTGGGGAGCCATTCCGTTGCTGAAAAGGCCCAGCCGTTTTAGTACATGGCACTGGACGCCGGAGGGAGAAGTCCAGTGTGTGTGTTTATTTCAGGTGGGGTTTTTGTTCCCGTGCTGACTCTGCCGACTCTGACTTTTGGCCGACTGGCGTTTCTAATTGATATCCTGCCTTTCTGCCTTAATTTTTTGCTCTGTAAATATGAAATATTACTAGCATTTTGAAAAGGCC
Organism: Euleptes europaea; assembly: GCF_029931775.1. NCBI lineage: Eukaryota > Metazoa > Chordata > Lepidosauria > Squamata > Sphaerodactylidae > Euleptes > Euleptes europaea. The sequence goes on from NC_079332.1 coordinate 18,393,288, forward strand.
CATATAGAAATTAGTTTTCATAATTGATGGTGAGAGCAAGCGTGGTGTCGTGGTGAAGAAGAAGAGTTGGTTTTTATATGCAGTTTTTCTCTGCCACTTAAGGCAGAATCAAACCCGCTTACAATCACCTTCCCTTCCCCTCCCCACAACAGACACCCGGGGAGGTACAGTGAGGGGGGAAAGTATTTGATCCCCTGCTGAATTTGCCCGTTTGCCCTCTGACGAAGAAATGACCAGTCCATAATTTTAATGGTAGGTCTATTGTAGCTGTGAGAGACAGAATAACAACAGGAAAACCCCCAGATACCCAGAAGACAAAAGTCAGAGACTGATGTGGATTATAATGAGTGAAATAAGTATTTGATCCCTTTGCAAAAGATGACTTAGTACTTGGTGGCAAGGTCAGACGTTTCTTGTAGGTGGCCACCAGGTTTGCAAACATCTCAGGAGGTATTTTGTCCCACTCCTCTTTGCAGATCCTCTCCAAGTCAGAAAGATTTCGAGGCTGATGTGTAGCTACTCGAACCTTCAGCTCCCTCCACAGATTTTCAACGGGATTAAGGTCTGGAGACTGGCTAGGCCACTCCAGGACCTTAATGTGCTTCTTCTTGAGCCACTCCTTTGTTGCCTTGGCCGTGTGTTTTGGGTCATTATCATGCTGGAATACCGATTTTCAATGCCCTGGCTGAGGGAAGGAGGTGCTCACCCAAGATTTGACGATACATGGTCCCGTCCATCGTCCCTTCGATGCGGTGAAGGTGTCCTGTCCCCTTAGCAGAAAAACACCCCCAAAGCATAATATGTCCCCCTCCATGTTGGACGGTGGGAATGGTGTTCTTGGGGTCGTAGGCAGCATTCCTCCTCCTCCAAACACGGCGAGTTGAGTTGATGCCAAAGAGCTCGATTTTGGTCTCATCTGACCACAACACTTTCATCCAGTTCTCCTCTGGGTCATTCAGATGTGCATTGGCAAACTGCAGACAGGCCTGTACATGTGCTGTCTTGAGCAAGGGGACCTTGCGGGCTCTGCAAGATCTCAGTCCTTCACGGCGTAGTGTGTTACCAACTGTTTTCATGGTGACTATGGTCCCAGCTGCCCTGAGATCATTGACAAGTTCCCCCCGAGTAGTTCTGGGCTGCTTCATCACCGTTCTCATGGTCATTGCAACTCCACGAGATGAGATCTTGCATGGAGCCCCAGACCGAGGGAGGTTGACGGTTAGGGTTAGGGTTGTCACCTTCTCACCAAGCTGCTTGGCAATAGTCTTGTAGCCCAGTCCAGCCTTGTGCAGGTCTACAATCTTGTCCCTGACATCCTTGGACAGCTCTTTGGTCTTGGTCATGGTGGCTAGTTTGGAATCCGATGGATTGACTGCTTCTGCCGACAGCAGAACCCTAACCCTAACCCTAATCTGGCTGGTTGATAGGGAATCAAATACTTATTTCACTCATGCACATCAATCTCTGACTTTTGTCTTCTGGGTTTCTGGGGTTTTTCCTGTTGTTATTCTGTCTCTCACAGCTACCATAAACCTACCATTAAAATTATGGACTGGTCATTTCTTCGTCAGAGGGCAAACGGGCAAATTCAGCAGGGGATCTAATACTTTTTCCCCTCACTGTGGGTGGGGCTGAGAGAGCTGTGACTAGCCCAAGGTCAACCAGCTGGCTTCACGTGGAGGAGTGGGGAAACAAATCCAGTTCACCAGATTAGCCTCTGTCGCTCATGTGGAGGAGTGGGGAATCAAACCCGGTTCTCCAGATCAGACTCCACCACTCCAAACCACTGTTCTTAACCACTACACCACGCTGGCTCTCTAACAGTGAACTCTAATCTGGTGAACCGGATTCGATTCCCCACTCCTCCACATGTGCAGCAGACTCGTAATTTAGGGAACTGGGTTCGATTCCCCACTCTTCCACGTGAGCAGTGGACTCTAATCTGGTGAACCAGGTTGGTTTCCCTGCTCCTCTACTTGAAGCCTGCTGGGTGACCTTGGGCTCGTCACCATTCTCTCCGAACTCTCTCAGCCCCACCTACCTCACATGGTGTCTGTTTTGGGGAGGGGGAAGGGAAGGCGATTGTAAGCAGCTTTGAGACTCCTTAAAGGTAGAGAAAAGCAGGGTATAAAAGCCAACTCTTCTCACAAGCTGATTTCCTGGATTTGGCACTAGGCAGCTTATTTACAGCCCCTCCTGATAAGAAGAATTGCTCTTGAGTGAAATTCTTTTCCGGAAATGTTCTTGGAAAGTTCCACGCTGCACCCCTCTTAAGATGGGATCCATGAGGTCAATATGACTGCAGGAATATTATGATCTTGGAAGTGGATAACTGCAGATGGTTTGTTTCGGAGATAAGCGAACTGCTGAGAGTAAGTAGTTGGAACCTAACAGGAGTCCATCCGGCCTTGGTCAACCCAGATAATAGTATTTGTTTAAGCAGTTGTTGGGGCAGCAAAGTACACAAGTACATCCTCTGTGCTGATAACTTATCAATGTCGGATGACGGGCAGGCAGAAAATGTCCCCTGTTGAGCTAGTATTTGTTTTGAAAGTGATCAGAATCCTATACGGTGGATGGTGAACCCAAAGGGGGTCTTCTGGGGAGGGGCTGTGGCTCAGTGGTAGAGCACCTGCTTGGCATGCAGGAGGTCCCGGGTTCAAACCCCAGTGGCATCTCCAGTTAAAGGAACTAGGCAAGTAGGTGATGTGAAAGACCTCTGCCTGGGGCCTTGGAGAACAGCTGCCGGTCTGAGTAGACAAACCTGACCTTGACGGACCAAAGGTCTGATTCAGTATGAGGCAGCTTCATGTGTGTAGACATAACCTGTTTTTTTAGAATGATTCTTGGGGTCTGGGAAGTAGCATCAAAGACCAATAAATTCACACTATATATAACAATCTTACAGCATTTCAAATAAAATAGGATATAAAAACTTTTATCAAAATTAAAATCAGATTGAAAGGTAAAGGTGCGAGCACCGGGTCATTCCTGACCCATGGGATGACGTCACATCCCGATGTTTACTAGGCAGACTCTTTTTTAGGGGGTGGTTTGCCAGTGCCTTCCCCAGTCATCTTCCCTTTACCCCCAGCAAGCTGGGTACTCAGATTACTGCATAGTAATTTGACAATTATCTCTTTCCTATAAACAAAACAGCCATCAGGTTTCTCTCCTTTTGAAATCCAGTAGTTTAAGCTCAACTTTATCTGCGTCTTCTGCTTTTTAATTTACTACGTACTTTAATCTCCACAAGGCAAAATTTGGCAACCTGTCTTGTAGTCGAAGGGTTTTCTTCTGCCAGTAGTCTTCCAAGTTTATATTTGTTAGAATAACCAGATAGGTTTTCCAATAGTGGGGATAATATGGCGAGTCGAAGCTGATTATATATAGGGCATTTAAAGAAAATGTGCTTCCTAGTCTTGACTTCTCTGCATGGACAGATCCTCCTCTCTAGCAGAATCTTATTATATCTACCTTCCATTACAGCAGATGGTAGTACATCGCATCTAGCTAGTGTAACGATTCTGTGTAGTTTGATTACACTTAGCTCCATATGATATGAGAGCAGCGCTAGTATATATCTGTTTTTTTGTAGATGATAAGAAGCCGGGTGTCCTTGCTATGTCTTATTTATTTTATTTACTGTATTTATACCTTGCTTTTCTCCCCACTGTTCCAAAAGTGGCTTGCAGCATTCCCCCCTTTATCCTCTAGTCGCAGCTTTCTTAGAGCTCTCTCAGCCCCACCTACCTCCCAGGGTTTCTGTTGTGGGGAGGGGAAGGGAAGGTGATCATAAGCCAGTTCTCCAAGAGAACCCGGTTCTCCAAGACTGTGCATGCCATTATCAATCTGGGCAGAACTGTCATCAAAGAAGTTGTGTGGTGGGGATGAAACAACAGAGAGGCCACCTGATGTCTTATCAGAAACTAAAGTATCTGACTCTCTAAAGCTTATACCCAGAGGCCACCAAAGGTTTATAGGGGAGAGGCCATGGCTCAGTGGTAGAGCCTCTGCTTGGCATGCAGAAGGTCCCAGGTTCATAGAATCATAGAGTTGGAAGTGACCACTAGGGCCATCAAGTGCAGCCCCCTGCACAATGCAGGACATTCACAACTACCTCCTCCCTCCACACCCCTAGTGACCAGAAGATGCCCAAGATGCCCTCCCTCTCATCGTCTGCCTAAGGTCACAGAATCAGCATTGCTGACAGATGGCCATCTAACCTCTTCTTAAAAACCTCCAGGGAAGGAGAGCTCACCACCTCCCGAGGAAGCCTGTTGTTCCACTGAGGAACCGCTCTAACTGTTAGAAAATTCTTCCTAATGTCAAGACAGAAACTCTTTTGATTTAATTTCAACCCATTGGTTCTGGTCCGACCTTCTTGAGCAACATAAAACAACTCGGCACCCTCCTCTGTATGACAGCCCTTCAAGTAGTAGAAGATCTTATTCCCTCTCAGTCTTCTCTTCAGGCTAAACATCCCCAGCTCCTTCAACCTTTCCTCATAGGACTTGGTCTCCAGACCCCTCACCATCTTTATTGCCCTCCTCTGGACACTTTCCGGCTTGTCTACATCTTTCTTAAATTGTGGTGCTGTCAGCCCTTGGCCCACAGAACCAGAAATCACCACAAAGTCGTATAGAGTCCAAACAGGTGGATTTTACTGATCAAATAGGCATACAGTGCAAACGAATAAAATGACAGCTATGAAAGGCTCACTAGCTGGGAGATATTATAAGGCAGGAAAGGCGGGAGATTACACGCAGGAATACAGTTTCCCAGGAGCTGAGTTCCCAGGCTTAGGCTTAGGCATGCGACCTTGGGGGGCAGACAATACAGCACAGAGACAGCGGCAATAACGAAACCGAGATAGCAGCCTGACATTCTGCTCCCCTCAAGGCCCCCTCCCAGTTCGCAAGGGGGCTGGCCTGTTTGGGTAAGCAATGTGAAAGGCGTCAATGAGGTCGGGGGCGGAGACATCCCGTGCGCGCACCCATTCGTCATAGGCAGGGGGGAAATGTTTCCAACGAACTAGATACTGGAGAGTACCATGGTGAATACGGGAGTCAAGGATCTTGGAGACTTCGAAGTGTTCTTCCCCCCCCACCATGATGGGTTGCGCAGGCGGTGGGTCCGGATGCCACCGTGGAGAAGCAACATGGGGTTTGAGGAGGCTTATGTGGAAAACAGGATGCACACGCCTCAAAGATTTGGGGAGAGCCAGTTCCACTGTGACAGGGTTTATGACCCGAGTAATGGGGAAAGGGCCAATGAATTTGGCGCTGAGCTTATGGCACGGTTGGGTGGAACGGAGGTTTTTGGTGGAAAGGTAAACCAGAGCACCCACTTGCAGATCACCCCCGGGGGAGCGATGTTTGTCAGCTTGCGCTTTGTATTTACGTTTGGCCCGGTCGAGGTTGCTAACGAGCCAGGGCCAAGTGGTACGGAGGGCGTATGCCCAGGAGGCAATGTCGGGGTTCCCCTCCCCCTCTACATCATCTGTAGGAACGATGGGACTGAAATCTTGTCCATACACAGCAAAAAACGGGCTAAAACCTGTGGATTGATGCATGGCATTATTGTAGGCATATTCTGCTAAAGGTAGCAGTTCCACCCAGTTATCCTGGTGGTAGTTAACATAACAACGCAAATAACATTCGAGTACAGCATTGACACGTTCAGTTTGACCATCGGTTTGAGGATGGTATGCACTAGACAATCCCTGTTCCACCCCCACCAACTTGAGGAAAGCTTTCCAAAACTTAGAAACGAAACCACTTCCGCGGTCACAAATTATTTTACGCGGAAACGAATGTAAACGAAATATATGCGTCACGAAGAGGCGGGCCAGTTTCTGAGCAGAGGGGATCCCTGCACATGGAATCAAATGTATTTGCTTAGAAAACAAATCAGTAACAACCCACAACACAGTTTTACCCCCACTGAGAGGGAGATCAGTCATGAAGTCCATAGCGATCACTTCCCAAGGTTTGCTGGGCGTTTCAAGAGGTTGTAGCAGTCCCGGGGGTTTGCCCTGCGATCGTTTCGCAGCGGCACAAACGGGACAGCTGCGGATGAAGGAGTCAATGTCGGAACGCATGCCCCCCCACCAGAACTGTCTGCGCAATAAGTGAAGGGTCTTCAGAAACCCAAAGTGCCCAGCTGTTTTGGCTCCATGAGCTAAATGTAAAACGTCCTTCCGGAGAGCTTTGGGTACATACAATTTTGAGTCTTTGTACCAGGACCCCCCTTGTTCCAAAACACCAGGAGGTAGGGTATGAGCGGAACGTTCTAAAAGGCACTGGTCCCGAAGGACAGTTAAAAAGGATTCGGAGATGGGGAGTTTGGAGGGAGCCCCCCCGTCGGTTCTGGAGATCTGAGAAATAGTTATAGGGCTAGTGCTTACGTGTGGCGGCGCGCAGACTGCAGGCGGCTGAGCGGTCGGAGGGGTAGGAGGGGCGGGAACTCCGGTCTGTTGCGGTGGCGGCTGGGCAGCCGGTTGGGCTGGCGGAGCTTGCGAGGTGTGTTGATGCTGGGATCGGGTCTGCACAGCCAGCATAGGTAGGGCCCCACGTTGCATAGGGGTGAACAGAGAGTTGGTGGGTCTTTCGAGTTTTACCGGATATTGTGGTAAACGGGAGAGGGCATCCGCGAGAACGTTCTGCTTCCCAGGGACGTGCTTCAGGGTGAAACGGAACTGAGCAAAGAACTCCGCCCACCGTTGTTGTTTCGCCGATAGCTTATGGGACCCCGTGAGGGCAGCTAGATTTTTGTGATCGGTCCAAACTTCAAAGGGTATTTTAGACCCTTCCAAGAATTGCCGCCATAAAGTCAGTGCATGATGAACTGCAGAGGCCTCTTTCTCCCAGATGGGCCAGTTTAATTGAGCGTGCGCAAATTTTTTTGAAAAGTAAGCGCAAGGGTGAAGAAGACCGTCCGGTCCTTGCTGGAGGAGAGCCCCTCCCATGGCTACATCGGAAGCATCGACTTGCACAATGAACATTTGATTTGGGTCTGGGTGCCGTAGCACCGGCTCCGAAGTGAAGAGGCGTTTGAGGGCCAGAAAGGCGGCTTGGCATTGCTCAGTCCATAGGATCTTTGCGGAGGGCAAGGCAGCCGAGCTTACTTTTCCTTTAGTTTTCAGCAGGTCCGTAATGGGTAGAGCCACTTGGGCGAAGTTAGGGATGAATCCCCGATAGAAGTTTGCAAATCCCAGAAATTGCTGTACTTGCTTACGGTTGGTGGGGGGAGTCCAATCGAGGACGGCTTGGACTTTGGCGGGGTCCATGCGAAGACCTTGGTGGGAGATGATGTATCCCAAAAACGTGAGTTTGCTTTGGTGAAATTCACACTTAGCTAGTTTAGCGAACAGTTGATGGTTACGCAGGCGTTGTAGAACTTCTCTGACCAGAGTCACATGCTCGTCCATAGTTTTCGAATAAATGAGAATGTCATCTAAGTAGACCACCACCCCACGATATAGAAGGTCATGTAGGATTTCATTGATGAGTTGCATGAAGACCCCCGGGGCCCCTTTTAATCCGAACGGCATTACAAGGAATTCATACATTCCGAAACAGCTAGAGAAGGCAGTGAGGTGTTCATCTCCTTCGCGGATACGGACTCGGTAGTAGGCTTCCACCAAGTCTAATTTAGAGAACACACGGCCTTCCTGTAATTGTCCCAAAATATCCGATATTAATGGGATAGGATAGGCGTTGGTCTGGGTAACCGCATTGAGCTTTCTGAAGTCAATGCACAGGCGAAGGTCGCCCTCTTTTTTCCGGACGAAAAACGCGGGGGCCGAGTTTGGGGCATTCGAAGGGCGAATGAACCCTCTGGCGAGGTTTTTGTCCAAAAAGTCCCGGAGGACAGTGCGCTCGGAAGCGCTCATAGGGTAAATCTTACTTTTGGTTAATGTGCAGTCCTTTACTACTTCAATCGCACAGTCTGAGGCCCGGTGGGGGGGTAAGGCATCACATTCCTTAAGGTCGAAGACATCTTCAAAGTCCCGGTATACAGCGGGTAGAGCCGGTGGTACTGGGGCAGTAGAGGTTAACGCTGGAACGGGCGGAAATGGCAGAGCAAAGTTTTGCCGATGCTGGTCGCAGGTGGGACTAGCGAAAGAAATAGTGTCTGTTTCCCAATCAATACTGGGACTATGTCCTTTAATCCAGTTAATTCCCAAGACCACTTCAAATCGGATAGGGGCTATAGTGAAGTCTATTTGTTCCCAGTGGGAACCAATTCCCATTGCCACCCCTATGGTGCGATGATCAACCGGACCCCCCTGGAATTGGCTCCCGTCCATTTGAGCAAATTGGACGGGGGCGGGTAAAGCCTCTGAGTCGGCTCTGAGGGCAGCAAACGTGGCTTCGCTTATGAGAGTGCGACAGCAACCGGAGTCAATTAGTGCTTTGACGGGGATTTGTGGACCTCCGTTAAGTTGTTGTAAAACTGCATCTACGTAGACGGTGGAGTCCACTTCTTTGATTTTGGTAGGAGCATTCGGTTTGATAGGAAGATCCTGAGAGGTCTGTGGAGATGCTCCATTCACCACAGACCGGAGCCGTTTTTTGACAAGTCGAGGGGAGATTCCAGGTTTAAGGCTGGAGAAATCCAAGGGTTTTCCTCATCCGAAGAGGGAAAGCTGTCCCCCAATGGGGCACTTGTAATCCGAGACCCGGCGGGGTCGTTGGAAGCAGGCAGGGAGGCTGGGTCCCCGGCATGGAGTGCAGAGGGTGTGGGCCTTCCCGGAGCTGCGCTGCGGGTGGCCGCGGTGCCTCTGCGTGGTGGACGACCTCGGGCGCGGGTTGTCGTGCTGGGACGAAATAATTCCTGGCGGCGTGGGCAAACGGCTGCAAAGTGGCCCATTTCTCCGCATGTAAGACAGGCACCCCTCTGAAATCGGACTTCACGTTCCTGGAGCGGACGTGGGGGATTTCGTGGGACGAGCAGTGGTGCCTTGGGTTGAGGCTTTTGGGTGCCCTTCTCCTTGTGCTTTTGACGGACGAGAGAAATAAAGCGGCGGCGGCTTTCCACTTCCTCGGCTAATAGGATCCAGCCTTCGAGGGTATCGGGATCGCCCCGCATGTAAGACCAGTTCAGAATGTCAGGATGCAAGGCTTCCCTGAAATGATGGATTAGGGTGGTCTCGGGCCAACCTACAATTTTACTTGCCAGTCGCTGAAATTCATCGGCAAATTCCCGAACTGTAGCAGAGCCTTGTTTTAATTGTAAAAGTTCCGTTTTGGCTCTTTCTCCCAGGAAGGGGTCCTCAAACCTCCTTCTCAGGGCAGTCATGAAGTTGTTGAGGGAACGAATCGCACGAGAGCGGGTGTCAAACTGGAGGACCATCCAGTCAGCCGCTTTGCCTGTCAGGAGGGAAGCTACGTACCGCACCCGGCTATCTTCCGTGGGGAAAAGTTGACCTTGTTCTCGCATATAACTGTCCACTTGATGCAAGAAACAAGGCAAAGTCTCAAGAGATCCGTCATACGTAGTCCTCAATTTGAGTTGCTTCCAAGGGCCGGGCGCGGGCTGACCCGGTTGCACGGGTGGTCCGGGCAGAGGAGCAACAGGAGCTCCAGGAGGCAAGGGTGGAGCAGGCACATTAGCAGGTGGTTGCACGGGTGGTTGGAGCGGAGGAGCAACAGGTGCTCCAGGAGGTAAGGGTGGAGCAGGCACATTAGCGGGTGGTTGTACGGGTACCGCCTGACCCGGTATCGGAACGGGCTGTCTCTGAGCTATCAGGGTTTGTTGTAATTGCCTGTTCTCGTGAAGCATAAGTTCCATTACTTCTTGGAGTTGATCCACACGGTCGGAGAGCTCCCGATTCTGGGCTCGTAAAAGATGAACCTCCTCACTTGGGCCCCCAGTAAGATGAGGCTTACTGGTTCGGAAGCTCGTGGCCCATTGAGAGCTATCCCCATATAAATCCTCGTCTTCAGACTCATCTGAGTCTCGACGTCGGTCAGCCAAACGGCGTGCGCGTTGGGTCGTACGCGACGGGACAAACGCCGGGGAAAAGGTGAGACCTGATAGTCCCAGTACATAGTCCTTGGGGCGCGTGTCCACGTTCGCCTGATTCCTTGCTGCAGCCGCCCTGGCTGCTTCCGCCGCCTCTCTCTCTCTTGCGACCCTAGCCGCTTCGGCGGCTTGCTGATCCGCAAGAACTTTGGCGTTCTCAAGTCTTAGGGCAGCCTCTGCCGTAATGCGCGGCAAAAGTTCTGTCTCGAGGAGCAAGAGTATGGGGTCAGGTTCCCCGCCCAGCAGAGGTTGTACTCGAACCGCCAGTGCGGATGCCTCGGCTCCAAACGTCGGGGTCAAAACTTGAGCCAAGGTGGCTACCGGGGTGTCCTTTGTACATTCCACAAGGAGAAGAGCGGTGCTAATAGCGACTCGCTTGGCCTCAGCCTGGCAGCTGGCCGCATCCGGGATCAGGGAAAAACCCTCCGGTGGGGCTCCCGCCATGGTAGAAAGAGTTTGTCGAGAAATAAGATTATCCAGAAGTCCAGTTAATATTTGTAAATCCTCAGTCGCCAATCGGGCATCGTCCAGTAATTGATCCAAGTCCTGAAGATCTAAACGAGCATCAGTATCCTCCGATGTTAACATCCAGAGACGTCCTGTAAGAGATTGCCACTGCGCGTGTACCAGTCCCCTCAAGCGGCAAACCTCTCGGTTCGTCCGGAAAAGTTCAGCAATTAAGTCTTGTAACAGAGTAGGGTCCTCTGAGAAGGGCTCCAGGGTAGTAGATCACCTGGAGAGCTGCATAGCTCCCATCCAAGTGGCAGGCGAACCCCCCTGGGCTCCAGCCTGGCTAGGAGAACGGTGAAGATGTGAGATAGCTGTCATAATGTCAGCCCTTGGCCCACAGAACCAGAAATCACCACAAAGTCGTATAGAGTCCAAACAGGTGGATTTTACTGATCAAATAGGCATACAGTGCAAACGAATAAAATGACAGCTATGAAAGGCTCACTAGCTGGGAGATATTATAAGGCAGGAAAGGCGGGAGATTACACGCAGGAATACAGTTTCCCAGGAGCTGAGTTCCCAGGCTTAGGCTTAGGCATGCGACCTTGGGGGGCAGACAATACAGCACAGAGACAGCGGCAATAACGAAACCGAGATAGCAGCCTGACAGGTGCCCTAAACTGAACACAGTACTCTAGTTGAGGTCTAACCACAGCAGAGTAAAGCGATACCATCACTTCGCGTGATCTGTTGATGCAGCCCAAGACTGCATTGGCCTTTTTAGTTACAGCATCACACTGCTGACTCATGATCAGTGTTTGGTCTACTAAGACCCCAAGATCCTTTTCACACACACTACTGCTCAAACAAGTCTCCCCCATCCTATAATTATGCCTTTGATTTTTCCTACCTAAATGCAGAACTTTACATTTGTCTTTGTTGAAGTGCATTTTATTAGTTCTAGCCCATTTCTCCAGCCTGCATCTTGGCTCTGGTTCAACACCCTGGCATCTCCACTTAAAGGGTCCAGGCAAGTAGGTGATGAAGAAGAAGAAGAGTTGGTTTTTATATGCCTGAGCTGCTGGTCTGAGTAGACAGTACTGACTTTGATGGACCAAGGGTCTGATTCAGTAGAAGGCAGCTTCGTGTGTTCATAATGAGATGGGGATGTGGCTCAGTGGTAGAGCATCTGCTTGGCATGCAGAAGGTCCCAGGTTCAATCCCCAGAATCTCCAGTTAAAGGAACTAGGCAGGTGATGGGAAAGACCCCCACAGAGCCTCTGCCAGTCTTAGACAGTACTGACTTTGATGGACCAAGGGTCTGGTTCAATAGAAGGCAGCTTCATGTGTTCATGTGCACCCTCTGAAACGAAAGAGGTGTTGACTTCCTCAGCAGATCTGAGCCTCGGATTCCCCACCTGATCCGTTTGGAGGTTGCTTGTCTCAAGCATGCCCTAAAAGGCCCCGGAGGTGGCACGGTGTGCAGACTGCAGTCCTGGCGGGCAGAGGTGGGCAGGAAGCAGCCGGCTGCTTTACATTTCTGTCAAGGAAGAGCTGAAGTAGTCGTGTGGTTTTTCCGGTACGCCGGTGCCTGCCTGCCAGGCTGAGAAGGCAGCTGCTCCCCGCTGGGCTGGGCTAGAAGTGAATGCCTTGCTATATTCAGTCCCTGCGAAGGTTAACTGAGGCTGGGGTCACACAGAGTCACCCGCGGAGGACTGAGCCGTATGACCCCTCGCTCACTTTGCTGTGGCTGAGGTGCATAGCTGCAGAATATCTGTGGCTCAGAAAATATCTGACCCCATCTGCCAGGAGACGGGGCAGAGTGAGGTTACATTTCCTGGTCTCACCTTTTTGCAAAAACACCCTGTGTTTTGGGCTTGTGGTTTGGCAGCCTGGTGTTTAAAACCTTCCCTCATTTACTGAAAAGTTAGATTTTTTTGTTTAAACTCCTTGTAATGGCTATAATCACATAAGCAGGACTGGTTGTGTTCTGTGAAACAAAAGTACCGAAGCTGGCTGTCCTACGTCGGTTGCTAAATTAGGTGCAGACTTCAGACATGTGGAACCTTTTAGAATATTTTTTGCAGTTTTTAATACTTCCTAAGGAGCTGCAGGTATTAATCTGTAGTTATCACTAGTTCTATTTACTGTGTGTTGGTCCCTTGCATACTTTTGAGTTCTGCAGAAAGATGTCAAATGGTACTGGAGAGGAGAAGACTGAGAGGGGATATGATAACCTTCTTCAAATACTTGAAGGACTGTCACAAAGAGGAGGGTGCTGAGTTGTTTTCTGTTGCCCCAGAAGATCGGACCAGAACCAACGGGTTGAAATTAAAGCAAAAGAGTTTCTGTCTAGACATCAGGAAGAACTTTCTAACAGAGCATTTCTAACCTAGCCCCTCCTACTTTTAAAAAGCACTTGGTGGGCACTAGAAAAGGTCTTGATGGGTGCCATTGTGCCCATGGGCACCACATTGGGGAGCCCTGCATTAGGGTATGCAATTGATCCAGATTTTTCTTTTTTGCAAGTGTATGCAAATACGTGCTGCTTTTGTGCCATTTCTCTGCCTCTGTCTGGGGCTCCCCAATAGTGTGGCATTCTTGCTATAGGGTGGGAGAAGAGAGACCAAGGGTTCCAGGGGGCTGGGATGGGACTCGCAGTTGGCAGTGAAGTCCCACACCTGGGCTTTAGAAGTTCTGCCCAATGCCCTGCCCACTTTGGTCTGGCTGGGTATGAGACCATCTGCCAGTGCAGAGATGCACAACGCCGTGGCGTTCCTGGTTCTGATTTGGGAAGGCATCCGGAACCCTTTTGTCTTGGCAGCTTAACGGGATTTTTCTTTTTTGCCATCAAGTTGCAGGGTTTTAAAGGCAAGAGACAAACAGAGGTGGTTTGCAGTTGCCTCCCTCTGTGTAGCAACTCTGGGCTTCCTTGGTGGTCTCCCATCCAAGAACTAACCAGGGCTGATCCTGCTTAGCTTCTGAGATCTGATGAGTTCAGGCTAGCCTGGACCATCTAGGTCAGGGCAAGAGACAAACAGAGGCGGTTGGCCATTGCCTGCCTCTGCGTAGCAACCCTGGACTTCCTTGGTGGTCTCGCATCCAAGTACTAACCAGGGCTCACCTTGCTTAGCTTCTGAGATCTGATGAGATCCACCCAGCCCAGGCAGTCCAGGTCAGGGTAATAAGATAAACAGGGAGGAAGAGACCTCAGTTGAATTTTAAAATTTGATTTTTATCCTGTGCACTTGAGGTGTGTGTGTGTGTGGGGGGAGATTTTGGCATGCTCTCTTTCCCTTGTTTTCCCTATCTGTTGAAGTTGGCTTGCTCCTCAGTCCATGGGAGCTGCTTAATCTTTGTTTTGCCATTAAAGTAACCCTATTTGCTCCAGCCAGCTTTTAATTAAAAATAGCAATTAACCTCTTCTGTGGGGCTTCAGAGGCTGCAGGGAGAGCGGAGCTAATCTTGTTAGGCATTTCTGGTATTGCTCTCAAGTAACCTGATGCGGTGTCAATACAACTTGCCAAAACCCAGCGGGCGCCATTTGGAAGGCCCCACTTTGCTCTGCTGACCTAAGATTTGGAGTGCGATTTCTTGCATGCTCCGTTGAAGTAAATTAAAGGGTGCCCAATTTGGTCACTGAAAAGAATAAAATTCCAGTGGTCCATAAGCACGTACATCTCCGTGAGCTGTAATTTGCCTGTCGCCTAGAAAAATCTGTTTATCTCGGGTGAGTCAGCGGAAATCTTGATCGCATCGGCTGGAGCCAGCTGATGGCTATTCTGACTCAGTTCTGGCCTAGCGATCGGGCACTCCTTCTTCCAGATGTGCAGCCGTGGCCGGGTGGCTGAGTATATGCTATACATGCTGGAAGTCCCACGTTCCGTCCTGGGCGTTTCAAATGTGGTGGGTAATAGGGAAGCGTTTGGGGAATGGTTTGGGGAATCTTTGCCACTCCACGTAGACTATACTGAGCTAGATGGACCCGTGGTCTAATTTGGCGCATGATGGCTTCAGATGTTCATGGGGTATCTAGTTGTGCCACACAACCTTTGCCGCACCCATGTGGGTCATGGAGATTAAGCCAGGCCTGGAAATAAAAGCCACTCGTCTGCTTGTAAGAAATGTTATCAAAAGTTGGTGAATTCAGTGTCTTGTCTTTTAAAAAACAACAACCTCAAATGTCTGGGGATGTAGGCTACTCAGAATATTTATTTATTAAAACATTTATAGCCCACCTTTCCTCCTGCTTCAAAGTGGCTTACAATAATAGTTAGAAACATTCCCAGTTAAAACCAGATTAAAATGACAAACCCCACAATACTTGTCTGTTGTTCAAATCTCAAAAGACCCTGGCAAACAGGCAGGGCCTCCTGAAGGTCTCTGAGGAGGGGGGCTTCTCTCCCTTCTTCTGGGAGCCCCTTCCACAGAGCCGGAGCCACGACAGAAAAGGCCCTGGCTCTGGACAATGCCCGATTGTAATTGTAATTACAATTGTAAGCTGGTTTGAGACTCCTTAAAAGGTAGAGAATGCGGGGTATAAAAAACAATTCTTCTTAATGTTCAAGCCTCGGCTTGAGCAATTTTAACGGTGTGAATGAACCAGGTGGAAGGGCTTACTTTCTACCTAGGGGTGTTCTTGTGTTAACGCTTTTCTCCTTGGGGCGTGTGTTGTCCCCCCGCAGGACTTGAATGTAACATGGCGCACAGAGAATCCCGATTTCACCCAGTGCTTTCAGAGTACCGTCCTCGTGTGGATCCCTTGCCTGTACCTCTGGGCTTGCGTCCCAATCTACTTGCCGTACCTCCACCGTCATGACAGGGGCTACATCCAGATGTCGCATCTCAACAAAGCCAAAACAGTGAGTGATGCTGCCGCCGAGGCCGAGGCTGTCTTCCTTTTAGCAGTTGGGGAGGTAGAGGCGGACAGGTAACCCTTCATTCTTGGAGGAGGGTCTTTCTGAAAGGCAGAGCACTTGGAGTTTACGGGACCTCTGGTGCGCCGGCTGTTGTGCAGGAAATGTGCATGCTTGAAGTGGAAGCACCACGGGGCTTTGGCTTGGTCGAGTGTGAGAGGGGGGCTCTGATGCTGCTGCTGGTGTGTCCTGGGGCGGAGCATGCGCAGCGCAATTGGTGCCTTGCCTGGAAAAGAGGGATCGTCCATCTGGCAAGTGGTTTGGCCAACCAGCAGGCATATTCTTCTTTAATCTCTCTTGTTTTCATGAGGACAGACTGGTAAAAAAATGTTTCTTTTCTGTTTCAGGCCTTGGGCCTCTTACTGTGGATAGTCTGCTGGGCAGAACTTTTCTACTCTTTCTGGGAAAGAAATCACAATATTTTCAGAGCTCCGGTTTTTTTAATTAGCCCTACAGTTTTGGGCATCACCATGGTAAGTGAACAACAGCGTTGCGTTCTTCTCTAACATTTTGGGCACTGCAATTTCAGGAAGATGTAGACAAGCTGGGACGGGTCCAGAGGAGGGCAACAAAGATGGTGAGGGGTCTGGAGACCAAGTCCTATGAGGAAAGGTTGAAGGAGCTGGGGATGTTTAGCCTGGAGAGAAGAACACTGAGAGGGGATATGATATCCATCTTCAAGTACTCGAAGGGCTGTCATATACAGGAGGGTGCCGAGTTGTTTCCTGTTGCCCCAGAAGGTCGGACCAGAACCAAAGGATTGAAATTAAATCAAAAGAGTTTCCGTCTAGACATTAGGATGAACTTCCTAACAGTTAGAGCGGTTCCTCAGTGGAACAGGCTTCCTCGGGAGGTGGTGAGCTCTCCTTCCCTGGAGGTTTTTAAGCAGAGGTTGGATGGCCATCTGTCAGCAATGCTGATTCTATGACCTTGGGCAGCTCATGAGAGGGAGGGCATCTTGGCCATCTTCTGGGCATGGAGTAGGGGTCACTGGGGGTGTGGGGGGAGGTAGTTGTGAATTTCCTGCATTGTGCAGGGGGTTGGACTAGATGACCCTGGTGGTCCCTTACAATTTTATGATTCTGTGAATTAATCACTTGTTGGCAAAGAAGCTTGTTTTGGTTCTGGATTCGGAACAGCAGAAGGGACTGAAATTTTGAACAGTGACCTTTTATCATTGTTGCTTTACTCCTGTTGTTTTATTGTGTTATTATAACCATTTGATTTATATTGTAGGCTTTATTGAGTTCTGCAAGGGTGGTTAATAAATATTTTAAATAAATTAAAGCGCCTTGCACCAATAAATGTCTTGAATGTGCCCTCAGAACACGGATTTTGCCTGCATCTGGGCTCGAGGGTTGTTGGGCACAGGGGTTTGCTGGATTATCTGGTCTTGCTGCAGCCATGAGAAATAACCAGGTCTCTTTTTTACATTTCTGTCCTCAGCTGCTCGCCACGTTTTTGATACAGTACGAGAGGATGAAAGGAGTCCAGTCTTCAGGTGTGATGCTGACTTTTTGGCTTATTGCGCTGTTATGCGCGGTCGTCACTTTCAGGTCCAAAATATTGCAGGCCTCCGGCACGGTAAGCCCCTGCAGCTGGGCCCAGAGAACTCCTGGAGTTTGCTTGTTTAAAGATTGATTGGGTGATTCTGCCAGAGCGGAAGACACTGAGCGAGTTAATGGCCCATTAAATGCTCCCTAAGAGCCGTTTAGGTTGTGCTTGATTTGGTTATTGTCTTCCTCTTTCACATTTAAAATTCTCGTCAAAGCCCTTGTTGATCTGGCCAGGGGACTCTCAAAACACCCTCTTGGAAACGGGTCCGGAGATGTGGGTGTCTGCAGATAAAAGAGCTTGTGGAATGTTTTGTCCGTATTCCTGATGTAGACTTTTCTATTCCCTTTTTAATACGTAATGCTTCGTTGGCATGCAGTGAGCGCATGCACACACACAATGTGGATGCTCTATTAATTAAAAAATGCGCCTTCGTTCCATATATTTGTCTTTTCTGCCTGCTGTATAAAGTGGTTCCCTTTTGACAGTTTTAACTGGACAATGTTCCTCTGTATGCATGGTTTCTGTTATCCTTGCATAGCAGATCAGAAGAACTAGTTGTGCATAGATCTACGTGCCGATGGATCACTGCTTTACCAGGTTGATACTTGCATACACATTCTGTATGGGAGACCAATACAGCCCAGTATGAGAACAACTTGCAGGCCTTCCAACTAGAGGGCTTTACAATTTTGCAAGCCTGGGCTGGTATATGGTTGTCTGTATATATTGAGATATTTGTCAATACTTGGGTATGCATTATATGGGTTTAATTTGACCACTGATGAAGGCCTGCTGGCCGAAAACGTCTGGCATGTGGTATAGGTTTATCAACCTTTTAAGATGCCATTGTGTCACGTTTTACCATTTTTAATGTTTTTAATACTTATATAGCGCCTTAAAATAAAATATATTTCTCTATTATCCTTTTATCTTTTTCACCCAGCCATGGGTACCCAGCTTTTGGTTTTTTAAGGTTGGGTTCTTTCCCCCTTTTTTTCTTGTTCTGTTTCTCATGGAGGGGTAATGCAGGGGTTGAACACATGAAGCTGCCTTCTACTGAATCAGACCCCCCCTTGGTCCATCAAAGTCAGTATTGTCTACTCAGACCAGCAGTGACTCTCCAGGGTGTCAGGCAGGGGTCTTTCCCATCACTCACTTGCCTAGTCCCTTTAACTGGAGGTGCTAGGGATTGAACTGGGACCTTCTGCATGCCAAGCAGATGCTCTACCACTGAGCCACAGCCCCTCCCAACAGGGTTACGAACCTATTTGGCATGGTGAGCCAACTGAGCAGGCACAGTTCAAGAATAAAACTGCAACCATCTGCCATGTAGCCAAATGGTTTTTCTTGGCTGGCCCAGTTTGGTTTTCCCTTTCTGGAGCTGCTCATCAGAAAGTTACTTGTTGATAGGAATGCTTAAACCCGGTGTCTAGATGTGCCGATGGAAGATGGGGCAGGCTTGTGTGATTGCCAGCAATGGGCGGCGATGGAGGAAGAAGCTGCCTTCTGCTTAGTGCTGGGATGGGCTTTATGGCTCTTTGGTCAATCAAGAGCAATGTGTGGCGTGCGGCAACTGCCATGCCCAAGGTTGTTGTTAACTGCCGCGTCCGATTGATTCTTCCAGGGCGCTGATATTGATGCGTTCCGTTTCGCTACCTTCTACATCTACTTCATCTTGGTGCTCCTGCAGCTGATCCTGTCCTGTTTTGCTGAGCGCCCGCCTTTGTTTTCTAAAGTGGTTCACGTCCCCGTAAGTAACAAGTTGTGATTTTGCCTCAGGAGGGGGGTGGGAGCTCTGCGAGTTTCGCTTGAGAATCTGAAGTGCTGGTCCCTAATCACATGTCATATTTTTACCTGGCTGGTGGTGGAAAGTGCTGTCAAGTTGCAGCCGACTCGTGGAGACCCCCAGAAGGCTTTCAAGGCAAGAGACTAACAGAGGTGGTCGGCCATTGCCTGCCTCTGCGTAGCAACCCCGGGCTTCCTTGGTGATCTCCCATCCAAGTACTAACCAGGCCTGACCCTGCTTAGCTTCTGAGATCTTATGAAATTGGGCTAGCCTGGGCCAACCAAATCAGGTGATTTTTACCTGACTGAGTGTAAACAAGTGCTTAAACTAATTATTCTGGGATGATTTGTATCCCAAAAGCCCTCAGTGTTGTGGGTTGATTTGGTAATGGTTTTACTGAAAGACCGTCTTGTTGCAATTTTTCTGTTTCTATAAATATTTGCAATGTGGACTTTTTTTTTCTTTTTGCATCAAGGCGTGTGATGAACAACCATTGAGAGGAACTGTAAGAACCCTCTTAGGGTCAGATCCAGCCATCTTTTGCACTCACCCGCACCTAAGGATTGGTTTATTATCCTATCCCACGTTATTTTTGTTCATGCAGACCCCCTCCCCCAAAAAGCTGAATGGATCCAACCCGGAAATTGGGGAGTCACTTCTGGAGACTTCATGTTCTTTTGTCTGTTGGTTGACTTATTCATGTTCTTGTTTTACGGCACAGTTGCAAACTGCAAACGGGCTCTCGTGGATAAAAGGGACGGGAAGGCCTGGGTTTGTGCATGGGATTAACGCCATTGCTGTGTTTTGACAGCTGCAGTTCAGCTCCTAATTATGTCCACATTTGGTGTGCATAGTTTATTTTTAGGTGGTGAAGTTCCATGCATACATGTGCACAGCTGGGGGTGGCGGGGGCCCTTTGCTGTGTTTGACCGCAGTGTTTAATGCAGGGTTTTAGCTGGTACAGAAAATAGGGGAAAGGTGGTAAAAATAAATTATAAGTGCAGATGAACACTTTTATGATAGCCTTCTCCCAGTTACACCTGGCTTGATGGCATCTGTATAGCAACCTTGTTTACCAGCCGGTGCTACCGCTGGGACCTGTGTCCCAGGTAGGCTAATTCTAGCCTACCTTTATAGGCCTGTTATAAGGCAGAAGTTATACTGAACAGTGAACAGACTACAGTATTAAATACAGGGATGTTTAGCATTTGTAAATGTACTGCAGATGAGCAAAACCACACAATAGGGCCATGAGCAGACAAGATAGGGAGGGGGCTCTTGTATTTAGGAGATTCTCCTATTGCACAGAAAAATATAAATTAAACAAAAGGAAAGGGGGGATACAAACATCATGATGGGAGCCAAGCATGGACAGGTGTGGAATGTTGAGAGCAGTGGAGTGTCAGTTAAAAGGGGGAAAGCAGAAATTGGTTTACACAGATGCCGGGAGCTGATCAAATCCGGGAGTGGGAGATTGGATGGGGGGTGGGGGTAGAATTCCTGGCTATTGGTGGCTGGAAAGACTTGTAATGTCAAGCACTGATATATTGGCATAAAAATTACCTTAAAGTGCATGCATTTTATTTGGGGAGATGACAAAGTAGAACAAAAAATATTAATCATGTGCTAGATTTGCTTCAGGGTGAAAGGAGATTGAAATAGGTCTTTTCAGGTCAAAACAGCAGGTACGAGAAGTATGAAGCCATCCCTACCTCCCTGTGCTAATGTTGCAGTTAAGGGCCCAGATGAATTGAGACACCTGGGGAAATAGAAATTAATTACATATACCTTTGAAAGAGGTGATCGAGACAGAGTAAGCTAAGCCCTTTTTGAAGAAGGGATGTCCCTTTGTAAGGAGACGGGACTGGCAGCCCCAGAGGCGGGAACCAAACCAGGCTACTGGTTCCCTTTTCAGCACCTTGGAAAAATTCAAAGGCACTCATGAGCTCCTGGTTAACAGCAGTGGTTTGGAGCGGTAGACTCTGATCTGGAGAACCGGGTTCAATTCCCCATTCCTCCACATGAGCAGTGGACGCTAATTTGGTGAACTGGGTTGGTTTCCCCACTCCTGCACACGAAGCCAGCTGGGGGACCTTGGCCTAGTCACACTCTCTCAGCTCCACCTCCCTCACAGGGTGTCTGTTGTGGGGAGGGAAGGGGAGGCGATTGTAAGCTGGTTTGATTCTCCCTTAAATGGTAGAGAAAGTTGGCGTATAAAAACCAACTCTTCTTCTTCCTCCTCCTCCTCCTCCTCTTGGTGTGGGTGTCAGAATTCGTAGAAGATTTTAAAAAGAGTATGGCTTCATAGCTGGACTGGATATTTGTCTTCAGTCTAGAGCAGTGGTGAGCAAACCGCGGCTTGTGAGCCGCATGCGGTTCTTTGGCCTCTAGAGTGCGGCTCTGCCACAAATGACCATGTGCGGGCACGTCGGTCGGGTGACGGGAAAATAAAAATTTAAAAAAGCACGCTTTAAGCCAAAGGCAAGTCCCAGTTCAAACCGAAAGCCCGGGCAAGCGGGTCACGAGCTCTATGGAAGCCGCCCTGCCCCGTGATCGGGGATTGGTTCTTAGCTCTTCAGGGGCAGAGCTTTCTTCTCCCGCCTATGAGAGTTAGTGGGGAAAGGGTGAATGGCGTCTCCCCGCTCTCTCCCCTCTCTTCAGTAGAAGAGAAAAAAAATACTACGCCGTGCTTCTCAACCAAGCCTGGGTGCCTCGCCGTCTGGCTTTCCCGAGCCTGCGACGGTTTGAAAGGCAGGCAGGCGCTCCAGTCGGGCTCCGAGTGCCCGAGCGCCCAAAGGTAAGCCGCTCGTTGCGATGCTGAATGAAAGCCGCCGCGGGCTAGATGGCCATGCCAGCAAGTTAGGCTGCCAGCGCCTCCTATTGCTGCTCCTGCTGCTGAAGGGGCTGGAGATGGGGATGGTCCACGCAGAGGCGCGGTCACGTGTTTTTCTCCTTGGAGTGAGACGGAGTGGCGGCGGTGGCGGCAGCTGGACTCATAAACACAGGCACCTCCGCTTGTTTTGGTTTTGGGGCTGTGGAGAGGGGGGGAAAAAGTCGGCGGAGCTGCGGCTCCTGCGGCCGCCCGGGGGGAGGCACGAGCCAATGTCCGCGGCCGCCTCGCCCGTGCCTCTCACCCGCCCTCGCTCTGGGGCGCGCGAGGAGGACAGGGCGCCGCCACCGGCCTCCAAGACTTTCCCGACTGGAATGAAGAGGAGGAGGAGGAAGAGGAAGCAGCGGCAGCAACAGCACCCCCCCCCCCGAGGATGTCCCTTCTTCCCCTCCGCCTGGGCAGCGTCTCCTCTCCCCGGCTACCGCTCCGGCAGCTGCCTGCTGACGTTTGCTGTGGAAATGGCACTTTTCTCTCCCTAGCCCCTATATAGTTTAAGTTTAAGAAATTTGGCTCTCAAAAGAAATCTCACTTGTTGTACTGTTGATATTTGGCTCTGTTGACTAATGTGTTTGCCGACCACTGGTCTAGAGGGGCCTGAGTTCGAATTCTGACTTACCAGTTCTCCGTTGGGGAGTAGTGACCTACCTCGCAGGAATGTTTGTGGAAATGGATGGGAGAGTGGCATGTTCAAGATTAAGGTGGGCTATTCAATGACGAGCTTGGGGAGCGGGGGGGGGGGGAAGCCAGGGGCAGAGAGGTGAGACGTTGACAGGGAAATTGTCTTTTGATGCACGGTAGGCGCTTGGTGGGCCTCTTGGTGTGGGTGGCCCTCTTCTCGAGGTGGAAATGCCTTTTCAGTGCAGCGCCTCCCCATGTGGCCATGTGCTTCTGCCAGGACAAATGTTTTGGCAGCAGTGTGACTTTGCTTTGCCTCCTGGGATCGTGGAGGCAGGGGGAGAGGTTTGCAAGTAGCTTTGTTTGGATAGTTCGCAGCATGAGGATAGTTTGCACCACAGAGCCGGTT
Organism: Euleptes europaea; assembly: GCF_029931775.1. Classification (NCBI taxonomy): domain Eukaryota; kingdom Metazoa; phylum Chordata; class Lepidosauria; order Squamata; family Sphaerodactylidae; genus Euleptes; species Euleptes europaea. Next base: position 18,415,943 of record NC_079332.1, read on the forward strand.
TGTGAATCTGGGACTTTCAAACAGCGGTGTTCTCTTTCCATCGGTTTTGTGTGTTTTCTTCAAAGAGCTCCACAGCTCTGTGTTGCATCACAGTGGGAAGTGTTCTCAGAAAACCTGAATAACTTAAGGAATGCGATAATGCTGGAAACACTTGGCAGCTTGTCCGATTCGCTGCCTCTGCAACCGGCCTGTGGCCAAGCAGATAAAAGGGGCCTGGCCCCTTCTGTGACTTGATGGGGGTTGAGCTGAGCCGCAGGAACGGCGGCAGAAGAAACTTGAGAGCAGGAAGGGAGGAAATCTCTGGATTGTTGATGCGGGGGCACTTCTTGGGGGAAAATAATCAGGACTGGGTGTGGTGGCTCCAAACCTCAAGTGGGTGGCTTGGCTCGGTGCACCGTCCTCTTTCACTTGGGGAATTTCTTGTCGGCTGCTTTGGTTCTGAGTCATGGGGCAGAGGCCATCATGGGCACGCTTTTATGTCCAAAAAAAAAAGGGGGGGCAAAACATGACCCTATAAACACAAGTACCAAGAAGGTCAAGCAAAAAACAGCTAACAAGGCCAACAATACAATTAAGGGCTAAACCATTAAAAAGTTGTCTAAGTACATATACATTTAATACAAGTTAAAACCAAATGATGCTAATGACTCCTATATGGACTTGCAAGGAACCTTCCAAACACATGTTTTAAAATAACACCATTGGCATAATATACACAAACCATAAACTTACAATCACATGTAGACCATACGCGTTTCGGCGTATTTGCCTTCTTCAGTGGTCTAAAAGAAACAAGCACACCAGACTGTGAATTATATAACAAATTTCTACAAATCTTTGTGACTTTTGGGGGTGGAACTAGCAAGGTCTCAATAAATACAGAACTGTAGAACTTGTCTGTTAAAGGCATCCTTACAAATGAAACTTACAGCCTATCTTTAACAAAACATCCAAATCCCACAGTCACAACGTGATATGAAGGTCGGGAGTGATTATCAAGTGTAAAATTTATGGTATGTTGGACTTTTTCTGAATATACAAGCAAGGGTTGGTGGGGGTAACCATGACTGTAATAGGCTTTTCCATTTGTGTTTGGAAGGATCCTTGCAGGGCCACATAGGAGTCATTAGCATCATTTGGTTTTAACTTGCTTTAACTTGTATTCAATTTATACGTACTTAGACAACTTTTTAATGGTTTAGCCCTTAATTTTATTGTTGGCCTTGTTGGCTGTTTTTTGCTTGACCTCGTGGGCACGCTTTGGCCAGGCGGAAAGCAAGCTCAGAGGTCCAGGAAATCATTTTGGGTTAGGCCAGCTGGCCCTCTGGGAGCTGGGGCGGGTGGGTTTCCACTGACTCCACTTTCCAAATAGCATTGTCATCTAGCAGCAGAATCTGCCCCCATTCCAGGGCTGGGTTGACTCCTGCAGGCGAAGAGCTCCTGTAGCCCAGGGGCCCAGAGTCTCTGCTGTGAGCCCGGAAGTCCTCGGTTCGAATCTTGCCTCTGTCATGACCTTAGTAGGTGGTCTTAGTGAAGCTGCTTTCTCTCAGCCTCACCCCCACCATGAGTGTTATGTGCCACCAAGTTGCTTCTAACTTGTGGTGACCCTATGAATTAATGCCCCCCAGAATGTCCTTTCTTTAACAGCCTTGCTCATGTCTCGTAAACTGAGGTGTCGAACTAATTTGTTACGGATACGACATAAATGTCACTTGGTCGGGCTGAGCCATGCCTCACCTGCCCAGATCGAGAGTTGGAGGGGTGGCGGTGGCTGGTGGGCACCCAGTGGGCTTGCCTGCCCAGATCAGGACCGGGGTGGGTGACTGGCAGGATAAGAGCTCTTGAGGGGCTGGATCTGGCCCAGAGGCCGCATGTTTGACACTGTCAAGGTACTCCTCGAGCCGCAGCCCTTGGAACTCCTTGGTAGGTGTAGGAGGCAGGCGTTCTTTTGATAGACTGCCTAGCTCTTTTGACAGACTGCCACCACTCTTGAGTAGGGTCTACACCAGGCTGGGGCCAAGAGCACCCCAGTCTGCCCCTTTGTTGCCGCAGCAACCAACACACCGACCCTGCAGGGTAGCACCTCTGCAACATAGGGTGACACTTGCAATAATATAACCTGGTAAGCGAGATCTGAGCAAGGCTGTCAAAGATAGGACATTTTGGAGGACTTTCATTCATGGGGTCACCATGAGTCGGAAGTGACTTGACGGCACTTAACACACACAAGCGAGTAGCCAAACGTAGACCAACTAGATTAGCTTGAAGCCAGCAGAAGGTCAAGAAGCCAAACAGAGGATTAAAGTTTATAGGTTTATTAGGATCTGCACCTAGTTTCAGTAAAAGTTCTACATAAGCAGAGCAAAAGGAAAATAACAAAACTTATCAAACATCTAACTCCACAGTAAGGTAGGGTTTAGCAAGGCTTTTTGGTATGCAAGACAATTTACCGAATCAGCACTCAGGATATCATCTAAGGTGGCAAAATTCAGCATCCCTTCCTAGAGAACAAAAGGCAATGGGGATGGTCTCTGCGCCCTCCAGCACGCCGAGTACCCCACACTTGCTGGCTAGAACTAGTTCTTTATCCCCAGGGTGGGGGATCTCTTGCCCAGTCAGGGGTTGCTAGGAATTACCGCGAGGTGTGTCAGATTGTGCTGAGCAAGCTTTCTTAATTAATTTCTCCTTTGCAATGTGGTTGTAACAACTAGCGGCCGTCCACTTGTTACCCCCTCATCTGCAAAGTGCCAGGTGAAAGTTGTTCCAGTGAGCTGGGTTGTTTTTCGAATTAGGCCCCAGCCTTCAAGGAGCAAAAGGAGGATTTGTAAAGATGCCTCCCCAGCTGTGGGCTATCAAAGGAGTGTGAAGCTTCTCCGGAACTTCAAACACCCTTAGCATAGCGGGGAATCTGAAATATGAATCCAACAGGCCAAAGTTCAGGCCTGAACCAGAATATTATTTACTCAAGGAATGGTGGGCACACCAATTCCTTGACAGACACCCCTGCTTTATAGAGTCCATCTATCTCATGTTGGGTTGTCCTCTTTTCCTGCTGCCTTCCAGTTTTCCTAGCATTATTGTCTTTTGTCTTCTCATAATGCAACCAAAGTATGATAGCCTCAGTTGAGTAATTTTGGCTTCTAAGGAAAAATCAGGCTTGATTTGATCTAGAACCCACTGATTTGTCTTTTTGGTGGTCCATGGTATTCGTAACACTCTCCTCCAACACCACGTTTCAAAGGAATCAGCTTGTCCAACTTTCATAGCCATACCTAATAATGAGGAATACGATGGCATGAATTAACTTGATCTTGGCCTCTAGCGACATGTCTTTTACACTTCAGAATCTTTTCCTGCTCCTTCATGGCTGCCCTCCACAATCTCAGTCTTCTGCTGATTTCTTGGCTGCCGTCTCCCTTTTGGTTGATGATGGAGCCAAGGAACAGAAAACCTTTTAACAACTTCACTTTCTTCAATGTCAGCCTTAAAAGTTGACTTTACATGCCTCTTTGTAAGAACTACCCCCCCCCAATCAAACATAGCATATGACATGCTTGAAAAAGCTAGATAAATACCAAGTGATAAACAGCTGGCCGAACAAGAGGATTATACGAAGGGTGGAGGGTGAGAGAGCATTGGGGGAGAGGCAGGGGGTCTCACTCAAGAAACCCACAGTTAGCGAGGGTAGGGGTGAAATGAATAGTTGCCTTTGGAGGAGGTCTTTGCTCTCCCCGGCGGGTCCCGGAGCTTGGCACATGCAGGTCAGTTTTCCATGGATCAGCCAGAGAGGAATGGTAGAAGAAGAGCTGGTTTTTATATGCCAACTTTCTCTACCATTCAAGGAAGAATCAAACCGGCTTACAATCACCTTCCCTTCCCCTCCCCACAACAAACACCCTGTGAAGGAGGTGGGGCTGAGAGAGCTGTGACTAGCCCAAGGTCACCATGCTGGCTTCCTGTGGAGGAGTGGGGAAACAAATCCAGTTCACCCGATTAGCCTCCGCTGCTCGTGTGGAGGAGTGGGGAATCGAACACGGTTCACCAGATCAGAATCCGCTGCTCCAAACCACCGCTCTTAGCCACTACACCACGCTCATGGTAGCCATGAGGCAAGCATGGGAAGGGGCTTTGGGCAACATGGAGCCCCCAGAAAGAGGTGGGTGTTTCCCCTTTCCTGTTGAGTTGCCTGTTCCTCAGGCAGGGAATGCCGCAGGAAGCATTTGTGGCCATTGCCGGTTCTCCTTGGGGGGCCAACCCAACTCCCCTTCGCTGCGGCCCTTTCCCTGGCCCCTGTGCTCCGTGTAAGGGACGACCACGGCCATTCTGTGGGCTGGGTCTTGGTGGGGCAGAAGGCCTTTGCTCTCCAGCTCTGTGTCCTGGGGACTGCGCTCTCCTGTCTTCGGGGAAAGAGCTGCAGACCAACAAGGCCAATAAGATGCTGCTGTGAACTGCCGCTGCTCCAGGAAGGAGGAGGCACAAACTGTGAGAGACAGCGTGGTGTAGTGGTTAAGAGCGGTGGTTTGGAGTGATGGAGTCTGATCTGGAGAACCGGGTTTGATTCCCCACTCCCCTGCATGAGCGGCGGAGGCTAATCTGGTGAACCATGTTGATGAGATGGTGCTGAGTTGTTTTCTGTTGCCCCAGAAAGTCGGACCAGAACCGATGGGTTGAAATTAAACCAAAAGAGTTTCCGTCTTGACATTAGGAAGAAACAGAGCGGTTCATCAGTGGAACAGGCTTCCTCGGGAGGTGGTGAGCTCTCCTTCCCTGGAGGTTTTTAAGCAGAGGCTAGATGGCCATCTGTCAGCAAGGCTGAGTCTATGACCTTGGGCAGTTCATGGGAGGGAGGGCATCTTGGCCATCTTCTGGGCATGGAGTATGGGTCACTAGGGGTGTGGGGTGGGAGGTAGTTGTGAGTTTCCTGCATTGTGCAGGGGGTTGGACTAGATGACCCTGGTGGTCCCTTCCAACTCCATGATTCTATGATTCTTCTATGTTTGATTCCCCACCCCTCCACATGAAGCCAGCTGGGTGACCTTGGGCTAGTCACACTCTCTCAGCCCCACGTACCTCACAGGGTGTCTGTTGTGAGGAAGGGAAGGCGATTGTAAGCAGGTTTGATTCTTCCTTAAGTGGTAGAGAAAGTCGGCATATAAAAACCAACTCTCCTCCTCCTCCACTTGACACACAGCTCTTTGTTGGAGTTGTCTTTGGCTTTTCAGTCTCCCCATTTGGGCCAGAAGGGGTGTGTGGGAAACACGGGTCTCTGGCCTTTCAGAGTCAGGAAGGGCCCCTTTCTCCCCGTAATAAACTCTTCTGCTAATTTTGTTGAGTTGAGGGTGCCCAAAGGTTTTGGGGCATCCAGCATCTCTTCTTTAGGTTTACTTGACAATTCTGTCAGCGTATGGTGGGAAGAAGATTCCATTTCAAACGTGCATTCCTGTGTTTCCCACCTAGCAGTTGGAATGCTTTTCTGTTAAGAATTTGGAGGGGGAACTCCAGGATTTTTGCCTCAATTTGTCTCATCCCTCTGTGTCATTGCATTATAGTTGTGAGAGCCAGCCCGGAAAGGGATTGCTCACATGTAACTGGAAGGCATTGATTGTTGATTTGGGAAATAAATGAAGTCTTTTGCAGATATTTATTCAATTCTTTTTTTTTTTAACCTTGCTTTTCAGCCAACAGTTGGCTGCCAAGATGCTTTGTGGCAACTTGATACAAACAAGAAGTACCATTGCAAAAGGGTTCACAGCGAGGGGTGGGAGGGTATCTGTATAGCGAAAGTTGGAAAGGGAGAATAGCAATTGGGGCTGGTTGGGAAGCTGCTGGGTCTGCAGAGTTTTGTGGGATGAAAAGTCCTTTTCTGTTTGCGTTCCCCTCTAACAGGCTCACTCTTTCCCCTCTCATTAGAACCCGTGCCCCGAGTCCGGCGCTTCTTTCCTGTCCAAAATCACCTTCTGGTGGATCACAGGGTAAGTGTCTTAAATGCAGAACGCTCCGGCCAGGAGATTCTGACATGTCTGCTGTTATGGAAAGTTCACTTGAGGTTCTCTTGGCCTTGGCGCGGGGACTTGCATAAACGAAACTGCTGCTCTCTCCTTTTTGGCTTCCATGACCAACCGTGACGTCTGCTTTGACGGTGGCCAGATTTAGAAGTGTTATCAAGTCCACAGCATGTCAGTTTTAAATACTCTGTTTCCGTACTTAGAAAGGTTGTGTTCACGCCCGTTATGTGAGGTAGAAACAACAGAACATATGCTATTGAGCTCTCCTTACTATAAGGCGGCTAGACTAAAAATTATTGATCCACCATTAGTTAGGATTTCTGGTGAAACTGATAAAATTAAATGGGACTATCTGCTATCAGATACGAACTCTCAGACATCGCGCCAAGCTGCCAGATTTTGTATTTTGATAAGTAGGACCCAGAAAACTATAGTTGCGGCAGATTTTACATGGTCTTGAATGGGTTTTAAAAGGTCACGTTTTAAATCTATTCCCGCAAGCTAAGTTTTGTGCAATTGGACTGATTTTTATTATTGTTTGTAATGCCGGTCAATGACTGTAATAAAGATGATTGAAATTCTCTGTTTTAATTAACAATATCTATAAACGGCCTTTTCAGCAGAAATGTCCCCAGACTAGACACAAAAATAAGAACCATCAACGGCTGTGTTTTGAAAAAGCATTTAGATCAAACTTAAGAATATATAGAAACGGGCCAGAGTAAGTGCGGTTAAGTAAAATAGCAGCCACTGCTGGCCTTAACCATGCAGTCAAAAGCAGACCCCCAAAGGAGTTTGGCAGCCAGGAAGCCGGTTCCGTATGGCAGAGGCCATAACTTAAAAAGCCTCCGCTCTGTGGCCCGGATGATCTTGCTTTGCATAGAGACTTGGCGAAGAAGCTCCTAAGATGACCCAAGAGAATCGTGGAAGCTCATGCAGAGAAAGTGGCCGTATTGAACCAAAGAAATGGTATTCTAGAAAGCTTTTTGTTAAACAGGGGTTGAATAGGTCAATGTTTTTACAGCTTTCAGTTAATTGTAATAATTTCTGTGTCGAAATTAGGGTTGCCAGCTCTGGGTGGGGAAATCCTTGGAGATTTAGGGGGAGGCTGGGGAGATACTTCAGCAGGGATATTATCCCACAGAGCCCACCCGCTCTGAAGCAGCCATGTCCTCCAGGGGAACTGACCTCTGTCTTCTGGGGATCAGTTGTAATCCTGGGAGAACTCCAGGCCCCACCTGGAGGTTGGCAACCCTAGTCAAAATATTTTATTCACATTAAATGACTGATGGATAAATAGTTCCAGGTGGGTCTCATTTTTGTCTGAGGCGCTGGTTTTGCCAGCGTGGTGTAGTGGTTAAGAGCGGTGGTTTGGAGCGGTGGATTCTGATCTGGAGAACCAGGTTTGATTCCCCGCTCCTCCACATGAGCGGCGGAGGCTAATCTGGTCAACTGGGTTTGATTCCCCATCCTTCCACATGAAGCCAGCTAGGTAACCTTGGGCTAGTCACAGCTCTCTTAGAGCTCTCTCAGCCCCACCCATCTCACAGAGAGTGTCTATTGTGGGGAGGGGGAGAGATGGTGATTGTAAGCCAGTTTGAGTCTCCCTTAAGTGGTAGAGAAAGTCGGCATATAAAAACCAACTCTTCTTCCTCTTCCACCACCACCACCAAAACAGCCATTTTCTCCAGGTGAACTGGTCTCTGTCGCCCAGAGATCAGTTGTAATAGCAGGCGATCTCCAGCCACCATAGGGTTGCCAGGTGGATTGGAATGGTGGGCATTCACATTACATGACTGATGGATAAATAGTTCCAGGTGGATCTCACTTTTGAAGGCGCTGGCTTTGCCTTCTCTCCCTCTGACGTAACTGAAATAATCTCTTTTTAATTCAGGCTGATGGTTCAAGGGTATCGTCGTCCTCTGGAAGCGAAAGATCTGTGGTCGTTAAACAAGGAGGATACGTCGGAAGAAGTGGTGCCAGGCCTGGTGAAGAACTGGGCAAAGGAGTGTGCGAAGGCAAAAGGGTGAGGCTCCATGACGCTGGTGGCCCTCTGACCCTGGCGCTCGACAGGATGCATTAGCCAGGGCCTAAGGAGCTTAAGACCCGCTCTTTCTTTCTTTAGCTAACAAGAGAAGCTGTTTTATTTAGATTGTAAGCTGCCTTGAGTTCTGCAAGGAAGAAAGGTGAATAATACATATTCTAAATCAATAAGTAAAATAAAAAGGCGGTGGACTCTAATATGATGAACCAGGCTCGATTTCCCCACTCCTTCACTTGAAGCCTGCTGGGGGACATTGGGCTAGTCACAGTTCTCTCCCAACTCTCTCAGCCCCACCTACCTCACAAGTGAGGAGAGGAAGAGAAGGCGAATGTAAGCCGCTTTGAGACTCCTTGAAGGTAGAGAAAAAGTGGGGTATAAAAACCAACTATTCGTCGTCGTCCCTCAGCAATGTCTTCCTTGACATTTGGAAGACGCTCCTATTTATATCCCCATTAGCTGTTCTACCTGCTCAGGTGAACTTTCCATTAATTTCTCCCCAAAAAGCATCTAATTTAGCAAAGTTCGCATGCCGCGCTCATAAGCCTCCCTCATCCTCGGATAAAAATATCCACATTTCTTCCCCGTTTCTGCAGAGATCCAGCATCTGGCCAAGACGTTCTGTAGCTCACAAAAGATTCTGCTGCCTTCTGTTAGTCTTGGATCTCCACATGAGCGGCGGAGGCTAATCTGGTGAACTGGATATGATTCCCCACTCCTCCACATGAAGCCAGCTGGGTGACCTTGGGCTAGTCACACTCTCTCAGCCCCACCTACCTCACAGGGTGTCTGTTGTGGGGAAGGGAAGGAGATTGTAAGCCGGTTTGATTCTTCCTTAAGTGGTAGAGAAAGGTAGCATATAAAAACCAACTCTCCTCCTCCTCCTTTTCCTTCTCCTCCTCCTCTCTGCTGCCTCTCTGCTCTGCCTTTGTCTCCAGAGCGCTTGGAGGGGGAAAGGCCCTCGTGGCGTTGCCAATCCATTCCGCTGTTCCTACGGAGGTGCTACCAGATTGTGCCCGTGTGGGCGAGCTTCTCTGGCTCTTTGCTTAAGGGCAGCGGAAAGGGAGAGCTGCCGATCTCCTTTCTGCTCTTTTACTTGTTCTGCCTGCGCTTTGCCGTTCTAAGCCCCAAACATGAGCCCCTGGATTTGTTACGCCTTTTTGTTTGTTTGCTGGTTTACAAACCATCTTTGTTTCTTTCTCCTTTTATAATCTCCAGTTTCATCACCTGTTTTACCCATTTTATTTCCCTTTCCAACTACCTTTTGAGTGTTCCTGTCTTTGGATACCTGTACTTGCTGGTGAAGATTGCTTTAGTAGAAAAAGAGATTTTTGCAATATAATGTGTTTTTTGTGTGACTTTGTGTGTGTTGTGTGCGCCAAGCATAGCCTGGTGGTGGTATTTGGCTCATGAGGATGAACTACTGAGCTATCATGGGAGTATTTTTGAAGAACCTTCTCATCAGTAAAATTTTATTTGGAACTTCGGGGATACAGGGACTTTAGCCTTAACGCTTGTATTAGCGATATGTTGGGTAAAACTCCCCTGGGAGAGAAAGTTAATTGGATGCCCTCAAAAATATTTGGTAAAGTTGTCTACTTGCACAATCGACTGCTTAGCAGGTAAAAAAGATTTATGGTTGTATGTCAAATTATGACCCGCTGCTATTTATGTCTGTTTGTTTATATATGCCTTGCCCTTTCCCCAGCCCAAAGGGGACCCAAAATGGCTTCCATCATTCTCCTTTCCTGCATTTTATACTCACTACAACCCTGTGAGGCAGGTTAGGCTGGGAGAGTATGACGGACCCAAGCTTCTGTGACGGAGTGGGGGATTCGAATTTGGATCTCCCAGGTCCTAGTGCAGCACTCTGACCATTACACCGCACTGGCTTCTAATGTGCAGGGTCTTAATTGTCTTCACCGCTGCTGTTTGTGGCTGGGATTTTTAAATAGCCTTCGGCTGGTATAAACTCAAGTTGTTCATAAGGTCCGCTGGACCGCTGGAGGCATATAACGTTGAGAAATATCGTTCCCACGTTGTTGGCGGAATATAGAAGGTGATTAATTTGCCAGTACCATAGGAGGAAGAGATCAATGCCCAAAATTGTTTAGAGTTACTATACCTTGAGGCATTTATTAAAGAAGAAGAAGAGTTAGTTTTTATATGCCGACTTTCTCTGCCACTTAAGGGAGAATCAAACTGGCTTACAATCACCTTCCCTCCCCCTCCCCACAACAGACACCCTGTGAGGCAGGTGAGGCTGAGAGAGTGTGTCTAGACCAAGGTCACCCAGCTGGCTTCATGTGGAGGAGTGGGGAATCCAACCCGGTTCTCTAGATTAGCCTCTGCCACGCATGTGGAGGAGTGGGGAATCAAACCCGGTTCTCCAGATCAGACTCCACAGCTCCAAATCACTGCTCTTAACCACTACACTACACTGGCTCTCCATCCATTATGAATTGCCTCACATTTCTTCCTACGGATCTTAGATTTATATTTCCCTTTGGATTAGAGAAGATCCCAAAGAGAGAGAGTGTTATGCAATTGCTAAATCTTCAATGTGTGATTTGTGTAATTTTTTTCATGTTCTTTCATTCCTTATTGAACCCTGGGCTATAGGATTTTTTGGTTCTTGATGATGTGCAGGTAAAGGCTGGCATTAAAAGTTCTAATAATTACAGGGGACCTTTCTCTGGCTGCTTCTCTCTGGCAGGCAACCGGCACCCATGATGTACTCACCCAAGAAGCCCCCCAAGCCGAGTGGGTCGAATGGGGATGCGACGGAGGAGGTGGAAGCCCTGATCCTCAAGCCGTGCCGGCAGGAGAGGGACCCCTCCCTCTTCAAGGTGCTGTACAAGACCTTCGGGCCCTACTTCCTCATGAGCTTCCTCTTCAAAGCCTTCCACGACCTCATGATGTTTACGGGGCCCGAAATCCTCAAGTGAGTTGGCTCTTCTCCCCGCGTCACGACATACCTCGGGGATCACTTGCTGGCACCTTTTCCTGGCTCTGTTGGTGTGGCTGAAAGGGCTTTTCCATCTCTGCAGTCACGCCCCCCTGCCCCTTGGCCGCTGCTGGAGTCCCCACAGAAACGTAGCCGTGGAGGAGAGGAGCGCCTTCCCTTTCACAATCACATAGTTTATTTCTTTAATTCATTTGCACCCTGCCTTTCTCCCTAATGGGGGCTCAAAGCAGCTTACACCATTCGCCTCCATCCTACCTCCTTGTGAGGTAGGTTAGGCTGAGAGAGTATGATTTGCCCAAGGTCACCCAGCGAGTGGGTGCGAGTGGGGATTTGAATCTGGGTCTCCCAGAGACTAGTCCGACACTCTTAACCACTATGCCACATGGTGGGTGGACCACTTTTGCACACTTGGAGAAGCTCCAGACCTCTCTCTGTAGCCGGTCTGTTTGAACTGTTCCCGGTGTGTCACTGTGCAGAGGATCACCTGATGAACGATAGCTGTAGGGAAGCTCGACCTTCTATGGTGCTTTGAAACAGTCCAAGGTGAATCCCTTGTGCTTACGACCCGTTACAGCGGGCTCTACTTTCCAATTGGCTAACAGTAGCCCTGTGAGGAAGGTCGCTGCGGATCCCATCTGGACTCTGAGGCCAAAAGCATGTGTCTGGCCCAACGCATCAGTGGCTGAGTGAGCCCCAGGCTCTGAGTTCCAGTTCTTCATCTGCTGTCCCTCAGCTCCCGTGAACATCCCGCACCTTTTCCTTTCCAGGTTGCTGATTCGTTTTGTGACCGACAAAGAAGCTCCCAGCTGGCAGGGCTATTTCTACACGGGTCTCCTTTTTGTCTGTGCCTGCCTGCAGACGCTGGTTCTCCATCAGTACTTCCACATCTGCTTAGTGACTGGAATGCGGCTGAAAACAGCTGTGATTGGTGCCGTCTACAGAAAGGTAACAAGCAGGAATGGATGACTGAGACCCCCCTGGGGGGGAATGCTCTTAGGATCTGCTTTCCATTTGCGAAGCTTTGGTAATTCTGCTTCTTAGCATTCACTTAGAACTCTCAGAGCTCAAATGCCTTCATGTGCATTATCTTGTAGTCCTTACAACAGCCCTGTCAGGATAAGTATATACATTGGTTTAAAAATCTACAAATAATCTCGTACACAGAGATCCCAGAGGAAGTAAAAAAAGTATTGACCCCCTTTAAGTATCTTCAAATATGAAATGATTTAAGAAGGGCAAGCTGATACCCAGAATCCTTAACAAATTTGAACAATTATTAAAATCATTTAAAATCTCTGTAAGTAAGTTATATGAAATATTAGTACAAAAAATAGGTTAATTAACCCCCCTTTTCAAGAGAAATGGAATAAAAAATTAGGTTATGAGTTGGATGAAACGAAATGGAACTTTATACTCAGAAATGGTTTAAATTTTACAATAAACCTTGCATTTAGAGAAAATTTATTTAAGATGACACATATGTAGCATCTCTCCCCAAGCAGAGTTAAAAAAATGTGTAACTTGGATAAAAATGCTAGTAAATGTTGGTATTGTGATTCAGCTGATGCAGATTTTCAACGCATGTGGTGGAGCTGCAGTAGAGCCCAAACATATTGGAGGAAAGTGATTGAAATCATATTCAACGGTCTTAAAATTGTTATTCCAGTAAGACCAGAAACAGTTTTATTAAATTATTTTCCAGACAAACCAAAGGATATTTGAGTTATGTTTCTCCATACGTTAACAGCTGCTAGAACAAATTTTGCGAGAAACTGGAAAAGCAATACATACCTTGACTTAAATAATTGGCTCAACAAGGTTAAAGAAACCTATGCTTTAATTAAGCTGACGTACTATAATAACGATAAAAATACCAAAGAACTTGATGCTCGCTGGAATTCAACAATTTTAAGGACGGAGAAAGCATTCTAATGTGTAAATTGTAGAGAGGGAGGGATGTAATAGTAATGCGGATTTTAGCTAAATAGACAAATATAGTATTATTTGATTAAGTACTATGGGTATTTTACTTATATTAGCGCTGTTTTAGTTTTGTTTTTTAAATAATTTGTATCACTAGTATTTTATTTTTTCAAAGTAATGATATATCTAGGGTTTTTTTTCCTTTTTTTATTGTAAGAATAAATGTTTCTAATATTTTTTTTAAAAAAAACAGCCCTGTGAGGTAGGCCAATATTGTCATTCCTGTATTGCAAGTAGAGAACTGAGAGTGTGACTTGCTCAAAGCACTCTAGATATTGCAACAAGCCCAAAAGTGTGTGTGGGGGGAGAGATTTGCGTGTCAACACGACCAGCATGGTGTGGTGGTTAAGAGCAGTGGTTTGGAACTGTAGAGTCTGATCTGCAGAACTGGTTTGATGCCCCACTCCTCCACATGAGCAGTGGAGGCTAATCTGGTGAACTCGATTTGTTTTCCCCACTCCTACACATGAAGCCAGCTGGGTGACCTTGGGCTAGTCACAGCTCTCTCAGCCCCACCTATCTCACAAGGTGTCTGGGGAGGGGAAGGTAAGGTGATTGTACGCCGGTTTGATTCTTCCTTAACTGGTAGAGAAAGTCAGCCTGTTAAAAACCAACTCTTCTTCTTCTTTGCTGGGCTTGCACGTGTACCTCCCATCTTTCTGTTTTCCTCATCGAAAAAGGATTCCTGATTTGAATCGAGCAGCCTGAGCTGAGTTGTGGTTTGCGTACTCCCCCACAAGCTGGGATTCTGCTCCTGGATTAAGCCAGGGTTTGAAATCCTGGCTTGTGGGAGATAAGCAAATGATTATTTGGTCCAACATTTGCATTTGTATTCCGCGGAGAACCAAGATTTGTTTTCCCTCCCTGAGACGTTAATTGCGCTGCCCACAAGAATGGGAGGGGTCCACCTCTCATGCACAAACCTTGGCTGAATGGGAGCTCGTCGCTACGTCAGCATGAAGCCCTTGTAAGCTCAAGGCGAAAGCAGCGAGCCAGGTTGGTTTGGCTGGCGTTGCGGTATTTGTTTAGAAGTTCTCCCTGGATACAGCTGCTTCAAAGGGACTTGCAGCTTCAAAGGGTGTCTTGGCAACTCTCCAACGTCTCCTTTGGCAGAGGCACAGGCAAGCTTACGAATGCAACCGGTGCTCCTCCAGTTACTGCCTGGGTGGGTTTCCCCAGAGAAGTGAAGCTCTTCCTTTCCGCTTGCGTTGGGCTGGATCTATGCTTTCAACTGTCTACTTTGCAGCAGAGAAGCTTCTGAAAGAGTTTAGCACCCTGATTCATTTGATATATATTCTTCTGCCGTTTGTGTCTGGCATCTTTCCCAACCTTCAGCCAATCAGAGGTCAGGAAATAAAAGATCTAATGATGGAATGAACCACAAGTGCAACTGGAGAGGAAGGGATTTTAGTTCTCTGCAGAGCAGTGGTGGAGCCACTGAAAAAGTTCGACTAGGCTCTCTCTTCGATGCCCAAACAGTTCAGAGCGTTAAAAACCAGTGCCTTGAAATTAGTCCCTCGGGTGGACTGGCGGCCAGTGCAGCTGTTTCAGTACCAGTATAGTATGCCAGGGTGCACCCAACACCCTCTTCAAGGCCAGCCCCACCTAGAGTGTGCTAGCAGTCTAGTTCAGAGGTTACAAGGGAACCGGTGGTCATTGTCTTCTGGCCAAGGAAGCACTCTGAGCCACTGCTACCGCCAGAATGCCCCCGGGCCACAAACCTGATACGCTAGTAAAACCGGGAAAGACCCATTTGCTGTGGTGTTCACGGTCTCCCACTTTTCATGGTGTAACTTGAGGCTGCACGTGTGTATAAATTTGTATCCGGTCTGCTTCATGTGTTAGGCAAAAGCCTATTGAGGCTTCTTAGGCCATCCTGAAGCCCTCGCCTGACCCCCAAATGCTCCCCTCATGCTGTGTGTTTGTCCCTCGCCCTCCCGCCCAGGCCTTGGTCATCACCAATTCAGCAAGAAAGACGTCTACCGTTGGGGAAATTGTCAATCTGATGTCAGTGGATGCTCAGAGGTTCATGGACTTGGCTACCTACATCAACATGGTCTGGTCTGCGCCTCTTCAAGTCATCTTGGCCTTGGGTTTGCTGTGGGAGGTAAACGTGGAGTGCGGGTGCCATTTGTTCACTGTTTGACTATCATTTTCCTATTCTGGAAGTCCAGACTGTGGCAACTACTATAATGCAAGGATTTTGGCCCTAAAATCCGGGGGTGGGTGGGCGTGTTGATTACTCCTGCGCTATAATTTATTTACCCAATTAGTCTATTTTTATCCCACTTTTCTTCCCCCAATGGGGAGCCAAAGAAGGTTACCCAAAAAAATAACCCCACAATAAGATTTAAACCAATTTAAATTAAAGCGGAATAAAAACATACAATTTTGAATGTTGTTTTTAATTGCTCATATGCATTAATGTTTCTGTGTGGCCTCCTTGGGGACCCTGACTGGGTGGAAAGGCAGCATAAATTATGTTTGAGATAAATAAAATATACAGCACATCCTGGGCTGGTGCAAAGTCTGTCAGGGCCGCGGGCTAAGAGCAAAGGGCCAGAAGCCCTTAGGGTATTGGCCTTTGACTCTCCCCTTGCCCAGGCGTTGAAGACCTGCAGTGGGAGAGAGAAACACTCAGCCTGAGTCTGACAAGGGGGCAGCCATCTTCCAAGAATTCTCCCTTCTGCTTTGGAATCTGCCGGGGTGTGGAGCCGGGGGCGACGGCTGCAATAGCAGCTAATTCCTACAGTCCAGGGGGCTTCTGCTGTCCTCCCGGACAGCCCGATGAGTGACGGCTTGCTGGCTTCGCCTTGGCCCTGACGCATTCTCTCCGTCTCCTCTTTAGAATTTGGGCCCCTCCGTGTTGGCTGGTGTGGCCGTCATGCTCCTGCTGGTTCCAGTGAATGCTGTGATAGCCATGAAAACCAAAACTTACCAGGTAGGTACGTTTGTCAACAAGTTAAGAGAGATTTGGCATGGCTTCTTGTTTTCATGCTGTGCGCAGGTGTGCATTTATTAACTTAGGTGTTTCTGCCCTTCTGTTCCCCATGGTGGGGATTCAAAAAGTCTGTTACTGAGAAACGTGAAAATATCACGTGGTCAAACATTTCCAGCAGATCTCGTTCCACTGGGCTGGCCCAGCGAAGGCCACAGGCTGAGAGGGGTGTTCTCCTGGGTTCCTAGCTGGGGCCTACCCCATTGTGTTGATTTGCTGGTCTCCAGGGGAGTGGGGCGGCAGGGGTGGCATTGACTTTTCCTGGCTGCTCCTAAAGGGGAATTTAAGCTGTAGAAAGCCAGTTAAAGTGTGTTTCAGACCAGGGTCTGCAGCCATCTCTCTTGCGTTCCGACTCTGTTTATATACTCTGTTATAAATGTGATCCGTGCTTTGTGACACTCCGCTAGAGTTTCCCAGTTTTATAGCCTGCAGGTAAATAACAACAACAACCCCCCCCCCACACACACACACACTTGGATGCCGGTTAGGAGTTCGTTCCGGAGGATCTGGCGGGCCACCTTCGAGAGTCGCAGTGACTTGTTTTCCCTTGCAAACTGGGTCATTTCAGCAATAGAAAAGAGCAAGAATCCAGTAGCACCTTAAAGACTAACAAAATTTCAGCCATAGCTCCCATCTTCAGATACAGCTAGAATGTGAGTCCATCTATCCTTAAGTAGAGACGAGTGAATAGGCACACAGTGGCAATGTAAATGTCAAAAGCAATGACATTCATAGACATGACTGGATTAGGTGTGATATGCAGACGGGTTGTAGGCGTGGATAAATTAGCATTGGTAATGAGACAGGAATTCCAGATCTCTGTTAAGTCCAGGAGAATGTATAGTCTTGAGCTTCATTATTAGTTGTAATTCAGCAGTCTCTCTTTCTAATCTTCCTTTAAAATCCCTTTGTAAGAGAACTGCTACTCTTAAATCAGCAGCTGAATGTCCCAGGAGGTTAAAATGTTCCCCCACTGGTTTTTGAATGTTGTGGTTTCTGACGTCAGACGTATGTCCTTAAGGGTAGATGGACTCACATTCTAGCTGTATCTGAAGAAGTGAGCTGTTAGTCTTTAAGGTGCTACTGGACTCTTGCTGTTTTCTGTTGCTGGTGACAGACTAACACCCGTTGTGGGTCATTTCAGGTCGCTCACATGAAGAGCAAAGACAACCGGATTAAGCTGATGAATGAAATTCTCAACGGGATCAAAGTGCTGAAACTCTACGCCTGGGAACTGGCCTTCAAGGAGAAGGTCTTGGGGATCAGGCAGGAGGAGCTGAAGGTGCTGAAGAAGTCGGCTTACCTCTCAGCCGTGGGCACCTTCACGTGGGTGTGTGCCCCGTTTCTGGTGAGTACGGTCTGATGTCCGAAAAGTTCTGCTGTGGCAGAAACCAGAACCCTAAATTGCTGTCTTGTCCTTCCCCCGTGTTTCTAAATAACTCATTACAGCGTGCGTTTCCACGTGGTGGAGTATTCCACCAGGCTGGAGCCAGGGCCTTTTCGGAAAAAAGGCCCTTTATCAGGCCTGGTGGAATGATCTGCCTGGTGACATCAGGGCCGTGCGGGACCGAAAAGAGTTCTGCAGGGCCTGTAAGACAGAGCTTTTCCCCCAGGCCTACAGCTGAGGACAGCTGCTGAAATTATCTTTACTGGCTTCCCCCCCCAACTCCTTCCCCTCTGAATATGGGAATAATATAGTTTGAAGGGGGGCCACGGCTGCGAGGTAAGCCAACACTTACAGTATACTTGGGAATTAGTGTGCCATCATTTTGGGGTTTTTAGAGTTTTACTGCTCGATTTTATTGATGATTTTATGCACTATTGAATGTTATTCCATGTTTTAAATTATGATCTCCCGCCCCGAGCCGGCATGCAGGGGCAGCCCCCACTTCCCCTGCCCACGCCTCTTCTTCCAGAGCTGGCCGTGGAGAGGGCTAACTTGGGACTCTATTCGCTTGTTCCTAGGCCACGGTGTCCGACTCCTGTTTGGCCTTGGGCTTCTTAGGCCTCGGGCATCTTATTTCTCACAGCCCCTTCGAGTCTGCCTGCCCCAGGGGGGCTTCAGGGCCAGCATCCCCCATCCGTCCCCCAGGTTTGGGCCGTTGGTGATGGTTTCCCCACTTGTTTTCAGCTTTCCTGAGTCACCGCTCACTTCTTCAGATATGTGAGGGGAAGCCCAGGGAGCGCCCTACCTCGCTCTTCCCTCCCGCCCTCGTTTGCCAGCTGGCTGGGTCTTCTAATTAGTCATCAGCACTGCGCAGGGCTTGTATGGAAATGGCACTGGCCCTGCTCAGGCAGGCAAAGGGCGCTGTTTGCTTCCCTCCTCTGGCAGAGGCTGCCGATCCCTGGCGACATATTAGGATAAAAAATGCGCCGTTCCGTCCGTCAGTGTTCAGTGCTCCTTCCAGTCAGGTTTGGCTGCTGCTCTTGTTTGCTTTGCTGCAATGCGGAGGCGGCAGCCCAAGCAGGAGAGATCCAAGGCCGCCTTTCATGCCTTCTCTAGCGTGTGCAGGCAGCAGCTTAAACAAACAAAAGAAGCAATTAAAGTCGGGCTCAGATGGATCTTGTGAGAGGGACCTGGGGGAACCTCAGCAGAAGTCCCGCCTCCGCTCCAGCTTTTGTGCCATGGCCCTGGAGGGGGGGCCTCGATCCACACAGTCAGCATGCTGTAGTGGTTTGGAGCGTCCGACTAGAATGTGGGAGGCCTGTGTTCAAATCCTCACCGTGCCACGGAAGCTTGCTGAGGGACCCTCTCTCGGCCTGAGCCACTTCACAGGGTTGTAGTCAGGATAAAATAGGGGGGAGGAGAGCGATGTCGGCCACGTTGCACCCCCATTGGGGAGAAAAGTAAACCGATATAAAATGGGGTACTCGTTATGTGTACCACAGGGTTGTTGTGAGGAAGGCACGATCAATAAGTGGCATGAAAACACTTCCCCGTTCACACACGACATTAAACCAAGGGTGTCAAACCAGATCGGGCCCCTTGAGAGATCTTATCCGGCCCATGAGCCAACTGAGGGAGCCACCACCCCCCACTCCCGATCTGGGCTAGTGAACCATTGCCCGGATCGATCAAGTGACATTTATGTCACATCTGGCCCTTGTAACAAATGAGTTTGACACCCCTGACATAAACATAAATGGGGAAGGGCTGTGGCTCAGTGGTAGAGCACCTGCTTGCCATGCAGAAGGTCCCAGGCTCAACCCCTGGCAGCATCTCCAGTTAAAAGGACCAGGCAAGTAGGTGATGGGAAAGGCCCCTGCCTGAGACCCTGGAGAGCCATGGAGAGGGGTTTGTGGCTCAGTGGTAGAGCCTCTGCTTGGCATTCAGAAGGTTCCAGGTTCAATCCCCAGCATCTCCACTTAAAGGTACTAGGCAGGTAGGTGATGTGCAAGACCCCTGCCTGAGACCCTGGAGAGCTGCTGCTGGTCTGAGTAGGCAAGACTGACTTTGATGCACCAGGGGTCGGATTCAGGACAAGGCAGCTTCACGTGTTCATGTGGCTGCTGTCTTTGGGTGTGGTGATGTCCATATTCGGTTTATTTGGGCCTCGAGCATCCAGATCTAAGAAGGCAGACCGCTTGGAATGTGTTTGGGGCCGACTGAGTTCGGTTCCCCTGAGGAGATAATGGACACCCAGGAGTGGGGCTGTCGGAGCGCGTGGAAGGGGCCTGGTGGCTCTCGAGGCCACGTGGTATCGGAGCGCAGAGGCTGACTTCCCGAGCGTCTCTCCTCGTCTCGTTTGGGAAATAAGACGCTTTCCAGGCCTCGCAACAGTTTTGTGGAGGGTGGGTGAGGGATGACCAGGGAAGGCGGAGGAGGTGGGCTGATTGGCAGGGCTTCTTCTGCTGACTGCCCCAGTTTTCTAACAGAGCGGTTCCCCAGTGGGACAGGCTTCCTCGGGAGGTGGTGAGCTCTCCTTCCCTGGAGGTTTTGAAGCAGAGGCGAGATGGCCATCTGTCAGCAATGCTGATTCAGTGAACTTCGGCAGATGATGAGAGGGAGGGCACCTTGGCCAGAGCCAGCGTGGTTAAGAGTGGTGGTTTGGAGCGGTGGACTCTGATCTGGAGAACGGGGTTTGATTCCCCACTCCTCCACATGAGTGGCAGAGGCTAATCTGGGGAACTGGATTTGTTTCCCCACTCCTGCACATGAAGCCAGCTGGGTGACCTTGGCCTAGTCACACTCTCTCAGCCCCACCTCCCTCACAGGGTGTCTGTTGTGGGGAGGGGAGGGAAGGTGATTGTAAGCCGGTTTGATTCTTCCTTAAGTGGTAGAGAAAGTTGGCATCTAAAAACCAACTCTTCCTTTTCCTCCTCTTCTTCTTCTGAATTTCTTGCATTGTGCAGGGGATTGGACTAGATCAGGGCTTTGTAAACTTTTCCCACTCACAACCCCTTTTTGCCCAAGAAATTTTTATGTGACCCTGGGTATATAGGTATATAAAATAGGTATACAAATCGAACATTTACTGATAATAAATCATAAAGAAATTTAGCAATCTTTTACTGTTGCCAAATTTTTCACGATCCCCACATTCAGTTACGTGACCCCATATGGGTTGCTAGCCACAGTTTAAGAAGCTTTGGACTAGATGACCTTGGTGATCCCTTCCAATTCTATGAGTCTATGATTCTATTACTTTCTTCTCCTCTGCTGCTCCTGACGACGTTCAGGTCTTTGTTAGAAACTTTTTTTTATTTATTTTACTTCATTTATCCCCCCACCTTTCTCCCCAATGAGGACCCAAAGTGGCTGACATCGTTCTCTTCTCTGCCCCTTTCTCCTTACAACAGCCCTGTGAGGTAGGCTGAGATTGTGTGGCTGGCCCAAGGCCACCCAGTGAGCTTCATAAATTTCTTTATGATTTATTATCAGTAAATGTTAGATTTGTATACCTATTTTATATACCGATATACCCGGGGTCATGTAAAAATTTCTTGGGTGAAAAGGGGTTGCGAGTGGAAGAAGTTTTAAGAAGTCCTGATCTAGTTCAATCCCCTGCAAAATGCAGGGGAAATTCACAACTACCTCCCCCCCACACCCCCAGTGACCCCTACTCCATGAGGAGGAGGAGGAGGAGAGTGGGGATTTGAACCTGTGCCTCCCAGATCCTAGTCTGACACTCTAACCACTACGGTGTCCTGTCTCTTAGGAAAATGTATTCTGATTTCCTTGGCTTGGGTGATCCAAGTACCAGATTTGGGTTTCTTCAGGACAGAACATGGGTTAATCTGTTACGGCGCTGGATGTCGGAGCGCCTCTAGTCCTGCTGACCGCCAGATGCTGAGACAGGTGCACAGTTCTGACCGTGGGTGTCCAGTCCGGTCTGTTTTACACGAGCCTGATGGTTGTGTTCTCTGGCTACATGGCTTTGCCCTCACAAACCGGTTGCGCAGCTCTGCCCGGGTAGCTGCAGTTCCCCTCTGCTGGCCAGGTTTGCCGTTGGGAACATTCCTTTGCACATTTGGTGTGGAAGATTAAATATTTGTATAGTCTCGAGGACGGTGAGTGAACGGGACCATCCGTGTGCACAGGAAGCCAGCAGGGGATCGCCCGCCCGTTGTTCTTAAGAACAAGAAAATAATCAAAGGCTTTTGAAAATGAACCTTTTGTCTGGAGCGCTTTGTTGCTGAAGGTCTCTTGGCAAAGAGGGGACTGAAGGCAACTTCCACAGGGAAGCATCTCTACTCACAACACAACACGGGCCTTTACTGGCATATAATAAAGAAGAACATACATTAGGATAAATCCTAATACACCTAAATAAAATTGGATTAAACCATCCCAAATCAGCCATTAAGGAAAGCCACCCCCCTTTATGATACCTGATTGCTAACTGTAAGAACCTCACAGCTGATTCCATTACTTTTGGGTTTTGTGTGGCCATAAGATAAGATGTCCTGATTTCATCAGAGAGCCATTCCCTGTTTTCATCCAAACAAACTAATACAGCATGATTTCTATATAATAATCTTGTTTACACAAATGTGTTAAATAACATCAAATTAATACCAACAAAAATACAGCTGAACTAGCTCAAAAATAGGCACATATACAATTTGCCAAAGCAACAATCAAGAACAGGAATCCAGTTAATATAGGACCACTGGTAAATGACTTTACTTCTGATTGAACTGGAAGATTGACCTGCTAAACAAATTTGGATTGTTAAAGAAGAGAAATTTAGATTGATACAGAGGACCTGGACTATCACTGTGCATTTTGGGGCTAGTCTTATTTTCGGCTCTTGTGTCAGCTGACAGTAAAAAATAAAGTTGTATCCATCTTGTTGTTTTTCAAGATGTGAGGAAGGACACATCCCTGACCACATCTCTGGCCTTCATTTCTAGGTTGCTTTATCAACATTTGCTGTTTTTGTGACGACCTCGGAGAAGAATGTCTTGGATGCTCAGAAGGCGTTTGTGTCTCTGGCCCTGTTTAACATCCTCCGGTTCCCCCTGAACATCCTACCAATGGTCATCAGCAGCATTGTGCAAGTAAGAATTCTGGTGCTAGGAATCCTGGGCGCTTGTCCTGGGTCCCCAGGTGCTCTCCAGCATGCCACAGGTTGAAACAATCTCCTCCTAAGAACCGCTTTGTGTGTCTTGTGCACGTCCCTTGAGAGTGGTGAACTGCTGTTGGCACTCTCTTAATTGGCGGTCTGTACCCTTCCCACATGCCCTGCGCTTACCATGGTGGCGGCTGCAGCTATGGTTGGCAGTGACCAGCCATGCAAAATCCACACGTGCACCCCTCCCTGCCTGCTTGATGCCTCTTCACACAATGCATAGTTAAATGGTGGAACTCCCTGCCCCAGGATGTGGGGATGGCTGCCAACTTGGAAGGCTTTAAGAGGAAAGTGGACAGGGTTCATGAAGGAGAAGGGTATCCATGGCTATTAGGTAAATGGATACTGGTCCCTCCAGGATCAGAGGAGCATGCCTATTATATGAGGTGCTGTGGAACACAGGCAGGATAATGCTGCTGCAGTCGTCTTGTTTGTGGGCTTCCTGGGGGCACCTGGTTGGCCACTGTGGGAACAGACTGCTGGACTTGATGGGCCTGGCTCTGATCCATCAGGGCTTTTCTTATGTTCTTATGTTGTTCTGGTACCATAAGGGGAGTTTCAATGGCTGTCCAACCTTGTATTTATCGTGGGGAGCATGAGTTCAGGCAGCATTCCTACAAATTTTTATTTCCAATCTCTGGCTTGGAGTCCTTATTGACACTCTGCTTCCCCTCGAAGTATTTGACAAGGCACCAGAGCTTCGCCTAACATTTGGTGGTGGCCGCTGAGGGTTTTGTGAGGGAACACTATTGGACATCTTTTTTTAAAATGTCAATGGTATGTTACAGTGTTGTTCTTTTCCCATCCAGGCCAGTGTGTCTCTCAAACGTCTCCGGGTGTTCCTGTCCCATGAAGAGTTAGATCCAGACAGTATCATCAGAGGCTCACTCAAAGACGGTACGCTTATTTATTTTATTTTATGTATTTCAAGCATTTTAATGCCACCTTTCTGCCCAAGCAGGGTCCCCAAGGTGGCGCAGACAATATTTGAACAGTTGAAAACATTGAATGATAAAATAATTAAATAAAAACACATAAACACCACCAGAACTAGGGAGGAAGGCCAATAACCGTTGTGGGGGAATGCAGAAGGAAACAGAAGTCTTCCCCCTCTGGTGCAGAATGCTGATAAGAGGGAGACAGACAAATCTCTCCAGAGAGGAAGTTTCAAAGCTCTCCCTGCTCCCCAGCCAAGACTCCCATGTCAGAGTTGTTCAGACCTCAAGATGGCTTCTCAGCATCTTCCAGTGGGTGCATGTTTCTCATAGAATCATAGAGTTGGAAGGGACCTCCAGGGTTATCTAGTCCAACCCCCTGCACAATGCAGGAAACTCACAAGTACCTCCTCCCCACATCCCCCGTGACCCCTACCCCATGCCCAGAAGATGGCAAAAAACCTCTCCAGGATCCCTGGCCAATCTGGCCTGGGGGGAAATTGCTTCCTGACCCCAAAGTGGTGAGCAAAATAACCCTGGGCATGTAAGAAAGGGCCATGAAAGCCAGGCACTGATGCAACCCTTCCTGCCCTCCCTTTCATGATCTGCCTAAGTTTACAGAATCAGCATTGCTGACAGGTGGCCATCCAGCCTCTGCTTAAAAACCTCCAAAGAAAGAGAGCCCATCACCTCCCGAGGAAGCCTGTTCCACTGAGGAACCCCTCTAACTGTCAGGAAGTTCTTCCTAATGTTTAGCTAAAAACTCTTTTGATTTAATTTCAGTCTGTTGGTTCTGGTTCGACCTTTTGGGGCAACAGAAAACAACTCCACCCCATCCTCTCTTTGATAACCATCTTCAATTACTTGAAGATGGTTATCCTATCCCCTCTCAGTCGTCTCCTCTCTAGGCTAAACATCCCCCAGCTCCTTCACCCTTTCCTCATAGGACTTGGCCTCCAGGCCCCTACTCCCCATCTTCGTTGCCCCCCTCTAACCGAATGGTCACCAGCCAGTGGTGTGCTGCTTAATGAGAGAGAGATTTTAGCCACCTGTCAGTGACAACAGCATCTAGTTTGCGCAGAGATGCAGGTGAGGCTGAGGTCGCCATGCCTCACTCTTTCCCTGTAGTCCTTGTGCCTTTCACACAAGAGCTTGTTATAGGCCACAGGTCCACTGGCTGCAGGGCTTTCCTGGATTAGGCCACTTACAGTCAGGGAGGGGAGCCCCATGTGTCTCTGTGCGCACTTGTGTTTCCGTAAGCCTGGCAGGGTTATGGCTGGCTGGGTCCCAAACCTGCGATTCCCTGTTGTGTGTTCCTCACAAGGCAAATGTGGGAAGGGAGGCAGTTACGGGGGACCAACCACTCCAGCACCCACCCCTTTTCCTCTGTGTAATTCCCCCCTCTCTGTGGCCTCACTTGCCTTACAAGGGAAAAAAAACAAGGCTGGAAACCCGTATTTTGGTGAGGGGTCAGGAGCTGCAAGGAGCCTTGTGGCGCAGAAGAAGCCCCGTGGCGCAGAGTGTTAAGCTGCAGTACTGCAGTCAAAAGCTCTGCTCACAACCTGAGTTCGATCCCAACGGAAGTCGGTTTCAGGTAGCCGGCTCAAGGTTGACTCAGCCTTCCATCCTTCCGAGGTCAGTCAAATGAGTACCCAGCTTACTGGGGGTAAAGGGAAGATGACTGGGGAAGGCACTGGCAAACCACCCCGCAAACAAAGTCTGCCTTGTAAACGTCGGGATGTGACGTCACCCCATGGGTCCGGAATGACCCGGTGCTTGCATAGGGGACCTTTACCTTTTACAGGAGCTGCATCCTCAATTCTCTTAGTCAAACTCTTTAAAAAGAATCAAAACAGTTGGTTTTTATATGCCAACTTTCTCCACCACTTAAGGAAGAATCGAACCGGCTTACAATCGCCTTCCCTTCTCCTCCCCACAACAGACACCCTGAGGTAGGTGGGGCTGAGAGAGTGTGACTAGCCCAAGGTCACTCAGCTGGTTTCATGTGGAGGAGTGGGGAAACCAACCCGGTTCTCCAGATTAGCCTCCGCCGCTCATGTGGAGGAGTGGGGAATCAAACCTGGTTCTCCAGATAAGCGTCCACCACTCCAAACGACTGCTCTTAACCACCACACCACACTGGCTCTACACCACATTGATATACGCTTTCGAGCATCAGAGCTCCCTTTGTCAGACATAAAGGGAGCTTTTGTCTCTTGGAAGCTCGGACCCCCCAAAATCTTGTTGGTCTCTAAAGGCGCTACTGAACTCCAGTCTAGTTCTTCTACTGCAGACCGACACGCGCCCCCCCCTCCCGAAAGTATACGGACGCTGACTTTAATGTTGTGTTTAATTCCCTTTCATGACATGCTGCTAGCTGACGGGAACAGCATTGTTGTGAAAAACGCAACCTTCAGCTGGTCAAGAAGCGATCCTCCCTGTTTGAACAAGTAAGAGCCCGGTGTTCTCCATTCTCTCTTGATGGTGATCCAAAGTAAATTTTTATCATCGCCTGCTACAGTTATTTGATAGCCTTCCTGCGGATTGTGATGGGGAGAGATGTAAAATGTCCAGAAATTCTGAAGCCATGGAGGAAAGAGTTCTACCCTTTTCCCCTAGATACAGACATTTAAAATTTCGGGGGTGGGGGTGGGTGGGATTGAAACATATGGAATATTTACTTTCCTGTCAAACCTGAAGAAAGGAAGAAGAATTTGGTGTGTTAGGATGCAAATACAAACATTAGTCCGGTTCGGGCCGGGCCACCCTCCCTGCGGTGTTCACGGGATTCCTCTCACAGAAGGGGTATCTGTGTAGAAGATTCATTTTGGGCGAAGAGGCCCTAGGGATACCCTCCTGTGGATTTCACGTGGAGATGCTCTTGAACAAATGTGTGTGGGAACAGGCCTCGTACGGGGCTGGTGGTGAGGGAGAGGGATTTCCCTCCATCTTTACCTTGACCCTGCCGGCATGTTCGTTGGTCTCTTGTGGCCCTTCTGCCCTCATCCCCAAGAGCTGAATTGTGCGCTCTTTTGTTCCAGCATCAGTTTTGCCATCCCAGAATGCCGCCTGGTGGCTGTCGTGGGCCAAGTCGGCTGCGGCAAATCCTCACTGTTGTCTGCACTGCTGGGAGAAATGGAGAAGAGAGACGGCTCTGTGTTCATTAAGGTACGGCTGAGGAAACGGCTTCCGAGCGCTCAAAGGCACGGGATGTGAAAAGAGATGTCGGCCAGCCCGAATCCAACTTCGTCAGGGGTTTGTCCTGGTGACTCAATGGCACTTCCAGGCCAGAAAATGGACTGAAGTCCACTAATGTGCACCTTGTGAGGTCCCTGGCTGCTAGGGTTGCCGTTGGTCTCAGAGTTTTCTCCTGGCCTCAGAAGGGCTGCAGATTCCTCTTCAGTACAAGGCTTGGCTCATTAGCTTGAGCTGTCTGGGTAATATTGCCAGTCTGTTCCATACTCAGTTCTGGCACATTATTTTATTTTACTTTCTTTATATCCCGTCTTTCTCCCCAATGGGGACCCAAAGCGGCTGACGTCATTCTCCTCTCCTCCATTTTATCCTCACAACCACCCTGTGAAGTGGGTGAGGCTGAGAGTGCATAAGCGGCTCAGGGTCACCCAGCGAGCTCCCAAGGCAGAGTGGGGGATTCGCACCTGGGTTTCCCAGATCCTAGGCCAACACTTTAACCACTACTCTATGCTGGCTGTCATCGGGCTGAAGGCCTCATTCTCTCTCTCTCTTTGTATCTCTCTGTCTCTCTCTCATGTGGCCTAATATTGGGTGGTTTTGGCTTAAGTCTTGTGGGCAAGCAGATTGCGTTAGGAAGTGTTGACGTGGGGGGCAGAGAAGATATTCATCCCATTGGGGCAGGTGACACATTCTTAGAATCAAAGAGTTGGAAGGGACCACCAGGGTCATCTAGTCCAACCCCCTGCACAATGCAGGAAATTCACAACTACCTCCCCCCTCACTCCATGCCCAGAGATGGCAAAAAAACAAAAAAAACCTCCAGAATTCCTGGGCCAATCTGGCCTGGAGGAAAATTCCTTCCTGACCCCAAAGAGGCGATTGGCACTACCCTGGGCATGCCAGGATGGGCCACGAGAGCCAAGCACTAGCGCAACCTTTCCTGCCCTCCCTCACATGTTTTACCTAAGTTCACAAGTTCTTAAGTTCTTCTTCTGCCAGCGCTGTGTTCTCAGGGGGCTTTCTGACCCCCTCCCTCCACAGGGGTCTGTGGCCTACGTATCTCAGCAAGCTTGGATCCAGAATGCAACTCTGAAGGAGAACATCATCTTCGGAAGGGAAGTGAAGGAGAGCTGGTACAAGAGAGCGGTGGAGGGCTGCGCCCTTCTCCCCGACCTGGAGATCCTCCCTTCCGGAGACCAGACAGAAATTGGGGAAAAGGTATTTAAATACCGCAGCCGTTGTGGCTGTGTAATTTCCCATTCCTTGCTGTGGGGGGGGGGGTCAAGATCCGCTGCCCAGGCTCCGAACACACGTGGTCTCGTACACACGAAAGCAAGCCTGACTGAAGTGAGGTCCCCCGCCTCTGGCCTCTGCTGGGCCTGTCTTGTCTCGAATCTCGGCCTCTTCCACGCATGGCACTGTGTGTGAACCATGCTACTTGGCATGTGAAAGTGGCAATTCCTTTTGGGGTGCACCCATGTTCCTTTTCTTTACCTCCTTCCTAAACCAGCTCCTTTTTCTAGCCATCCTCTGGCCAGCAAAGTCTGGGTCTCTGCTATAACAGTGTGGGTCAATTGTCATCTTGCATCGGCTTTCATTTTCTCTTCCTCAGGGTGTGAATCTGTCCGGGGGCCAGAAGCAAAGGGTCAGCCTGGCCCGAGCCGTCTACTGCGACGCCGACGTCTACCTGTTGGATGATCCCTTGTCAGCTGTCGATGCTCATGTCGGGAAACACATTTTTGAGCAAGTCATTGGGCCCAAGGGAATCCTGAAAAACAAAGTACGTGTGGATTGCGGGTGGTAGATTGCAGTTTTTTAATGACATCCATTCTAAAGGACAAGGGGTCTTCTTTTCCCCTCTCTATAGTGAGCTGGGCATTGTTTGCCCGCATTTTTTCCAGCCCTTTTTTGTTGTGTTTCCTCGCAAAGCACCTGTTCCTCAGGAACTTGGGATCAGCCCCCTTCAGAGATTCATATCTATGTGACCTGGGCTTCTTAATGCCATTTCTGTGCCGTTTGCTAGACTGGTTGTGAGTGGTGTGGTTCTTGGACTTGGCCATAGCTTAAACCTCCACCTCCCACACCGCTCGGGCTACAAACGGAAGAGTGTGAGCTGGACCTTTCTGTAGCTCTACTGCACAAACTCTTGTGTTAAGAAAGAGGTCATGTGGATCTTATTCAAATCATTTTTCTGCTGCCTTTCTATTATCCAAAGCTGCTTAACAACATAAGAACATCAGAAGAGCTTTGTTGGATCAGACCAGTGAAAGTCGATCTAGTGTAGCATCCTGTCTCATACAGTGGCCAACCAGTTTCTCTGGAGGGCCAACAAACAGGGTGTAGAGGCCGAGGCTTTCCCCTGAGAAAAATCTCAGAAGAGCCCTGCTGGATCAGACCAGTGAGGGTCCATCTAGTGTAGCATCCTGTCTCACAGAGCAGCCAACCAGTTCCTCTGGAGGGCCAACAACAGGGCATGGAGGCCAAAGCCTTCCCCTGATGTTGCCTCCTGGCACTGAAATTCAGGGGTTGGCTGCCTCTGAATGTGGAGGTTCATAGAATCATAGAGTTGGAAGGGACCACCAGGGTCATCTAGTCCAGCCCCCTGCACAATGCAGGAAATTCACAGCTACTTCCCCCAGACACACCCAGTGGCCCCCTACTCCATGTCCAGAAGATGGCCAAGATGCCCTCCCTTCCATGATCTGCCTAAGGTCATAGAATCAGCATGGCTGGCAGGTTCCCTTTAGTCACCATGGCTAGAATCCCTTGAAGGACCTTCTCCTCCATGAAACTGTCTAATTCCCTCTTAAAGCTGTCTGTGCCTGTGGCCATCACTACATCCTTGGGCAGCGCTTACACTTTTACAAGATAAAATTCAATATATGTCATGTTAATACCCTGAAACATAACAGCCACCACAATGAAAGAAACAATGGAAGGCAGGCAAAGCCGAGCAGTCTGGGGTGAGCCTGGGCAGGCAGAGCTGCTGTGCCCAGATACCTCCTCGATGGCTGCCCAACTGATGCAGTGGTAATAATTCCAACTGGAGGGAGCCATCACAAAGAAGGCTCTGTGGTTTCCACCGGCCCAATTCCTGGAGCCACTTGGGGGTGGGCCTCAAAAATTGGGGAGGCTCCTGTAGGGGGAAGGAGAGCTGCTCCTTTGAATCATAGAATCATAGAGTTGGAAGGGACCACCAGGGGCATCTAGTCCAACCCCCTGCACAATGCAGGAAATTAACAATTACCTCCCCCCCACATCCCCAGTGACCCCCAACCCTCCCCCCACCATGCAGGATCCCACAATCAAAGCACTCCCGACAGATGGCCATCCAGCCTCTGCTTAAAGACCTCCAAAGACGGGGACTCCACCACCCTCCGAGGCAGCGCATTCCACCATCGAACAGCCCTCACAGTCAGGAAGTTCTTCCTAATGTTTAGGTGGAATCGTTTTTCTATTAGTTTAAATCAATTACTCCGTGTCCTAGTCTCTGGAGCAACAAAGAACAAGCTAGTTCCCTCATCAACATGACATCCCTTCAAATATTTAAACATGGGTATCATGTCACCCCTTAACCTTCTCTTCTCCAAACTAAACAAACCCAACTCCCTAAGTCTCTCCTCATAGGACATGGATTCCAGACCTCTGACCATTCTGGTCGCCCTCCTCTGGACACGCTCCAACTTGTCAACATACTTCTTAAATTGTGGAGCCCAAAACTGGACACAGTATTCTAAGTGAGGTCTGAGCAATGCAGAATACAGTGGTAGTATTACTTCCCTTGGCTTCTTCTAGGAGGGTGAATTCTGCCCACACCTGGCTGGTCGTCTTTCTTCCACTCTGCTAATGGTGGCTGTAGGCATGTGCAGGCATGCCTGGGAGAGGAGTAGACCCTCCAGGTCTACTCAAACACTCTTACTGAGCTGCAGGGAAAACGATTTGCAACCACCAAAAAGAATGTCTGCCCAATGCTGGTGACCAGACACCCGTTTTTAATTTCTTTCACCGTATGTTTAAAAGGCCCACGTTCTGCACACGGATTGTCCTGGAGTGGGCATGAGAAGTCTGCGTTCTCCATAGTTCAGCCTGCTGAGGATTGACATATCTAGACCCCTCCCTGCCCCGCCCAACACACGGAGGGGCTTAGTAGCTTTTTCTTTCTGCATCCAGACGCGGGTTTTGGTCACCCACGGGGTGAGTTATCTGCCCCTGATGGATATGATTATAGTGATGACGGAGGGCAAGATCTCGGAGATGGGGTCGTACCAGGAACTGCTGGAGCAGGACATGGCCTTTGCGGAGTTCCTGCGGACCTACGCCAGTGCGGAGCAAAACGTGGACGACGGAAGTAAGTTGGATGATGCCGAATCCTCCGTGACTCCTTCAAGGCGGGCAGCTTCTGAGGGCTGGCAGGGGTTAAAAGCATTATTATGTGGGAAGGAAGCTCCAGGCACGACCTGTTTCCCCAGAGGAAAGAACGGCTCACTCTCTTTAGGGGCTGGGGAAACCATTTCTCTTGTCTGTCTCGTCAAACTCCTGTGGCATAGATCCTCCAAGTTGTCGCCCAGGGCTCTAACCACTGAGCCACGCTGGCTGTGCTTCTTATTTATTGCTGTGCTGGGCATTTTGTCTCTGGCAGGAGCGATGGCTGGATTGTCTGTTGATGCCACCCACATGGCATTCCTCACTCAAAGCCTGTGCTTGTGCCAAGGCGTATCAGCCCCTGCCTGGCATGGGACTTTCCCCATCCATTGCTCAGAGCATTGAGTTCAGGGCTTTGTTTCTTGAAACAACCAGGATCTCTCTCCTATGCTAGGCTTCTGCAGCAGGACACCACTCTCTTTATTTTATTATTTGTTTGGGAACCCAAAGTGGCATATCTCATTCCCCTCCCCTCCATTTTATCCTCACAACAACCCTGTCAGGTAGGTTAGGTTGAAAGCATGTGATTGGCCCAGTCACTCTGCAAACTTCCATGGTAGAGCAGGAATTCGAACCTGGCTCTCCCAGATCCTAGACTGACATGCTAACCATTATATCATGCTGGCTTTCTTTTTCAAGGGAGTTTGTGCAGGAAAATTCCTCCTGGAATTGATAATTTTTTTCCCTAACAGGTAATTGGCTAGCAAAGATCAGCTCGAGTTCCCAATAAATAAATCAGTCTCTCTCTCTCTCTCTCTGTCTCTTTCTCTTTGTCTGTCTCTGCTCACCTGATGTAACCCCTACAGCGGCTGGTAGAGGAGAAGGTTTGTCTGTGCTGTGTGATAACACCTTAGCCTTAAATTCCAGTTTTTTGCTTCTGTTTCCTTTTTCTAATGTTCCCTTCTGTCACAAACCCACAGATGCAAATTCAGAAGAGGAGGAAGGTTTGTGGTCTTGGAAAGTGTCTCCTCTGCATGTGGTTGGGGAATAAAATAGTTTAGTCTGCAACGAAACCAAGCATGGTTTGGCAAGCCCTCGTGACTGCAACCAATTACAATTCTTTTTTTAGAAGTGCTTGTTGTTCTTTGCTGGCCTCGTGTTACCGATCTGTGCCGGCAATTCCCTGGCTGGGATCCAAAGAAGGACTTGGGCAGATCCAGTGGGGATTATGGCTCCTTTGAAGAGAGAAATATTCTCCTCTCCTTTCCCAGTCTTTCCACAAACTGCTTTGAAAGTCCCTTTGAGTTCCAAAAAAGGTTTTCTCGCATGGTGTAAATTCCAGCCCGCAGGCTGCCAGAGGAAGTAGTTGCAGGGTTCTTTGGATCCCAGCCACAATCGCTCGGCTGTGTTGCTCCGAAAGGCTTCCGGCGTGTTTGGTAGTTTCTCCCCCCTGGAAGAACTGTGCTGCCAGCCTTGTGTGCTTTCGTAGAGGTAGGCAAGTGAGCCCCTTCTACTGCTGGGTCTTCTGAGCTGGAACGGACTCTATCAATTGGCCTTCTAAACACTTAACAGAAGTCAGATCCATCCAGTGAGGAGGATGAACAGAGGTGTTGACGGAGGCAGCCTCCACAGTTCTGGGGGCCTCCGAGGTTACCTGGGGGTTCTAGTTCTGTGTTACGGCATTAGAGAGAGTGTCAGGTTCTCCGCGTGCCCTGGGCCTGTTATCTAAGGGCAATCTTCCTTCCTATCTGGAGTCTCTGGTTAGTCCAAAACTTGTAGAATCTTTATGCATTCAAGATCTAATTGCCCTTTTTCAATGGTTTTGCTGGGCTGTCTGCTAAGGACCCCCTTTTCAGACCGGCTGTGTGTCCCTGCCCTCTTCAGTCAGTGGACTCCTTGATACAGATCCTTCTCTATTGTCCTTATGTGTCCCACCTTAGGCTAAAATGGATTATACCATGTTTTAACAAATGGTCCGCATTTTCTCGAGCAACTTTGGAGCAAAAGGTTCAGTTCCTCTTAGAGGACTCTGACCCTCAGCGTACTTACTTTGTTGCTCGTTTTTTGGAGGCTACAGAGGAGAGTTGAAGGGAGGTGTTTTTAGAGATGGGTCTTATTTAAGCTTTGTGGTTTTATTGTTCAAGACCTTGGTTTAAGAACAGGGGGAAAGAAACAAAGGTGAAATGAAAGAGAGAGCGTCAGTAGAGAAGGAACTTCCCCTGTTCTTGCCTGGGCGGCTGGAATATTTTCCAGCCCGTGCGAGTTGGATTTTTCATTGTGGTTTCCACCTTGTCCTGAAGCTCAGATTATGGTTTTGTTTCTGTCTCTGTCGTGGCCTTTGTCGTCTGGGGGAATGTGCAGGGCCACTCAGACAACTCCTTGCAGGATTTTGCTAGCAGACTTTTTGGCAGAACTGTCAAGACACACATTCTGCATCTTGAATTCCACCTCTGTGACAAAAGTGGGGACGCTCACAGGTTTGGCAGCTGCTTAGCCAACGGCCTTCACGGGGCTACTTTCCCGTGATAAGGTTTTGCATTTGCAAGCTGGACTCCTGTAAGCACAGAAAGTCATTTGTACATGATAAATTGTTCATGCGCCTGACAAGGTAACGGCGAAACTCTGGAAGCGACGCCTGGCAGGAGAGCTATAGAGAGTTATTCTACACAAGCCCCAAAGAGAGCTGCACAACAGCCCTGCCAGGCGGCTTGGTTTTGCTTCAGCTGCATTTGTTCTTAAATGCTGCGGCAGTGTGGGACCTCCGGCCTCTGCCTTCTAGGCTGGACTCCCTCTCCATTCTGAAAGAGATTCCAAGTGGGTCAGAGACTTGAGTTTCATTGGGGTGGAAGTCAGACAGGGCGGAGGGGGCTGGTTTAACCATTAACCAAGAGAAGGGCCTTCTCCTCATCCCTGCCTTTGGTTTTAATAGAGTACTGTGTTCTGTTTTGGGCGCCGCAATTTAAGAAGGATGTGGACAAGTTGGAACATGTCCAGAGAAGGGCAATAAAGATGCTGAGGGGTCTGGAGACCAAGTCCTATGAGGAAAGGTTGAAGGAGCTGGGGATGTTTAGCCTGGAGAGGAGAAGACAGAGGGGATATGATAACCATCTTCAAGTACTTGAAGGGCTGTCATATGGAGGATGGTGCCGAGTTGTTTTCTGTTGCCCCAGAAGGTCGGACCAGAACCAACGGGTTGAAATTAAATCCAAAGAGTTTCTGTCTAGACATTAGGAAGAATTTTCTAACAGAGCAGTTCCTCAGTGGAACAGGCTTCCTCGGGAGGTGGTGAGCTCTCCTTTAAGCAGAGGCCAGATGGCCATCTATCAGCAATGCTGATTCTGTGACCTTAAGCAGATGATGAGAGGGAGGGCATCTTGGCCATCTTCCAGGCATGGAGTAGGGTATCACTCGGGGGGTGGGGTGGGGGGGGAGGTAGTTGTGAATTTCCTGCATTGTGCAGGGGGTTGGACTAGATGACCCTGGTGGTCCCAACTGTATGATTCTGTGATTCTATGAAACGCTGTGTGCCTTTTAACCATCTGAATCCAGGACGTGTTCTTTTGGAGGCTGTTTTGGTCTCTGAAATGTGGTTGAGGGGCTGGACATGTGGGTGGCTGCCCGAGAGACATCTCTCCCCCACCCCATTAAACGGTCAGGATCCATAAGGAAGGGGGTGCCTCCTGGCAGTCCCGCCTCCCCAACGAACGGAACACAGACACTGCGGCTGAGCATCGCTCGGCACCATGTGCCTGTGGTTGCAGGAAATGCAAAAAGAGGCAGCAGAGCATAAGAATACCAAAAGTATTTCAGCCCCAGTTCCAGCTCGGCAGGGCCGCCAGGCAAAACTCCCAGCTGATAGGAAGCTGGTTCCCCCGCCCCATCTTCAGCAGCTCTGAGTCCTGCAGAATCACAACACAACTGCCTGTGGCGAGTGCAGGCTTCTAAATGAACAACTCTCAGTCCCACCCTTCAGTGCCAACAGCAGAGGGCGGGGCCAGCAATTACCCCCTTAAGTGGCCAAAACTGAACAAAATACTCCAAGTGAGGTCTAACTAGAGTAGAGTAAAAAGCAAGGGTTGTGTTTAGAAGGCTAAAACAAAATGCTTGCCTTGGGTGCAAACCCTAGTTAGGAGCAGGAGATTATTTACTTGATTTATTTATTTCAAGGATCTATTAGCTGCCTTTCTTCCTTACAGAGCTCAAGGCAGCTTAGAATAGGAATAAAATACATAAAATACAATGAGGCTGGCCTTTGACTGGGGAAGGCAGGGTAGAAATTTAATAAAATCGATAAAATAATACATAAGTTCGTACTTAAAACCAAAATTCAAAATCACACTGCAGGACTGTGTGAATCAAATGCAGTCCTACAAGAAACCATCTTCAGTTGACTCCTGGAGATTGAAAGAGAGGGGGCCAGGTGCACCTCCCTGGGGAGGCTGTTCCATAATCGTGGGGCTGCCACCGAAAAGGCCCTCTCTCATGTACCCACCCAACAGCCTCTCCCTGTGACCTTAATTCCTGGGCAGGAACATATGGGAGAAGACGGCCCTTCGGATAACCCAGTCCCCAGCCATGTAGGGCTTTTGAGGTGGGTGCGGATCCGTAGCCAGTGTAATTGCTGTAGCATTGGGGTCACATGATGCTTCTGATAGCTGCCTCCAACCTGCAGGGATCCTGCTTCTGTAGTTGCCGTTGAAATGTGCTTTTCTTTAGTCCTTCACTAACAGGTCTGTTTGATGTATATTCCATTCTGTTCTACAGATCCAAACAGTGCAGCGGTGAAGGAAGGGAAACTTCTGGAAAATGGGGCTCTTGTCAGCGAAGGCTCCCAGGCACAAGTGATGAGGTGCGCACGGTCTTTGCTGGGGGTTGCTTTTGTTGGGCGGCTTCATCTTTAAGAGGCTCTGCGGCGGAGGAAAGTGGCTAACTCTGGGCTGAATCCTTGCTCCTGCAACGTGGTTGCGGTGATCCCAGGCAAGGAAGGCTGTGCCTAAGGGGGGGCCACTCAGTACTTAAGCCAGCGACTGGAAGTGCCGAGGCTGCGTGCTGAAGAGACCAGCAGAGGCGGAGGGTTTCTTCCAACTTGACACCTGTGCCATGTTCCTTACCAGTGGAACTGAGAGCCAGCGTGGCGTAGTGGTTAAGAGCGGCGGACTCTAATCTGAAGAACCGAGTTCGATTCCCCACTCCTCCACATGAAACCTGCTGGGTGACCTTGGGCTAGTCACAGTTCTCTCAGAACTCTCTCAGCCCCACCTACCTCACAAGGTGCCTGTTGTGGGG
This sequence comes from Euleptes europaea, assembly GCF_029931775.1. Taxonomy (NCBI): domain Eukaryota; kingdom Metazoa; phylum Chordata; class Lepidosauria; order Squamata; family Sphaerodactylidae; genus Euleptes; species Euleptes europaea. The sequence goes on from NC_079332.1 coordinate 18,452,291, forward strand.
AGAGGAAGGGAAAGTGATTGTAAGGTGGTTTGAGTCTCCTTAAAAGGTAGAGAAAGCGGGGGTATAAAAAACCAACTCTCCTTTTTCTTCAAGTCTTTTATCAAGGGACGGGGGGAAAGCGTGGCAAGGGGGAAGGGCCGTGGCCCAGTGGCAGAGCATCTGCTTGGCATGCAGGTTCAATCCCCGGCACCTCCGGTTAGAGAGATCAGGTGGTAGGTAGATGGGAAATACCTCATCCTGAAATGACCCCAGGTATTTGCTGAGAAGAAAATCCAGGACCAGAATGGGTAGTGGAAGGAAAGGGTGGGCTTTTGTAGAGAGTAGGATGAGGCGGGGCGGGATTTCTGCAGCATGTTAAGCAGTTAGAACAGCGATATCTTTTTCCAGCAGGCAGCTCAGTAACTCCTCCACGTACAGTGGAGAAACCGGGAAGGCCATGTCGCAGCAGAACAGCACAGCCGAGCTTCAGAAGGCCCCTGCGGAAAAGACTGCTTGGAAGCTGACGGAAGCAGACACGGCCCAGACCGGGAAGGTGAGAGCCGTCCCCACCACTTTGAGCGCCAAAACTCTTTGCTTGGCAGGGGAATCCAAGGCCTTGAAAGCAAAAGATTGAAGGACTTTGATAGACTTAAAGTTTACATGTGTGAATTGAAACGAAAAAATACTTGGGTTGGGTTTGACTTGGGACGGTGTCCTGGTGTTGATGAAAGCGTATGGAGTGGGTGGGCATATCTGCTTTGGACCAATTTGGAGCGGGGGGAGCTGGACAGAGTTCCTGACGCCTGCTGGACACATTTTTGTTTTTCTATTTGTTCTGCTTTGTTGGGGCCCCCATCTTTCTTCCCCAGTGGGTGTATGTCATTCTCCTTTCCTCCGTGTTGTCCTCACAACAGGCCTGTGAGGTAGGCTAGGCTGAAAGTGCATGGAAGCTCACTAAGTGGCCTTGGGCCAGTCACTCTTTCTCGGCCCTAGCCTACCTTACAGGGTTGTTGTGAGGACAGAATGGAGGAGACAAGAATGATGTATGCCACTTTGGGGCGGAGATAGGCAGGATATGAATGAAGTCAATAACTATCTTGTCTCCCAGCGTCCAAGGCGCAGTGGCTGTTAACCCAATGTCAATATCGCTTCTTGTGGGTTGCATTTTGCATTCACACAGTTGTGGAACAGAAAGGGGGGCAGAGTATGTAAATTTGGGGGTTAGGATTGAGAAAGACCTGGACATTTTGTGGGTGGAGCCTGTGTAGGGAGGGGTTCAGTGAGGGGAGGGACTTCAGTGGAGTATAATGCCATAGAGTCCACCTTCCAGAGCGGCCATTTCCTCCAGGGGAACTGAGCTCTGGAGATCAGTTGTTATAGTGGGGGATCTCCAGCCACCACCTGGAGGTTGGCAACCCTGGTGGGGTGTTGTTCCAAAGGTCTGTGCTCAAGGGAGGGGCCGTGGCTTAGTGCTAGAGCCTCTGCTTGGCATGCAGAAGGTCCCAGGTTCAATCCCCGGCATCTCCAGTTAAAGGGACTAGGCAGGTGGGTGATGTGAAAGACCTCTGCCTGAGACCCTGGAGAGCCGCTGCCGGCCAGAGTAGACAATACTGACTTCGATGGACCAAGGGGTGTCTGACTCAGTGTAAGGCAGCTTCACCTGTTCTCATGTGCGTTGTGCCCCTCCTTAGGTGCAGGCGACCATCTACTGGGAGTACATGAAAGCCATCGGGCTCTTCATCTCCTTCCTGAGCATCTTCCTCTTCGTGTGCAACCACGTGGCTTCCCTGGCCTCCAACTACTGGCTGAGTCTGTGGACAGACGACCCCGTTATCAACAGGACTCAGCAGCAAACAGACATCCGGCTGGGAGTCTATGGGGCCCTGGGCATGTCTCAAGGTTTGCTTGGCATCTTCTCTCAGGGTCAGCGCAGTGTAGCGGTTAGAGTACCCAGGTCCGAATCCTCCACTCTGGCATGGAAGCTCTTTGAGTGACCTTGGGCCAGTCACACGCTTGCATCCTAACCGACCCCACAGGGTGGTTGTGAGGATAAAATAGGGACGCAAGTCATTTTGGGTCTCCGCTGGGGGAAAATGCGGATATAACGAAGCGAGTAAAAGTAAACCTTATGGGCGTTGATTTTTGCTCTTGGGAGGGGGGCAGCCCCGTGAAACTCCGAGGGAGGCTTGATTGAAACCTGAGGCTGGTGAGGCCGCAGTACTTGTCAGCCTTTGCTGACCACACGTTGTGTTATTTCATATTGAGAGCCAGCACGGTGTCATGGTTAAGAGCGGCAGACTCTAATTTGGAGAGCCGGGTTCGATTCCCCGCTCCTCCACATGAAGCCAGCTGGGTGTCCTTGGGCCAGTCACAGTTCTCTCCAAACTCTCTCAGCCCCTCCTACCTCACAAGGCGTCTGTTGTGGGGAGAGGAAGGGGAGGAGATTGTAAGCTGCTTTGAGACTCCCCTTGGTAGAGAAAAGTGGGTATAAAAACCAACTCTTCTTCTTCATCCAGGTTGCTGCCTCCGTGGGGTGTGGTAGGGTTAGGGTTAAGAGCTGGAACTCGCATGGGTGGCAACCTAGTGCTGAGTTCCACAGCCAGTCTTTTTCCTGCCAGCATGGTGTAGTGGTTAAGAGCAGTGGTTTGGAGCAGTGGACTCTGATCTGGAGAACCGGGTTAGATTCCCCACTCCTCCACATGAGTGGCAGAGGCTAATCTGGAGAACCGGGTTCGTTTCCTCACTCCTACACACGAAGCCAGCTGGGTGACCTTGGGCTAGTCACAGCTCTCTTAGAGCTCTCTCAGCTCCACCTACCTCACAGGGTGTCTGTTGTGGGGAGGGGAAGGGAAGGGGATTGTAAGCTAGTTTGATTCTTCCTTAAGTGGTAGAGAAAGTCTGCATGTAAAAACCAACTCTTTTTCTTCTTCTGCTTCCTCTGCCATCATCATAGCTGCAAAAACCGAAGCATCTCTTTCTGGACTGAAACATTTTTGAATCAAGCAAACTGGAAATAGGGAGGGGAGGGGTTCGGAGCATTTCCCCAAACCTGATGTTCCGTGTAGACCTTAGAATTCATCCTTCTGAAAACCTTGGCTTCCTGTGTGTTTTTGAGGTGTGAATACCCAGTCCCTATGTCAGCAAAGGAGTTTGGGGTGCATAGGAAACGCCAGGTGAAGAGTTGGTTTTTATAACCTGCTCTTCTCTACCTTAAAGAGTCTCAAAGTGGCTCACAATCGCCCCCCCTTCCCCTCCCCACAAGAAGCACCTTGTGAGGTAGGTGGGGCTGAGAGAGTTCTGAGAGAATCGTGACTGGCCCAAGGTCACCCAGCAGGCTTCATGTGGAGGAGTGGGGAATTGAACTTGGTTCTCCAGATTTGAGTCCGCCGTTCTTAACCACTACGCCCCGCTGGGAGATGAACAGCGATTTTGGTGATCATGGGGCCCAAGTCCTTAACAGTACTGTTGACATCTCGCCTAGAAACAGAACAATCCGTTCAGTCTTAACATCTCAGTTTTGAATTGCTTTTTGGTAAAGTGCAGTACTGAATATCAGATCCTTTTTCTTAATGTCAGCGATGAACAAATACAGTAATGGATGTGTGTGTGTGGGGGGGGAATTACATTAGAAGTGGGGGTCCTAGGGTGAGCCGGAAGAGTCCAGTTGGAAAGGTGCAAGAGGGGGACTCCGAAGTCTTCTCAGCTCAGCCGCCACCATGCCCCAGAGGCAGGGGTCTCTTGAAATCTCCCATGACCCACCTGGCTGTCGTTTGTGCCAATTAAACCACATCCTCCAGGTGATGACATGCAGGAAGCAAATAGCGGGCACTGAGTGGGTACGGATGCCCTGCTGGGATCATTTGGGGTATGAGCAAGTTCTCCAGGGGTTCTTTGGCGCAGCCTGGCACAATGCACAGCCGCCTGAGTTGCTGGCGCTTTTTCCAATTTCCGAGGGTGCAGGCCATCTAGGGGGGTGTTTGTGTTTGTCTCGAAGGTATCGCTGTGTTCGGCTACTCCATGGCTGTCTCGGTGGGAGGGATCTTTGCGTCCCGCCGCCTCCACATCAACTTGCTCCACAACGTGCTCCGGTGCCCCATGAGCTTCTTCGAGCGGACGCCCAGCGGGAACCTGGTGAACCGCTTCTCCAAGGAGATCGACACCATCGATTCGACCATCCCCCAGGTCATCAAGATGTTCATGGGCTCCCTGTTCAACGTCATCGGGGCCTGCATCATCATCCTCTTGGCCACCCCCATTGCCGCCGTGGTCATTCCTCCGCTGGGGTTCGTCTATTTCTTCGTGCAGGTAGGGGGCACCAGGCTCGGGACTCCCAGACACCCTTTCTTTGTGCTTGAGAACCAGCGTGGAGTAGTGGTTAAGAGTGGTGGTTTGGAGCGGTGGACTCTGATCTGGAGAACTCCTCCACACGAAGCCAGCTGGGTGACCTTGGGCAGGTCACAGCTCTCTCAGCCCCCTCTACCTCACAGGGTGTCTGTTGTGGGGAGGGGAAGGGAAAGAGATTGTAAGTCCGTTTGATTCTTCCTTAAGTGGTAGAGAAAGTCGGCATATAAAAACCAACTCCTTCTTTTTCTTCTTCCTTTCGACCTCCCTGGGCAAAACTCTCGTCTTTGGATGCCAGATGATGAGACAGTAAAGTCTTGAAGGGGCAGCAAGTGAGCTGTGCTGGTTTGGACTGCAGGTGGGGCGGGAGGTGTCTTTTAATGTTCTGCCCCATTAAAACTTGCAGCTAAAAATCTGGCACTTAAGACGGCTGGCCGTTCCAGCCCAGTTCACTTCCTACTGTGTTGATTTCCTTCTTTTGCTCTGCTTTTTTATTTTTTGAGTGGAGGGGGAGGGCAAAAGGGTAAACCCTCCCCCCCGCTTGCAGTCTTTTGTTTCCACCTGCTGCCATGTGTTCACTTGCCTCCTGGCAGGGGTCGGGGTGCCGTCATTCAGCAAGTCCCTGGATTAATTTCTTGCCCCGAGTGGAAATTTTCATGTGATCCTCCTAACGGGGATGTCAGAACACCCCAAATGGTTTTGAACGGGACTGTGTAGTATTTATGGATTTATGGATACGGCGGAAGCTGCTCCTTGCCCGTGTATTCCGTTTCCTTTGAGGTGACTTTCGTTCTGTACAACCTCCCCCCCCCCCCAAGACAGGGAATAAGACAGACGTTTTTACTCTGAATGAATGACACCAGCACCAGGACAAGTGTTTAGGCCAGAAACCAACCCGGCAAGACCTTTAGCCCTGGGTACGTTTTTACTCTGAATACACCCCCCGAGTGGTCTCCCTGTTCTCTCTGCCCCCACCCCTGTGCTCATTAACTGAGTAACCAAAAACTTCCCAGATTACACATTGTTTAATAATGACGTTCTTCTCTGCCCTGGTGGCGCTCAGAGCTGGGTTTTCATTTGCTGCCGCTTCTGAAATACTCAGAGAGGGGTTCTGTGATGCCTGGAAGGTGGCAGAAATAGTTGGCCAGAGGGCCCTCTTCCAAGGTGGCGCTTGACGTGTTTATACGATGCCAGCAAGCATCGCCTGGCCACCCCTCCCAGGACTTTTTATTCTCCCCTGCCCCGGGGGAGGGGGGGAGGAATCAAAGAGGGACGGGAGTTCCTGAACCTTCACAGGTGGGGGCTGTGTCTGCTCAGCTGCAGAGCAGTGAAATATTGTACTGCCGAAAGGAGTAAACAGTTGCTGTTTGGGGAAGAATATAAATGAGGATACACCTTTAGTTCAGATATACAGTGATTCCCTCCCCCCCCCCCCCCGGCCGCTTTACTGCCACAACCTTGAGGGCTATAGATGTCTTGTTTTTTAAGGTTCGTAGGGCTTCTACCAGGATTCTGTGGCATTCTCAGAGCAGGCCGGGCTCTGATTTCCCCTAAATCCGGCTCCAGCCTGGCGCATGTGCCTCCCTGGTCTCTGACCCTGGCCTCTGGCCCTTTCAGCGCTTCTACGTGGCCACCTCCCGCCAGCTGAAACGCCTCGAGTCGGTCAGCCGCTCCCCGGTCTACTCCCACTTCAATGAGACGCTTCTGGGCGTGAGCGTCATCCGGGCCTTCGAGGAGCAGCAGCGCTTCATCAGGCAGAGCGACCTGAAAGTGGACGAGAACCAGAAGGCGTACTTCCCCAGCATCGTGGCCAACAGGTGGGAGGGCGCGTGGGCCGGGCCCTTGCCCCAAGTGGCTGCCTCCTGGACAGGTGGTGTGGCGCACAGCCCCTGCACCCCAGCCGTGCCTCCCGCGGGTTTGGGAGGAAAATATTTGGTCTCCCGTTGGTCTCCAGCCAGAGGTGCCTGAGCAAAGCAGAATGATTCCTGACCAGAATTATTCTATCTCCACGTAGGTTGGAGTCTTTGTGGCTGTTGCCAGGGCTCAGTTCTCCGGCACTGAGCCTGTAGAAACCTAGTTTTCGAAGAGAGTATCGAAGGGTTGCCTTGTTGGTCTGCAGTAGAAGAGCGAGATTTGGGTCCAGCAGCACCTTAGAGACTGACAAGATTTTGGGGGTATAAGCGTTGGAGAATCAAAGTCCCCTTCATCAGCAAAGGGAGCGTTGACTCTCAAAAGCTCATACCTCAAAAATCTGGTTGGTCTCTTAAGGTGCTACACCAACAACAAAGGGGGGGGGAACTGAACCCTAAAAAAACAACAGAATTAAGTACCCAAAGGTCAAGAAAAAGTAAACATTCAAGGCTAAGAGTTATACCATCTAAAAGTTATGTCTGTACAAAATATTTATGTATTTATTAGAGGCTAAAATCTAATAACATATAAAACATATAAGGCCTTGCAAAAGCCTACCAAATCAACATGCTCATGTAACACAATTAGACATAAAATCACACAATTAGATGCTGACCGTATGCGTTTCGGCTATACAGCCCTCGGTGGCCTAAACAATCACCAGTCCAGACTACAAAATATATACATAAATCTCTAAAATTCTTTATGACTGTGTGTGCGTTGTGGCTTTGGATAACAAATAATATATAATTGCAAAACTTCTTCCTCTGTTTTGGGCTTCCATACAGATGGGAAACTAATCCCCATGTGTGTTTCCATCTTAAATGAGGGGATGTTATATTTCAGCCGTAAATAAAATTGTCAACATCTCAGTCATAAAATAGTCTTAAAATCTGGAGTAGTTATCAAGTATGAAAGATCTCGAAGGTGCTCCTGGACCCGAATCTAGCTATAGAAACAGTTTTTTCATTACTGCAAGAATCTTAAAACAAACTGCGGGGGCCCGTTCCCTTTCCTCCCCCACCGCCCCATCTTGAGGTTTTGTTCTGCCATGTGGATCCACACAGACCGTCCATATGGGGCAGATCTGCCTTGCCGGTCGGATTGGAGACTGGGCACCAGTGCAGAAGGCCCCCTTGGCTGGGGCTTTGTACAGTTTTGCCTGACTCCCTGGCGCCTTCCTCTTGAGGGTGTCGGAGCAGAACTTCTTCTGGCAGGAACTTCGGAGAGCTGCTGCCCCATGCAGTTGTGGTATGTTTTGAACCAGAGCTCCCTAAATGCCTCCTTGTCCCGCTCTGCAGGTGGCTGGCGGTGCGCCTTGAGTACGTGGGGAACGGCATCGTCCTCTTTGCCGCTCTGTTTGCGGTGGTGGCTCGCCACAACCTCAGTCCGGGGCTGGTGGGACTCTCCATCCTGTACGCGCTGCAGGTAGCTCAGACCAGCCTGTCTTGCTCTAAGTGTTCTTGCTGAAGAATTTCCTAACATAATGGGTAACCTCGGGGAATCACTAAACCTTTTGCAAATCAGAAAGTATCTGGGATGATTATCGAGTAGGCACACGAGAGAGGGCCTTTTTGGTGGCAGCCCCACGATTATGGAACAACCTCCCCAGGGAGGTGCACCTGGCCCCTTCCCTGATGATCTTCAGCAGGCTGCTGAAACAAAGAGAAATCTTTGGCGTTCTGTAGAATACTGTGGAGCCCCGTGGTGCAGAGAGGTAAGCTCCAGTGACAAACTCTGCTCACGACCTTCATTCGATCCCAACAGAGGCCAGTTTCAGGTAGCCGGCTCAAGGTTGACTCAGCCTTCCATCCTTCCAAGGTCGGTAAAATGAGTACCCAATCTTGCTGGGGGTAAAGGGTAGACAACTGGGGAAGGCAATGGCAAACCACCCCGTAAACATAGTCTAGTAATGTCACCCCATGGGTCAGTAATGACCCGGTCCTTGCATGGGGTCCTTGCCTTTATCTAGAATACTTTAAGTGCCTGGAGGTTTTTAAGCAGAGGCGAAACGGCCATCTGTCAGCAAGGCTGATTCTGTGACCTCAGGCAGATCATGAGAGTGAGGGGCATCTTGGCCACCTTCTGGGCATGGAGTAGGGGTCACTGGGGGAGTGTTGGGAGATAGTTGTGAATTTCCTGCATTGTGCAGGGGGTTGGACTAGATGACCCTGGTGGTCCCTTCCAATTCTATGATTGTCTCTAAGTCTCTGATGTCAGAGGGTCTCATCCAGGAATAGAGAAGAGAGAGGAAGAATCGTAGATGTACTCAGCATGCTCTGTGGGACCAGTACATTGCCACTGCCTGTGCACACATGCAACATAGGTTCTGGCTTTGGATTTTCCGGTTTTTTCTTCGTATAGATCACCACGTACTTAAACTGGCTGGTTCGCATGTCGTCTGAGATGGAAACGAACATCGTCGCTGTGGAAAGGGTGAAAGAATACTCTGAAAAGGAAAAAGAGGTATGCTTAAGAAGGCTTCTGGGGCTCAAATTTGGGGGACCGACCGATTCCAGGATATGGAGCTGGGACACTCTGCAAAGGCTTTCAGGGGCTGTCCTCACAAAGGAACATTGAGCGGCCTTTTGTTAAAGGCCTTGGAGCTCCCTCCAGTGACAAAACACAGTCGCTGCCGCCCTTTTCCATATCCCCCGTAAAATATTTTGTGCCCATTTGCCATAAAACACTTGAGTTGGCCTTTCCAAGAGCTTTAACACAAATGGGCGGCATTCTGATGCTGGTTTTCCATGGCGTGGGAACTGTTGGAAGAGAGACCATTCACTCTACTTCTCTTTGTTGCCCAATCGGTGTTGGAAGTGGAGGTTTAGAAGGAGAAGGAGAGTTGGTTTTTATATGCTTTCTCTGCCACTTAAGGAAGAATCAAACCAGCTTACAATCGCCTTCCCTTCCTCTCCCCACAACAGACACCCTGTGAGGTAGGTGGGGCTGAGAGCTCTAAGAGAGCTGCGACTAGCCCAGGGTCACCCAGCTAGCTTCATGTGGAGGAGTGGGGGAACCAATCCTGTTCACCAGATTAGCCTCCGCCGCTCATGTGGAAGTGTGGGGAATCGAACCCGGTTCTCCAGATCAGAGTCCATAAGAAAGGCCCTGCTGGATCAGACCAAGGCCCATCAAGTCCAGCAGTCTGTTCACACAATGGCCAACCAGATGCCTTTAGGAAGCCACAAACAAGACGACTGCAGCAGCACCATCCTGCCACTGCTCCAAGTCCACCGCTCTTAACCACTACACCATGCTGGCCAAGTCCAAGAACCACATAACTCACAATCAGTTTCTCAAATGGCACAGAAATGGTATTAAGAAGCCCAGGTCATATAGATATGAATCTCTGAAGGGGGCTGATCCCAAGTTCCTGAGGAACAGGCACTTTGTGAGGAAACACAACAAGAACAAAATATGGGGCAAACCATACCTAGTAAGCGCCTTGCCTTTGGATGGCAAAAGGGACTGACTTGCTTGGAATCCGATCAGCAGTTTTTACTCCTTCTGTTCCCCCCCCCCCCCACTTAAGGCATTTTGTTTAAATAAAATTGGGTGTGATGTACAGGTAGGAAAAAAAAGAGAGGGGAAAAAAGAAATAGAGTGAATTTGGATCAGAAAATTGAATAAATCGAATAAAAGCATTCACTTGCTCACAAAAGCACTCCCACAGTTGAAGCTTCCTGATACCGAATCAGACCCCTGGTCCATCAGAATTAGTATCGCCTACTCAGACTGGCAGGGGCTCTCCAGGCTCTCAGGCAGAGAAAGGTCTTTCACATCCCCTGTTGCCTGATCCTTAAAATTGTTGGGGATTGAACCTGGGCCCTTCTGCATGCCAAGCAGATGCTCTGCCACTGAGCACGGCGCCTCCTCTTTATACTCAGCTGGAAGAATTATGAGTGAGATATTCTGGAAAACCAGTGTGTGGAGGGGGGGGGGAGCTGCCTGCACCCCCCCCCCCAGGAAGGTCCAGGCAAGCAAGAGTGGGATTTGAGCCTTCTAGTTGTCAAACACACCCTGAGTTTCTCTTGAGCCTCTAGAAAAGATCCGAGGGCCAGATTCTGCTTTAAAGCTCCTGTCTTTCTCCACCCATCATCTGAGCACTTTTTAATCCACTCCTGCTGCAGTGCATGGCAGGGCGGGGGGGGGGCTTTATAGCAGGAGGGGAGGTTTCGTCTAGCAGGTTATGGAGGCTCAATCAGCATTCGTGTAAGAGTTGTTCACTGTGGCCGCCGGCCGTGCCTTTCCCAGTCTGCTCTTTTGTGGATCAAGTCAAGCACCTGCTCTTCTACAAATGTGCACTTCTTCCGTGTGTGTTGTGCTCTTCCCTGGGGGTTTCCAGCTGTCTCCCCCCCCCCCCCACGGCACTACAATAATTGGAGCACTGGACTCTGATCTGGAGAACCAAGTTAGGTTTCCCACTCCTCCACGTGAGCGGCGGAGGCTAATCTGGTGAACAGGATTTGTTTCCCCACCCCTCCACACAAAGCCAGCTGGGTGACCTTGGGCCAGTCACAGTTCTCTTAGAGCTCTCTCAGCCCCACCCACCTCACAGGGTGTCTGTTGTGGGGAGGGGAAGGGAAGGCGATTGTAAGCCGGTTTGATTCTCCCTTAAGTGAAAGTCAGCATATAAAAACCAACTCTTCTCCTTCCTCTTCCTCCACCTCTTCAAGTAATGTGGTTTTTTTGGTGAGCTCTGTTTGAAGTTGTATAAAGCTGTTATCTGGAGGCTGCTGCTCTTGAAGACACTACATAATTTACTGGTCTTTGGAAAACTGAGAGACCTTGAGGTTCTGAGCTGTGAGCTCCACAGAAGCTGGCAGCACAGAGCTGTCAATTAATGCTGCCTTCGGTGGTTTGCGACTCCGAAACTGTTGTGAATTGTTGTGGGCCTCGCTGCCAAGATTTCTAGAAGCTGCATGTTGCAGACCCTCGGGTGCTCCTGAGCCCCCAGCGCTGTCTCTTCCAGGCCGAGTGGACTGTGAAGCCCTCTCCACCGCGTGGTTGGCCCCAGGAAGGGAAAGTGGAATTCCGGGGCTACGGGCTGCGCTACCGAGACGACATGGACTTAGTGCTGAAGAACATCGACGTCACCGTCAACGGGGGAGAAAAGGTTGGCTGTGGGCCCGTTTGGCCTGCAGGAGCTGATGCGGGGCGAGCGAGAGCTGCTCGGGGAGCAGAGGAGGCTGGGAAGAGGAGCTGGGTGGGAGGTCTAGGCAGGAAGGGAACCTTTGTGAGGGGAGGGAGGGGACCTTCTAGCAGTGGCTGATCAGAACCAGCACCCGAATAACTCATTCTACCTGACCTTTGGAAGACAAGAGGGGCCCATTCCTGTGGGCACCTGCATTTGCAGGCAACTTGTTGTGCATGTGTGTGTATTTATTGTCTGGGTTTCACTTGGAGGCCAAGGCTTCAAACATAAATCTCAAATCAATGTTAGCAAGTACCCAGTTTCCCCAAAATTGGGAAATTGCTACTATTTCCATCTGATGGGTGCAAGCAGGAACCACCCCACCCAAACAATAACATGTTTGCCCCCTTTCCAGAATGGCATCCCATTGTCTTTTTCTGTGTCCTTTTTCAAAGGTGGGCATAGTTGGCAGGACGGGCGCTGGGAAGTCCTCCCTCGCTCTGGGCCTCTTCCGAATCACTGAAGCTGCCGAAGGGGACATTCTCATTGACGGGATCAACATTGCTAAAATCGGGCTCCACGACCTCCGCTTTAAAGTCACAATTATCCCCCAGGTGGGTGGGCATCTCCCTCTCCTCAGCTCTCTTCAGGCACCACCCCCCTGGCGGGTTCCGATGGCCACTCATCTCCTTGGACCAGCCCAGCATCTGTGGACCTCAAGGGGTCTCTCTTGAGTGAGCACCATCACAGGGATGCTCACCTCAATATGAGGACTTCCAAAAGAGCTGGCAGCCATCTCGGGGGATTGCGAGGAACTACGGTGGGCGGGCCGCCAACCGAACAGGTGACAGGACTGCCCCAGTCTTCTGCTGCGTTTCTCCTGCTTGAGTCGCACATGTAGGTGCCCTCCCCAGTCATCTGCCTGCTCATCCATTTTAAAAGGGGGCAGGAGCCCACTCAGTGCCCCCCCCGGCCCCCTTGGTGTGGGTACACGGCTGTTGGCCTGGTGGTGTGGTTAAGAGTGGTGGTTTGGAGTAGTAGACTCTGATCTGGAGAACCGGGTTGGTTTCCCCACTCCTCCACACGAAGCCAGCTTCGTGACCTTGGACTAGTCACAGCTCTCTCAGCCTCACCTCCCTCACAGGGTATCTGTTGTGGGGAGGAGAAGGGAAGGCGATTGTAAGCCGGTTTGATTCTTCCTTAAGTGGTGGAGAAAGTTGGCATATAAAAACAAACTCCTCCTCCTTCTCCTCCCCTGATCCCAAGCACATCCACAGCCTGTATCAAGATAGTTTCCGAGGGGACCCACGTTGATCTGCAGTAGAAAAGCTCAATTTGAATCCAGTCACCCCTTAGAGACCAACAAGACTTTCGGGGTGTGAGCTTTGGAGAGGTATCTGTCAAAGGGAGCTTTGACTCTCTGAAGTTCAGACGCCCCCAAATCTCCTTGGTCTCTACGGTGCTGCCAGACTCCAGTCCAGCCCGTTTCAAGGCCTCGTCCACATGGCCTGCAGGGCTTCATATGGTGGTGCCAAAACATAGCAAAGGGCTGTCATCTGGCAAAGGGCTCTGCTACAAGTTGTTTGGATTTCCTACCCAGGAAGTGCTTCTGTGTGGAGAAGGAACACTCACCTGCAGCAGGTGTGTGTGTGCCATGGCCACACCTAAAATTTTTTGTTACATAATCAGAATTTAGGAAATTTGTGATGCATCCACATTTCTGTTGCCCCAATAGGATCCCATCCTGTTTTCTGGCTCCCTACGCATGAATCTGGACCCTTTCAACCAGTACTCTGATGAAGACGTTTGGATGTCTTTGGAACTGGCTCACCTGAAGAACTTTGTGTCCACGCTGCCAGATAAACTCAATCATGAGTGTTCAGAAGGTGGAGAAAACCTCAGGTATAATCCAGGTTCTTTTTCAAAATCTTCGCATTGCTTCAGCTCAAGTAGTCTAAAGAATTCAATCTGTTTCAAACAATCGTGACCCTTCTGAAAGGCTTGAACATTGGTTTGCTGACCTTGGCTTCCGCCTCATGTGAAGCGGGCTCGTCTTCACTGCCGCTTCCCAAAGCACCAAAACCATCCCATTTAAGCAGTTTTAAATGGGGGATTGCAGGCATGCGCAGGGGTAGCCAGTCGTTGGCTAGGAGTGCATTTTGGCAAAAATCCTGGATTTGACCTTCGGCGTGAATTCAGCCCGTTGGACTGATACCCTACTTACTGTCATCCAACCCACAACTCTTAGAGCAAAAGGGATAATTAATAAACTTCTCTCTATAGGCTTAGCTCCTGATAACCTACTAGAAATGGGCTTAAACAGAGCAAAAAATCTGGTTAAGTAACGACGTAGATATCGAATTATAAAATGAGTTGACTCTTCTCCCAAGACATTATAAATCATTAAAGAGCTGGGAAGGTTTGCTTTGTGCTCCTTATTTAACAACCATCACATTTTCTAGTTTTCGATGGGCCTTTTCAAGAACTCGATGTAATGCCTTTCCGTCAGCTAGGCTCAGCGGGAGATTTCAGCCTATACCGGTGGAGGCCAGATCATGCCCCTCTAATTTTAATTCAGTTGAGACAGGCAATTATACATATTTTATTACACTGTGAATTTTATCGGGAGGTTAGAAATAAGCTGATTTTACGTGCGACCAGAAATTTTAGGAATGTTAGCCATTCGGATGATTTTATTGTTAAATTTTTATTAGAAGATAAAGATGCTTATTGTCTCTTATTCAGTGGCAAAGTTCTGTTAAGTAGCCAGTAAGGTCCTCAGTTGGGGTTTTAAAATTGTAATTTTGTACTGATATTTGCTGGTCAAGTGACTGTAAATTAACTGAACTGAGCCCTTCGGCATGAATAAAGGCACCTATCGCACTTCACAAAAATCCACGTGGCAGTTGGCTTGGGTATGTGGGCTTTTTGAAAAATGTGGTTTTGTGTTCCCTTTGGGAACGTGTGAGGACAGATGGAGGAGTGGTCAGGCCTGCAGTGGCAAGAAGGGTCCCACTGAAGGGCCGATTCTTTTGCTGAGGGACCATTCCTCACCGCTCTCTGTCACTGAGCATCTGTTGTGTAGAATCCTTGTAAGCCCGTTTCTGGGTTTTTGCAGCAACCTGAGGCAGGAAATTTGTATCACAAAGGAAAACAAAACCTCTGCAGTCCTTGAGATGTTGCTCATTGAGCTTCTGCTTGGCATGCAGAAGGTCCCAAGTTCTATCCCCGGCATCTCCAGTTAAAAGGAGCAGACAGGAGGTGATGGGAAAGACCTCCTGAGACCCTGGAGAGCCGCTGCCAGTCTGAGTAGACAATTTGGACCCTGGAGAGCCACAGCCAGTCAGAGCAGACAATACTAACTTTGGTAGACCAAGGGTCTGATTCAGTAGAAGGCAGCTTCATGTGTTCTGGGCAAGGGGGTGCAGGTCATCTGCTTGCATGCAGAAGGTCCCAGGTTCAATCCCCGGCATCTCCAGTTGAAAAGGACCAGGCAGGAGGTGATGTGAAAGTCTTCTGCCTGAGCCCCTGGAGAGCTGAAAGCAAGACTGGCTTCGATAGACTCAGCGGAAAGCAACGCTGTGCATCCTTATTAGGTGCTCTGCCTTGGGATTCTGGCAACATTAATAGTATTTTGGAGTTATTTTGGAGAAATTGATCAAATTAAGAACTGTGGTTTCCTCTATTCACCATTTCTTCCTGAAGTGTCGGGCAGCGTCAGCTGGTGTGCCTGGCTCGGGCTCTGCTGCGGAAGTCCAAAATCCTGGTTTTAGATGAAGCCACCGCCGCCGTAGACCTGGAAACGGACGATCTCATCCAGTCGACCATACGCACTCAGTTTGAAGGCTGCACAGTCCTCACCATTGCGCATCGACTGAACACCATTATGGACTACACCCGGTAAAGTGATGGGGCTGTACGTCAGAGGGGACGAGACCAGGGTATGCAGGCAGGCAGAGTCCAAAAACAAGACCAACATCTGTGTAACACCTTTTAATGAGACTGACTGACTGAGCACAAAAACACTTTGCGAGCTTTTGAGCTCCCCAAAGCCTTCATCAGGCTGGATATTACAAAAAAAACTTAAAAATAGAAGGGTGGAAGGCAGAATCCTCAAGCCCTGATCTTCATGGGGAGAGGCTGTGGCTCAGCGATAGAGCATCTGCTTTGCATGCGGGAGGCCCTGGGTTCAATCCCCGGCATCTCCAGTTAAAAGGACCAGACAGTAGGTGATGTGAAAGACCTCAGTGGTAAAGTATTTGATTGGCATGCAGAAGGTCCCAGGTTCAATCCCCGGCATCTCCAGTTAAAGGGACCAGGCAAGTAGGTGACGTGAAAGACCCTTGCCTGAGACCCTGGAGAGCCACTGCTGGTCTCAGTAGACAATACTGACTTTGATGGACCAAGAGTCTGATTCAGTAGAAGGCAGCTCCATGTGTGTTCATGTATTAACGAGACACATCAGGCAGTGCTACACAGTAGGACCCTACTTACAGTAAGCTACGCACAGTAATATAGAGCACAGGCCCTAATCATTTGTCCAAGTAAGCCTTTGAGGCCTTTTGTACTGGGCAGCCCTCTTCAATAACTCGGTTCTGTATAGTTTGCAAAGCTACCCTCTGGGCCCAACAACTTTGCAGTTGTCAATTGTGGTTAATATTAACTGGGGTTAATAGCAGCCCAGGGCTACTGGGAGAGGTTTAGGGATCCCCCAAACAGAATCCCCCCAGTAGATGCAACAAGCATAATAGATGGACAGAACACTTATGTGCATAGATGCGGGGCTGTGGCTCAGCGGTAGAGCATCTGCTTGGCATGCAGAAGGTCTCAGGTTCAATCCCCGGCAGCATCTCTAGTTAAAGGGACCAGGCAAGTAGGTGATGTGAAAGACCCCTGCCTAAGACCCTGGAGAGCCCCCATCAGTCTGGGTAGGTGATATTGGCCTTGATGGATCGATGGTCTGATTGAGTGCAAGGCAGCTTCATATATTCATCTTATTTATTTATTATTTCTACTTACTACCCCGCTCTCCCCGGCCAAAAACCGGGCTCAGAGCGGCTTACAAGAATATAAATATCCAATAAATCAGTAAAAGCATTAAAACAGCATTTAAAATAGCCCTATAAATCATGTAAAACAGTATCCTAGTTTACCTAAGGCGCTTCTAGAGTGATCTTACAGACATCCTGTGTAAGCTACCAACAGGCAGTTGGCTGCTTCGCTTTGTTGCTGAGGTGTAGCATTGCAGCCTGGCTCACTCATTCATGGTCTGATTCTTTGTTCTCCAAACTGCCTTCAGAAGGGGCATATGCCGGCTTAACCTACATGCTTTCTTTCCTTCTTTCCCATTTATTGATCTCTCTTTGACACAAACTAGGACAGAATTATCTGTATCCTAATCTCTCTCTCTCTCTTTTGCTTTAGAGTAATAGTCCTCGACAAAGGTGCAGTTGTGGAGTGTGGTTCTCCCGCTGCCCTAATCCAGAAGAAAGGCATCTTTTACAGTATGGCCAAAGAGTCCGGCCTGGTGTAATGCAAGAGCGCCGTTCCTCTCTCCGGCCGTCAAGTGCCCAAATGCAGCATCTGCCGAAATCCACAGCTGGGAATCCTACGGCCAAATAATTCCTCTGAAGAACTAATTTTCGGGACCTGAAGGAAGAAGTATCACAGCCAGTCCACCCATTTCCTCCCTTTCCCTTCTCCCGTTTTGCTATTCAGCAAGTGTACGCAAGCGTCAGGTGGAGCCAGGGGTTTTGGCCAAGCCTCTGAACTCTCCAGATTTTCTTTGGGGCTCCAAAATGTGGCAGCCTTTGAAGGGCCAAAAATGCTTCAGTTCCTCTCAAATTTAGAATGTTTTTGATTTTTTTTTTTGCTCTGTGCTTTTTCAAAAGGGCAATTAGTATTCCCCCCTCCCCGAAAGCCAGCCTTTGAAGGGAATTGTGGTTTTTGAGTGCGCCCCCGTATTTGACTTGGGCTGGACTTTTGGTATTTCTCCTTAACTGGAGAATGATACAGTCGAGGCAATTTTGATAGATCTGGAAGAGAACGCTCTGAGGACAGATTTTCCTTTGTTAAGTTCATTCCTGTAGTTTGGTGAATGAAAAGGTTACGTGGTTTGCAGTGTTGGCAGACGACAATTAGGATAATTGATTTCGGACTCCACCCAACAGCAAGGTGTTTTTTCTTTCTCTCATTGATTTAAACATGGGTGAAATAACCGACCCCCACCAGCTGTTACAACTTAACGCCAGTCAGGGGCAACATGGCTACTCCGGCTTACTAATGCGTGTGCCTGAATGGCCAAAAAAAAACAACACCCTTTCTTTTGGGCTTTTTCCTCTCGTGTTCTAGTGCTTCCCTCAGAAGGATCTGCTTCCAAAGTTCGGCCTGCCTCTTGTTCTTCAGAGTCTCATTTTATCAACGCTTTCAAAAGGAAAACCTCCGTGGATCTAAAGGTTCAACCAACAGTGAAGACCTGTCAATCTTGAATTAAACTGCTGACTTTTTGATTATTATTAAAGAAATAAGCAACATCTTTTCTTAGGCAGAAAGAAAGATTATTTATTCTGTTTTGTACATACAGTTCTTTAAAGTGGAATAAACAAATTTACTTTGGTATTTTTGTAATGATTCCTGGAAAGAGCTTTTGAGTAAATCTTTTTGCTGGGTTCAATCCCCGGCATCTCCAGTGAAAAGGACCAGGTGATGGAAAAGACCTCTGCTGGAAAGCAGATGCCAGTCTGAGGAACTTCATGGACCAAGCGTGGTTTAGTGGTTAAAAGTAGTGGTTTGAAGTGATAAGAGTCTGATCTGGAGAACCGGGTTTGATTCCCCACTCCTCCACATGAAGCCAGCTGGGTGACCTTGGGCTAGTCACACTTTCTCAGCCCCACCTCCCTCACAGGGTGTCTGTTGTGGGGAGGGGAAGAGAAGGTGATTGTAAGCCGGTTTGATTCTTCTTTAAGTGGTAGAGAAAGTCCGCATATAAAAACCATTGCATCGATGTTTAGAAATATCCACTTGATTCTGCTGTCAAAGTTTCTGTAAAAAATACCAGTGGTCTGTGGGGTAGACAAATGACTTAAGTTTTCTTTAAACACCTTCAGGCTTTGGAAAAGAATACAAAAGGCCTTTCCGGTGTGCCCTTGTCCCTTAACCTAATTTGGTGAATATGTTATCAAATTGAGCAACAGTCATGAAACTGTGACTTAACAAAACAGAAGTCACAGACGGACTGCATACGCAACCCCTATCGCCAGCCTCATTGGCAATCTTGTGATCCCAGTGAAGTAACCCGGATCAAGGATCAGAAGCCCTGCTGTTGCCAGTGTGTGCCAGAGAGTGCAAAAAGGCCCTTTTGCGGGGGCTTAATTGGGGCATTTACTGTACATCCTAAACCTGTTCCTCCACCAGCCCACATAAAGAAGAGTTGATTTTAATATGCCGACTTCTTCTACCACTTAAGGAAGAATCAAACCAGCTTACAATCCCCTTCCCAACAACAAACACCCTGTGAGGTAGGTGAGGCAGAGAGCTCTAAGAGAGCTGTGACTAGCCCAAGGTCACCCCACTGGCTTTGTGTGGAGGAGTGGGGAAGCCAACCCAGTTCACAAGATTATATATAGAGTTCGCCGCTCATGTGGAGGAGTGGGGACTCAAACCCGGTTCTCCAGATCAGAGTCACCGTTCCAAACCACCGCTCTTAACCACTACACCGCTCTGGAAAGCAGCGGCTAGTAGCCCAAGAACCATAAGTCACACCACCAGTTAAAAAGTGCTCTCTCTGTCACCTGCTTCACCTGACTGGGTGAGGTGCAGTCCTCTGTAGTAGCTTTTGTTCCTGGAAGGAGACAGAGGTAAGACACAACCAGGCTGCAGGTGGGTTCTGGCACACAGGGACCACTACACAAAGCACCCTAGAAAATGGTTCCCTGAATCAAAATCCTGTTCTCTCCACCCTGCCCCCCAATTCTTTAAACTGCACGTTTCTCCAATACTCCCTGTCCTGGCCAAGTCACATCTTCAACAGCTGTTTCAAAGAAGCCATGCTTCCAGGTATCCTATATTAAATTGGGCTTTTTTCCCCACTGGGATGCCGCTGTCACAGCTGGATCTTCTTGCCAAGACCAGGTTGCTAAGCCAGGGAACACGACAGGTGCTTCATGCGCATGCTGAATTATGCAAGAGTGAAAAAGCAAAAGCCACTTGCAAAAGAGGGTTTGGAAGAGCATCTGCTCAGTGTGTGTGAAAAAAAGCACGGTTTCCTTCTGGGCTAGACAAGTGGGCACCCTGGAGCTGGGAGTGAATGTGGAGAGAAAGGCCTGCCCCCTTCACCTAGGCCTTGAGTAGCACAAGAGCACTTCACAGCATCTGAATAGATGTCCCCTGCCGGAAGGCACTGGAGCAAAGTGCTGATTTTTACCTGCCGGGATGCCTTGAGACCAGCAGAGGCTGGACAAGCACTTGTCAGGGATGCTCTAGGCTGATCCTGCATTAAGCAGGGGGTTGGACTAGATGGCCTCTATGGCCTCTATGGCCCTTTCCAACTTTATGACTACTATGAAAATACTTGCTGTTTTGATTTTGTCCAGTTAACATCAAGGGCTTTAGACGAAAAACCTGGCTTGTGTTCTGGCCCCAAATTAGGTTCCAGCAAGGTGGAGGATTGGAGCAGGGACCACCGTGCTAAGCCTCCCGCCACTGTCCTCAGAAGAAAACCTCGCCTTCGCAGAAAGGAGAGGAGCACAAACCAGCTCCACGAGGAACTTCAGATTTTATTTAAAAGATTCACAGCTCAGCAAAACAGTCATCAAGTTCACATAACGGAGTTTTGGCGCCAGCAGGGAACAGTCCTTCCCGCAAGGTGTTCTGGTCTGAATCGCCTTTGGTTCAGAGAACTTGCTCAAAGACACAAACCCACACAGAGCACAGGAGGTTTCTCAAGATGTTTCAGGCTCCGGCCTCCACATGGCAATGTGGCATTCAGCTCTTTATTTACACATAAGAAAGGCCCTGCTGGATCAGACCAAGGCCCATCAAGTCCCGCAGTCTGTTCACACAGTGGCCAACCAGGTGCTTCTAGGAAGCCACTAACAAGACGACTGAAGAACCATCCTGCCTGTGTTCCACCGCACCCAAAATAATAGGCATGCTCCTCTGATACTAGAGAGAATAGGTATGCAGCATGACTAGTATCCATTCTAACTAACAGCCATGAATATCCCTCTCCTCCATGAATATGTCCACTCCCCTCTTAAAGCCCTCCAAGCTGGCAGCCATCACATCATCCTGGGGCAGGGAGTTCCACAATTTAACTAAGCGTTGTGTGAAAAAATACTTCCTTTTATCTGTTTTGAATATCTCACCCTCCAGCTTTAGCAGATGACCCCGCGTTCTAGTATTATGGGAGAGGGAGAAAAAGTTCTCCCTGTCCACTCTCTCCAAACCATGCATAATTTTTATAGACCTCTATCATGTCTCCCCTCAGCCGCCTTCTTTCCAAGCTAAACAGCCCTAAGCGTCTTAACCGCTCCCCATAGGACAGTTGCTCTAGTCCCCTAATCATTTTGGTTGCTCTTTTCTGCACCTTCTCAAGCTCTGTAATGTCCTTTTTTAGGTGTGGTGACCAGAACTGTACACAGTATTCCAAGTGTGGTCTCACCATAGATTTGTACAAGGGCAGGATGATATCAGCAGTTTTATTCTCTATTCCTTGTCTAATTATAGCCAGCATGGAATTTGCCTTTTTTACAGCAGCCGCACACTGGGTCGACATCTTCATTGAGCTATCCACTACCACCCCAAGATCCCTTTCTTGGTCTGTCGCTGCCAGCACAGATCCCATCAGTGTATATGTGAAGTTGGGATTTTTTGCCCCAATATGCATCACTTTACACTTACTCACATTGAATCTCGTTTGCCATTTTAATGCCCATTCTTCCAGTATGCAGAGATCCTTCTGGAGCTCTTCACAGTCTGATTCTGTTTTAACCACCCTAAATAATTTGGTGTCATCTGCAAGCTTGGCTACTTCACTGTTTAACCCCAACACATGCGCCCCACGTTCTTCCCGACTGTTCCAAAGGAGAGGCCGGCATGGCAATGCCACACTGGGCCGCTGCAGAGAATGGCCATGGCCCTCTCCAAACACCGAATCCGGCCTCCACACACCAGCTACAGACAGCATTTTCTCATCCCACAACCAGATCTTCTACCTCCACGGAAGCCAGCTTCCACACGGCAGCCCATCAAATCAGTTAAGAGAGCAGGAAGGACCCAACCCCCTCGAAGTATTCAAGAAGTGAGAAGTATTCCTGCTCACACTTTGGCAGATAGAGATTATACTCATAGATTTCCTCTGAAGCATAATATAACAACTTGGAATATTCTCCATACCACACTTACAGCTTTGATTGACTATAAAGGAGGCCAGAAAAACAGCCTTTGGACTTCTTGTCCAAAGAAGTCTGTAAATCAGCATTTTCAGACTCATCTCAGTGCTCAGAGAAGTTAGTAAACGATAAGGCAGAGTAAGAAATGCCTCCCAGTGAGAAAAAGGCCCTAATGGGACACCCACGGTTGGTTTAGCCCCACAATAACCTCTGTTAAGGCAATACTAAAGCATAAAAACATCAGAAAAGCCCTGCTGGATCAGACCCAGGCCCATCAAGCCCAGCAATCTGTTCACACAGTGGCCAACCAGGGGCCTCCAGGAAGCCCCCAAGCAAGACGGCTGCAGCAGCATTTATCCTGCCTGTGTTCCACAGTACCCCATAGAATAAGCCTGCTCCTCTGATCCTGGAGAGAATAGGGATGCATCATGACTAGTGTCCATTTGGACTAGTAGCCATGGATAGCCCCATCCTCCATAAGAACATAAGGAAAGCCCTGCTGGATCAGACCCAGGCCCATCAAGTCCAGCTGTCTGTTCACACAGTGGCCAACCAGGTGCCTCCAGGAAGCCCACAAACAAGACGACCGCAGCAGCACCATCCTGCCTGAGTTCCACCGCACCCAATATAATAGGCATGCTCCTCTCGTACTGGAGAGAAGCAGGAAGATGCATTTGACTCCTGCCGCTGCAGAGGGACAGGGCTCCCCCCTACCTTTCCAAGACAGAACAGAGGCAGAAATTTGCAGGCAGACAGAAGGGTCCACAAGCAGGAGAGGAAAAGGTGTCTTCCCGAACACACATTTGTAATAGGCAAAAATGCGCAGCATCAAAGCGTCCAAGAAGTGCTCACAGGGAAGACCAGCCCTATGGGACGAATCCTCCAGGGGCTCAGAGTCTCCTGTAGGTCCCCACGAGCGCGTTGCAGCTGGGGCAATAATGGTCCACGTCGAGGAGGGCGTCCACGCAGAAGGGGATGAGGCAGCAGCCAGCGGCACACCTGCGAGGCAAAGCAAAAGGCGCTCAGCAACTTCTCCCCTGCCAAGATGTGCCGGCCCTTCTGGGATCTGGCTCCCATGGGCGCTGGCCTTGAAACCCCCCCTCCCCCAGCTTCTCTAAAGCTTCTGCCATCCAGAGAGGCAAAATCTTTGCTGCCCTGTTGGATATCCCCTCCCCCCGGCCACCAAGTCTGCCTTCCTCTATTCATTGTGCTGCCAAAGTCCGGGCAGGTCTGCCTTCGCAGAATGGCAAAATTACCCAAAAAACACCCATCAAATACTTTTTCATCCTGTTCTTCCCTCCAGCTCTTACTGGGGAGGGGCTGTAGCTCAGCAGTGGAGCATCTGCTTGGCATGCAGAAGGTCCCAGGTTCAATCCCCGGCATCTCACGTTGAAAGGACCAAGTAGCAGGTGATGTGAAAGACCTCAACCTGAGAACCCGGAGAGCCGCTGCCAGTCTGAGTAGACAATGCTGACCTTGATGGACCAAGAGCTTGAGTCTGCAGAAGGCAACTTCATGTTTTGGAAAGGGGCTGTGGCTCAGTGGTAGAGCCTCTGCTTGGCATGCAGAAGGTCCCAGGTCCAGTCCCCAGCATCTCCACTTAAAGGGACTAGGCAGGTAGGTGATGTGCCAGACCCCTGCCTGAGACCCTGGAGAGCTGCTGCTGGTCTGAGTAGACAATACTGACTTTGATGGACCCAGGGTCTGAGTCAGTATAAGGCAGCTTCATGTGTTCAGAGTTTAGGAGGGCACACATCATTCTCTTTTATCTACCTAAAAATTGGGGGGGGGGGAGATCATGTGACCGACTCAAGGTCCCTTTGCCTCTCCACCCCATCCCAACGCCGATTCATGCCCTGAACATCTGGGCTGTCTTTCAGAGTCTCTCCTGCCTTTTTAAAAAAAAATCTGGCTTCCACGTACTAAATCTTCCTTCTGGCCGTGTGACAGCTCTACTCCTAAACAGGCGTTGGCTTCCAAGTCTATCGCAAACCCCCCATCCTTGCCCCCAATGCCTCCCCACCCGTGGCTTGTTATTTATAAGGTGAGTTAAAAAAAAAAAAACTTCTAGGGAATATCTTCCTTAAATAACTTCCATGCCCTTTTAAGCTCAATGCCTGGCTCACAGTACCTAAAGGGAGATCTGTGCTCCAGAGGATCACTTACTCACCCTGAAAAATCTACCCTGAACCCAGGAATTCTTGGAGGAGGGGCTGCAATTTAAAAAAAAACTTTTTTATATCCCAATGGGGATCCAAAGCAGCTTAGCGTCATTCTCCTCTCCTTTTTATCTCACAACAACCCTGTGAGGTGGGTCAGGCTGAGATTGTGTGACTGGCCCAAGGTCACCCAGCGAGCTTCTGAGGAGCAGTGAGGATTCGAACCTGGGTCTCCCAGATCCTAGCCTGGGGGAGGGGCTGTGGCTCAGTTGCAGAGCATCTGCTTTGCATGCAGAAGGTCCCAGGTTCAATCCCCGGCGTCTCAAGTGAAAGGGACTAGGCAGGCGGGTGATGCGAAAGACTTCTACTTGAGATCCTGGAGAGCCGCTGCCTGTCTGAGTAGACCATACTGACTTTGATGGACCCAGTATAAGGCAGCTTCATGTGCTGATGTGTTCACTTTAACCACGACACCATGCTGGCTCTCACACTGTTTAAATCACTGGTTCCCAACCGGGGGTCCACGGACCCCCAGGGGTCCACGAGAACTAAATTAAGGTCCGCAAAACAAAGTTATAAACCCATAATAAATTAATAGTTCTCTATTATAAAAAAATATATTCAAATATTATTCTAAGTTTAATGTTTAACTAACAGTTATGATTAAAGTTTATTTTCAAATTCTCTGAATTTTTATTTTGAACCTTGGGGTCCCTGCACCGAACAAAAAAGTCCTAGTGGTCCCTGGTTAAAAAAGGTTGGGAACCACTGGTTTAAATGGAAGCTGTTAAGAATTCCCAGAGAAGACAGATGATTCAGGAGAGAGGGGTACATCTCGGCCTTGGCAAGCTGACCCGCTGCAGACTGATGGGAGGGCACGGACACCAGAGGAACATCCGTGCCCCACTCGGGCGCTGGCGGAGAGGCAGCTACAGTCACTTACCCCAGCAGGCAAAGACTGCCGCAAGACAGCCAGGTCAAGGCGCCAGCCGAGTGCGAGAGGCGCGTGACGATCACTTTGCTGCAAGACGGGCAGCACATCTGCACCGGGCGGTCGTGGAAGACCAGTGGGTTCTGGACGTAAACCGCCTGGACGGACACTGGCAAGAAAACAAGGGCATGAGAGTCGCGCTCCCTTCTTGGGCCTCTCGGTGTCATTCGGTGAGCCAAAATTGTAGCGGGAGACCCCACTGAACTCGAGCTTTGTGCATAGGCTGCCTCTGGACTAGGAGGCTTGCTTCTTAGCGAAGGCAGCTTCCTGCCTGGAAAGGTGCAGCCAGCGTCCTTTAATTTCCACAGGGCTTTGAGCAGACGCATAGGGCTGCCCTTAAGATGGACCCGAAGGCTCCAGCTGGTACAGAATGCTGCGGCGAGGCTCCTTGGGGAGGGGGGGGTCTCGCACCGAGAACGTACACGGGCAGAGCTTCATCAACTGCACTGGCTCCAGCTGGAGTATCAGATCACATTTAATAATTAGAAATTTAATAATTTCATATCAGTCTTCCCTTCTACCATCCTGTTGTTGCATTTATTACAGGGAAAACCAATGACAACTACAATGGTATCTTCTTTCTGGCATATCTGCCAGTCATATTTCTCACCTTTATTACCATGCACATGTAATAGATAATAGAAATTTGATAGATTAATAAATTTCTCAAGCTACCGAAAGCACTTCGGGGACCCCCGGGAGCACTTCGCTTGGGGCGACCAGGAAGAGCTTCTTCAGCGCTCATTGCGGCCAGCAGGAAGTACGCGGAGCAAGAAGCATATAGATGCATCAAAGGCTTTTAAGCTGATCGCTCAAGGCCACTTAAAGGTAAAAGGAGGGCTGGCAAAGGCCGGCTGGAAGGGAAATACAACCCCTCTGGGATACCCACTACAACCCACGGCTTCTCCTCTGGGGGGGTCCCACGCGGCTTTGTTCCATCTGCAGAAATTGCACCGTGTTGCTAGGGTGCTGGAACTGTTCTTACCGGGAGATCTGGATCTGTGTGGACTCATCCCCTCCCCGCTTTCCCTGACATCTGTTCAGCTGGGCTCTCTCACTCCCCCGGGTGGCATCCATACTGACACCACCCTTCTCAATGGGGGCACTGGAGCCCTTACTAGCTTAAGAAGTATCTGTTCACTGCCTGTCCAAGGAAGCTTTCCTGGACATCTTAACATTTTCAAGCTTGCAAAATGTTTACATTTCCAAGCCAGTTAAAAAAAAAAATTGCTGGCATTTTGTGGCTGTTATAGAATCATAGAGTTGGAAGGGTCCACCAGGGTCATCTAGTCCAACCCCCTGCACAATGCAGGAAATTCACAACTACCTCCCCCCTCACACACACACACACCCAGTGACCTCTACTCCATGCCCAGAAGATGGCCAAGATGCCCTCCCTCTCATGAACTGCCGAAAGCACTTCTCATGAAGTTCATAGACTCAGCATTGCTGACAGATGGCCATCTAGCCTCTGCGGAAAAACCTCCAGGGAAGGAGCGCTCACCACCTCCTGAGGAAGCCTGTTCCACTGAGGAACCACTTTCACTGTGGTTCCACTGTGTATGGTTAAGTGGCCTCGGCCCCTTCCCTGGAAGTTTTTTCTGCCAGCTTGGAGGGCTTTAAGCGGGGAGTGGACATATTCATGGAGGAGAGGGGTATTCATAGCTGTTAGTTAGAAGGGATACTAGTCATGCTGCATACCTATTCTCTCTAGTATCAGAGGAGCATGCCTATTATTTTGGGTGCGGTGGAACACAGGCAGGACAATGCTGCTGCAGTCGTCTTGTCTAGGGGCTTCCTGGTTGGCCACCGTGTGAACAGACTGCTGGACTTGATGGGCCTGGGTCTGATCCAGCAGGGCCGTTCTTATGTTCTTATGAGTCATCAGGCACTTCGTCCATTTCAAGAGAGAGTGGAACTGACAGACTGAGCAAACCCTTTCCCCAAAGGCCCCCTTGTGACTATAACCCCAAGAGGAGCTGCATCTCCCCCCCCCCCTAGCCCCGGCCCCATCACTCACTGCAGAGAGGCTGGTTGGCAAAGCTCTGTCGAAAGCGCGCGAGGATCCCCAAGTCACTTACCTGGAGGAGGGGCCGTGGTCACAGGCTGGGCTGGGTAGGGCTGCGCTGGGTAGGGCTGTGCTGGGTAGGGCTGTGAAGGATAGGGTGCCGCTTGCCCCGCTTTTGGTGGTGGTCCGCTCGGCGCAGGGTAGGGGTACGGGTAGGGGGCACTGTTGTTGATCTCTTCGTAGGAAGGCGGTGGGGCCGATGGGAAGCCCGGAGCAGAGGGTGGAGGTGCAGCCATGTCTGGGAAGGAAATGGAAGAGAGGCTGAGCCAACGAGGCCCATTCAGCCCGGCAGGCGGCCTGCCTTGACACCCCGCCACGGTCCAGGCCAAGGGCGATCGGCCATCCGTCTCCACACCTGGTGGTTGGCCACATCTGGAAAACGGAGCTCCCCCTTCCGGCTAGCAGCCAAGAAGAGTCCCTGGCCCATCCTCATGGCAGACTGGAGCGCCAGCATGGCATAAGATTGGAGTGGCAGACTGGGATCCGGGAGACCCAGGCTCAAGTCCCCGCTCTAAGGCAGACGTTTGCTGAGTGACCCTGGGCCAGTCGCACACTCTCGCCTTAACCTACCTCACAGGGGTGTTGTGAAGATAAAATGGAGGAGAGGAGAAAGAGGCAAGCTACTTTGGGGAGAGAGGCAGTGTACAAAGGAAGTAAATATATAAATATATATACCAATCCTTCACCGCAAACAGTTTGGTGATTGTCGTCTTGCAACTGGCCCAAGCAGCACAGGTGAGCTTTAACATACTGGGTTCACGTTAAGGCAGCCCCACAATCATAGAATCATAGAGTTGGAAGAAACCACCAGGGTCATCTAGTCCAACCCCACGCACAATGCAGGAAACTCACACCTCCCCCACACATACCCAGTGCCCAGAAGATGGCCAAGATGCCCCTCCCTCTCATGAATGCCTAAGGCAGTGGTCGGCAAACCGCGGCTCACGAGCCACATGCGGCTCTTTGGCCCCTTGAGTGTGGCTCTGCCACAAATGACCTCGTGCGGGTCCCAGAGCGCTCGCCTGGCGCGCTTCCTTTCCCCCCCCTTCCTCCCGCGCACGCGCCAGCTGGCTGAGGTAGCCCGGTGTGCTGCGGCGCACGCGCGAAGGTCACGCAGCGAGAGGGAGCCGATTTCAACCCCGCCAACATTGGCGCTCAGAACGCCACGCGAACAGGCGCGCATGAGCAAACTTTTCTATTTTCCCCTGACTTCCCCGTTTCTTTCTGTCCAGCATGCATGCGTGTATGTCACGAGACGGACCCTGTCAGACCCTGCCGGGCCCTGCTCAGACGTAACCACCCCTCCCAGATGGGAGGCTCCTGCCTCCTCGAAAGGAAAGGGGGGAAGGGACGCCAGAATCCCGGGCGGAACAGGCGGCCCCTTCCCAAAGAGGCGCGTTTTCTCCCCAGGAACCGAGAGCCAACGGAACCCCGCTGGCCGCTTGGGAGGGCTCGGGCCCGAAGAGCGAGGCCCCACCTACCTCACCAGTCGGGGGAGAAGGAGGGACCCCGCGTCGGCTCAGCCAGGAGCCGGCAGGAACCCGGGGAAGCAACCGGCTTTAACAGAAAAGAGGAGAGTTTAAGAATGAATAAGGCTTGGCTTCCTGTTCTAAAAAACCTACAGACTAACAAAGACAACATTCAACAATAGCCATGCAGATTAGCTTTGGATTCCACACATTAACAGATCCCTTCAGGATACAATGGTTCCATATTAACATACCACACCCTCATTAGCACATTATCTGGATACTTACAGGACAATGGTTAGCACATTACTTTTGCAGGACAGTACTCAGCTCAAACCCAACCCCTTTCTGACTATATATTACTCTTCCTACACCCTTGACACTGAGAGACACTGTCCTTCAGTGTTACTCCTCTGAAGATGCCGGCCACCGCTGCTGGCAAAACGTCTGGAAAGAAAATTCCAAGACCACGGTCACACAGCCTGGATAACCTACAAGAACCAATGAACTCTGACCGTGAAAGCCTTCGACAATACGTTCCAGCTTGTCTACATCTTTCTTAAATTGTGGTGCCCAAAACTGAACACAGTACTCTAGTTGAGGTCTACCCAGAGCGGAGTAAAGCGATACCATCACTTCGCGTGATCTGGGCACTATACGTCTGTTGATGCAGCCCAAGACTGCATTTGCCTTTTTAGCAACCGCATCACACTGCTGACTCATGATCAGTGTTTGGTCTACTAAGACGACAAGATCCTTTTCACACACACTACTGCTCAGACAAGTCTCCCCCATCCTATAATTATGCATTTGATTTTTCCTACCTAAATGCAGAACTTTACATTTGTGTTTGCTGAAGTGCATTTTATTAGTTCTAGCCCACTTCTCTAGCCTGTCAAGATTATCCTGTATCCTGGCTCTGTCTTCTACCGTATTTGCTACCCCTCCCAATTTAGTATCATCTGCAAATTTAATAAGCATCCCTTCTATCCCATCACACAAGTCCGCCTTTCTTGACGAGACCCCAGGAGGATTACAAAACGTAAAAGCAGTGCATGAAAGTGTCTTGTGTTTCCATCCAAAGGTCGGGAAGGACTGGCAACTCTCTCAATTTGCAGAAGAAGCGGAGAAAGAAAACGCAGCGGCTCCCCTCGCCCCACCTTGCGCCCCGGTTTTACGAGGCTGAAAAGCGGGTTGCTCCAGCTTGGCGCCCGCCTGACGCGGCTCCTGTTTGCCCAAAGGGCTTTTGACAGACAGCGACGTCTGCGGCAGGCGTGAGGCTTGGCGTTTGCAGTGTTTCTGCCTGCGTGGATTTTTCAAACCTTCTCGCTGTGGCCTTTTCCGTGGCCTTCATTTCCACGGAAAGGCTAGCAAACACAAACCCGCAGCCGGTCGCTGCTACTTCATCCTCCGTCGTTCCCATTTCACAGGTTTTTCCACCCCATCAACTTTGAAGGCAGAGAGCCGGCCACGTTTGGCCCCGAAAGTCCACTTGTGGCCCAGCCTCTGCTTGGCAGGCACGAGACTCCAGGCCTCGACCCCCAGCCTCTCCCTTAAACACTCCCAGGTTTCCTCAGAAGGTGCCAAGAAAGACCTTTCTCTACCTGAACTGCTGCCGGCCAGAGAAGACGCTACGGGGCCAGACACAGACCAGGGGTCCCACTCGGTTTCACCGAGGAACCGCTCTGACTGTTAGGAAATTCTTCCTAATGTCTAGACGGAAACTCTTTTGGTTTAATTTCAACCCGTTGGTTCTGGTCCGACGTTCTCTGGGGCAACAGAAAACAACTCGGCACCCTCCTCTATATGACAGCCCTTCAAGTCCTGGAAGATGGTTATCCTGTCCCCTCTCAGTCTTCTTCTCTCCATGCAAAACATCCCCAGCTCCTTCAACCCTTCCTCATAGGACTTGGTCTCCAGACCCCTCACCATCTTTGTTGCCCTCCTCTGGACCCGTTCCGGCTTGTCTACATCCTTCTTCAACTGCGGTGCCCAAAACTGAACACAGTACTCTAGGTGAGGTCAAACCAGAGCAAAGCGATACCATTCAACGGACTTCGCATATTTTATCTCGGTAGCCCTTACCAATACTCCCGTAAGGTAGGCCAATATTATCCCCACGTTCCACGAAAGCACAGAAGCAGCAGCTTGTTCACAAGGCCGCCGGGCAAACTGTGGCAAGATGCAGAGTGGGAAAGGCCGGTTCTCTTAGCCAAGACCCGACACCCGGGGAAACGCTCATCCCAGAGGTGGGTAAATCACTGCTGGGGTCTTTGCAAGTACAGCTCTCGAGTAGCCTCGCCATTTGTCGGGAGGAGCGGCCATCTGGACAGCAGCTTCCGCTGGCAAGCAGGCAGCCTGAAAAACCACTCGAAAGTCCAAAGGCCATTAAGGGGAGGGGAAGCGAGGGCCCCGCCTGTGTCTCTGCACGCTTCCGTGTACTCTCAGGCACACCCCCATGAGTCACGCCTCAGTCATTCAACCATGGGAAGGGCACTGGGCCGGGCAAAAACATTTTAACTGTTTATTAAAATGTTTATAACTGTCGTGGTGCAGGCAAGGAGCAAGGGCTGGAAGCGTAGTCTGGGGAACAGTCCAAGGTCATTCACAGTGAAGGCAAAGTCCGAGATCTCAATACCAGCAAGGGAAGTCCAAGGCGTTAGTCAAAGCCAGTCCAAGAAGTCAGGATACCAGGAATCCAAAGGATAGCAGGGAAACAAGGCCGGTACACAAGGAGGTTGGGGACAAGTTGCATGCACAACAGCCAAGCCTAACTGATGGCTGAAATCCCTTCCCCTGCTGCTGTAGCAGAGCCAGCTGATGCTGATGCGGCTGAGTTCCCAGGTGGTGCTTCAGCCCTGCTCTTCCTCATCACTGCTACTGGGGAGGTTCCTGGGTAAAGCCTTCAGTCTAGCACTCTGCCGTCTCTGCTGCATTGCCAGACGGACCCGTTTTCTTCTCTGCTCCAGTGGCCTTGGCGAGGCCTCTGGAGACCCTGCATGTTGCAAGGGGTCAGGTCCAACTGGAGTCCTTGAGCTGGCAGGCTGCAGGCACGGCGAGTCATCTCCTGACTTTGGCTGATCCTCTATTCTGGCAGGCTGTAGGCCCTGTGGTTGTCCCTGTGGGACTTCTGCCTGAGGATGTCCCTCCGTTCTGGCTTCTAATTCCCCTTCACCAGAGGAGGTCTCTGCAGACTGACTCATGACAATATCCCACCTTTCCTCTCAGTTCAAGGCACCAACTCCAGCGCCAACGTGGACAGCTCTTTGGAAAAAGAGGCCTTCGCTACCTAGACGGGTTCACGTCCGGACAGCCGTATTCCAAGACTGTTCGCCGACGGGACTAATACTACCGTTTTGACTATAAATTATAATTTAAAGAAGAAATTAAAATATGTTTATGGGGGGAATGGGGGAGCAGATATTGCTTCTCTTGACGGTGGACACTGAGCTGCACGGGCAGTACCCGGTTTTCCAGGGGGGAAGGAAGGGGGAGTGGGTGAGCCACACAAACAAAACTGCAGATGGGGGCAAGAACGTGTCCAGAGGAGGGCAACAAAGATGGTGAGGGGTCTGGAGACCCTATGCGGAAAGGTTGAAGGAGCTGGGAATGTTTAGCCTGGAGAGAAGACTGGGAGGGGACAGGATAACCATCTTCAAGGACTCGGAGGGCTGTCATATGGAGGATGGTGCCGAGTAATTTTCTGTTGCCCCAGAAGGTCAGACCAGAACCAACGGGGTTGAAATTAAATCCAAAGAGCTTCTGTCTAGACATCAGGAAGAACTTCCTGGCAGTCAGAGCAGTTCCTCAGTGGAACAGGCTTCCTCGGGAGGTGGTGAGCTCTCCTTCCCTGGAGGCTTTTAAGAAGAGGCTGGATGACCATTTGTCAGCAATGCTGATTCTATGACCTTAGGCAGATGATGAGAAGGAGGGCATCTTGGTCACCTTCTGGGCAAGGAGTAGGGGTCACTGGGGGTGTGGGGGGGGTAGTGGTGAATGTCCTCCATTGTGCAGGGGGTTGGACTAGATGACCCTGGTGGCCCCTTCCAACTCTATGAATCTGTGATTCTAAGAATGAAACCAAGTCCCTTCTGGGCCCTGGAGGCAGCACCCCCCCAAAAAAAAAAATCTGGGAAAAGGCACACACTTTACACTGTGGGTATTTGCCACCTGTGGTATTTCGGCACTTCCTAACCAATTTGTCAGCCCCTTCCAGATCCTTACTGATTGTGAGTGGCTGTTTAGAGCCCCGAGGACCAAGACAGCTGGCAGTGCCAGGATGAACCCTTGAGAAATGGGGGAGGGGTCTGTTCACAAATGCACCTTCCCCACCTGGGGCCCGGCATGGGAACTTGCACGAGAGGAGGCACACACCCAAGAGACCAAGCCGAGGCAGGAAGCACTTCCAGAAAACACCAACTCTCAATCAAGCCAATGTGCACATTCAGCTGCAAGTCAGAGGGATCTGGGGGCCAACGCCTGGGCCCAGCAAGCCCTCGCGGGGCAAGAGAAGCTGTCCGGGCTCCCATAAGGCAGAAGAATCCTGCAATCACAGAATTGGAAGGGACCACCAGAGTCATCTAGTCTAACCCCCTTCACAATGCAGGAAATTCACAACTACCTCCCCCCGCCACACACACACACAGTGACCCCCTGCTCCATGCCCAGAAAATGGCCAAAGCCCCGTCCAGGACCCCTGGCCAATCTGGCCTGGAGGAAAATTGCTTCCTGACCCCAAGGTGGCGATCGGCATTCCCCTGGGCATGCAAGAAAGGGCCACGAGAGCCAAACACTGGCGCAACCCTCCCTCCCTCCCTCTCACCATCTGCCTCAGTTCCCAGAATCATCCTTGCTGACCGAGAGAAGCCCTCTCTGGGTTGGCACCCCAGCCAGCACAGCCCGGCGCTGAAGTGCTGCTTCCGCTACTATTACCAGTGCCATCTGAAGCAGATCTACTTGGAATCCTACTCAAGGACTATCTGATGGCGCTCACCCCCAGGAGAGTGTGCTTAGGATGGCCGCACACATGTTCCAGAGCCAGGTGCTTCAGCCTCCGTGTCCCCAACACAAAGGCCTCCTTTCCAAGCACTGTTTGCTTAAAAAAAAAAACCAGCCCAAACTATTTTTGTGGAGGAGGCGCTTCCTTCCAACTGCCCCTGTGCCAACGGCCCCCAATAAGACAAGCAGAGGAGACGAGACAGTCAGCAGGGAAATTCTGTAGGAACGCAGACAGAAATGCAGAATGTGGTGGCGGGTGCAAAATTCAGCTTCCGGAGGAAGACGACGAAGAGTTGGGTTTTATGTGCCGACTTTCTCTACCACTTAAGGAAGAAGCAAACCAACTCACAATCACCTTCCCTTCCCCTCCCCACAACAGACACCCTGGGAGGTAGGTGGGGTTGAGAGAGCTCTAAGAGAACTGTGACTAGTCCAAGGTCACCCAGCTGGCTTAATGGGGAGGAGTGGGGGAATCAAATCCAGTTCTCCAGATCAGAGTCCACCGCTCCAAACCACCACTCTTAACCACCACACCACACTGGCTCTTAAGTCAGTTTTCATTTTAAAAGAAAGCAAGTATCTTGCGCAGGGTTCCCCAGCATGGTGCCCAGGGGGATCATGGCACCCGCCAACAGTTTTCCTGGCACCTGCCAAGTGTTTTTAGAAAGTGGGCGGGGCCTGGGGAAGTCCTGCCCAGCAGGGATTCGGATTCCCCATTGGAGATCTGATCGGCTGTGCAGATGTCATAAACAGCTGGCACTACAACGTTAGCTTTCTTCTCTCCCTGGCTCCTCTTCCCCAGTGTACCCTTGAACCTGACTCCCTCCCTGCACTTGGTTGGTCAGTCCCGTCTCCCCCGTGGCCATTTTGTAGCCGCACCCGTCACCCTGGGTCAGAATTCAAGAGTTGCCTACCGGCTCAAAAAGGTTGGGGACCCCCCTGGTTTAGGCCTTTGGGTTGCAAAGATAGGTATGAGAATGTAGGCGGAAGATGTCGAGCACCAAGGGTTCGTGGGGTGGGGGCAACCGCCACGGTCCTCTCATTCTCTGGAAGTGGCATTTCTGCCAACTTGTCCCTCCCACGATTGAGAAAATCAAAATGACGCAATGTAAGAGAAACCACGCACCACCAGCAGCTCTCTGTATGCAGGCCGCAGAATTTACCATTTCCTGGCACAGAACTTGGATGTTATTTCAGCACCAAGAAGAGGAAGAGTTGGTTTTCATATGACGACTTTCTCTACCACTTAAGGGAGACTCAAACCGGCTTACAATCACCTTCCCTTCCCCTCCCAACAGACACCCTGGGAGGTAGGTGGGGCTGAGAGAGCTTGAACAGAGCAGTGACTAGCCCAAGGTCACCCAGCTGGCTTCATAGGGAGGAGTGGGGAAATCAACCTGGTTCTCCAGATTAGCCTCCGCTGCTCATGTGGAGGAGTGAGGAATCGAACCCGATTCTCCAGATCAGAGTCCACCGCTCCAAACCACCACTCTTAACCACCACACCACACTGGCTCAATCCCAGAAGAGATGGGCTCATTAAAAAAACACCAGCCCATTGTGGGCAACCTGTGGAATCTCTTGTTCCCAGAAGCCTTCCTGACCACCTGATTCACAGAATTGTAGAATTATAGAGCTGAAAGGGACCTCCAGGGTCATCTAGCCCAACCCCCAGCACAATGCAGGAACTTCACAACTGCCTCCCCCACCCACACCCCGTGACCCCTGCTCCATGCCCAGAAGATGGCCAAAAAAAAAAATACCGTCATACTTCAGACATGCTTATCTTGGAAGTCTGCGGGAGGTAAGCAGGAAGTACTGGAATTTGGAATAATATCATGTGTACAGGTAAGCTGCCTTGGGTGATATCGTTATTATATAAATAGGATCTACCCGGCCTTTCCGCTACGCACAGCAAATTCCAGATGTGCAATGCTCATAAGTAGCAGCAGTGATCTCACAAACTTGGGGCATTCCATACCCTCAGCTAAACTCTTTTATGGCATGACCCTTTGGGTCCTGTCTCAACATGGGGTCCCCTTTTGGGTGGTCTCCCCCCCCCTTACGGACCACAGCCATAGGGATAGGATTTTAAAAGGGTATTTTATTCTTTATCACAACCCACAAAAAATGGCCAAGTTCTACACCAGTGGTTCCCAAAGTAGGTAGTACCACCCCCGGGGGCGGGGGAATTACCTAGGGGGGCACTAAGAGGCAAGGGGGTCACTAGAGGTGGGCCCCTTCAGCTGTGTTGTTCACTAATTCAGAATAGATATTATTTACAATATGGCACCCTGCTGACAAATGTGGTGGAAACGATCCAAATTTCCCCCCACACTTTGAAGAGCTGGCACCACTGGATCAAGTTCATCAGTTTTGTAGAATAAATTTCAACTAAAAGGTTTTAATTTGATTTTGAATCGATGAGCAATTAATGATTACTGTTTTGAAATTCTATTGTTATCATCTTCTTTAGTGAGTCATGCAAGCCCATATTTTGAATAATGCTTTTTATAGGATAGGGTAGGGGGCGCTGGGATTGAGTCTGTGGAACTGAGGGGGCGGTGGGGGCCTGAAAAGTTTGGGAAATCCTGACCTACACTATACCTTTCTAGACCTGCTGCCTTTACTGATGCCTGTTAACTTTTCTCCAGCAGGGGTTAAGCCAGCAGGGAGGGGGCAGGAAACGGGGCGAGGGGAGAAGCTTACAAATGGCATTGGGAAATTCCACTCCATGGGCACTATCTCACTGAGCGGGAGAGCTACCAATTGGGTGCTCTGTGACGCCACCCCTGCCAGGCAGGTGCAATGCACTATGGACTATGCAGCTCCCGGAGGGGAAGATGAGCCTCTTTGATTAGCATCCGTAATGGCTCAGAGGAAGACGTTGTGCCTGACTCGGTTCCCTGCAGCCGCACTAAACGTAGCAGAGCGTAAATTCAGGGAAATGCCGGCTTGGAAAATTCACTCCGGTTTGGGCATTGTAAAGAACCTGAAGACGGTGCAGACTTGGGAGGCGGCAGGACAGACCCGGCCAAAGAGCTACTGGCATTTTGCCTGGCCGGCTTCCCCGAGGACATTTTGTTCAGGGTCAGTCCGAGTTCTTCAAGTTCTCAAAGCAAGGCCAACCCCCTCTTTCCACCGCTTCCCTGGTATCTGCAGCCCTGCCGCAGACGAAGTTTCAGAGGCAACCCTTTGCAAGACAGATGAAGAGACCAAACAAGCGCAGAAAGGAAGACTATCTTATATCTTATACGGCGGCATGCAAGATTTTGAGCTGGAGGAGAGCTTAAGGCCAGCCGGGAGAGAAGGGGTGCTTTCTCGGGGAGGGGGCGGTTTCCAAGCCCCTCCAAGCACCTCAGCCTACTTTGCCCGCAGAAGAACGCAGCTTTGAATAAGAAGAACATCTCTGTGTTCAAGACCT
The DNA here is from genome assembly GCF_029931775.1 of Euleptes europaea. Taxonomy (NCBI): domain Eukaryota; kingdom Metazoa; phylum Chordata; class Lepidosauria; order Squamata; family Sphaerodactylidae; genus Euleptes; species Euleptes europaea. Next base: position 18,489,158 of record NC_079332.1, read on the forward strand.
GGCAGCCGTTTGCACTCTTGGCTGCCGGACAAAGTAGTTGCAGCTAAGAGACCGAGGGGTGAACCAGGAAGCCCCCACTTTCGAACCTTACTTTCCAGAGATGGATCAGACCCAGCACAGAAGCCGCAACAGGGGCTTGGAGCCCCCCCCCCCGCAGAAGCCTCCGATTTCCGCCACCCGTACCCCATTGAAGCCCCTTTGGCCGTCACTGCTAGAGGACGGCTCAGGGCCCGGGATCAGCTTGGCTTGCTGTCGGCAAGACAATGCTCAAGGATGACTCTGCCCCAACACCATGGTCTTGGGCAAGCCACTCCATCAGAGCGGAGCAACAATGCCGGCCTCATAACCAGCCCCTCTGACGGCGCTGTTGGGAAGACAACTCACCTTGTCCCTGGAGGTCTTTGAAAAATCAAAGAGCACCACCACATAAAAGCTCCCTCTGTCCCCCACCCCCAGCAGAAGTGATGAAGACAGCCAAGCTGTCGCAGAACCAAGTGAACACGTGAACACATGAAGCTGCCTTCTACTAAATCAGACCCCCCCTGGTCCATCAAAGTCAGTATTGTCCACTCTGGCTGGCAGCAGCTCTCCAGGGTCTCAGGCTGAGGTCTTTCCCATCACCTACTTGCCTGGCCCCTTTAACTGGAGAACATAAGAAAAGCCCTGCTGGATCAGACCCAGGCCCATCAAGTCCAGCAGCCTGTTCACGCAGCGGCCAACCAGGGGCCTCCAGGAAGCCCACAAACAAGACGATGGAAGCAGCATTATCCTGCCTGTGTTCCACCGCACCTCATAGAATCATAGAATAGAATCATAGAATCATAGAGTTGGCAGGGACCACCAGGGCCATCAAGTCCAACCCCCTGCACAATACAGGAAATTCACAACTTCCTCCCCCACACACACCCCTAGTGACCAGAAGATGGCCAAGATGCCCTCCCTCTCATCATCCGCCTAAGGTCACAGCATTGCTGACAGATGACCATCTAGCCTCTGCTTAAAAACCTCCAGGGAAGGAGAGCCCACCACCTCCCGAGGAAGCCTGTTCCACTGAGGAACCGCTCTAACTGTTAGAAAATTCTTCCTAATGTCTAGACGGAAACTCTCTTGATTTAATTTCAACCCGTTGGTTCTGGTCCGACCTTCTTGGGCAACAGAAAATGACCCTTGTTTACTCACCGTGAAGGGTCCTTCTCTCTGAGGTAAGAAGGGCATCTTCAATTCTGGGTGGTTCTCATTTGCTTGCCCGGGGAGGCAGGAAGAAAAGGGTTAAAAAGGGTTCCGCCCCCTGCTCCGTGGGCAGGAAACCATCCCTTTCAGTTTTCTATTCTTAACAAGCTGAAAGTCAAAATTGAAAGAACAGGAACAAGGAAACAGGAACAACTGACTAGGAAACTCGACAATAGGTTGCAACATTTAAACAACAAGAATAAACATCATGAGTTAGCACATTAAACCTCATTAGCACATTATCTTGATACTTACAGGACAATGATTAGCACATTACTTTTGCAGGACAATACTCAGCTCAAACCCAACCCCTTTCTGACTATATATTACTCTTCCTACACCCTTGACACTGAGAGACACTGTCCTTCAGTGTTACTACTCTGAAGATGCCTGCCACAGTTGCTGGCGAAACGTCAGGAAAGAAAATTCCAAGACCACGGTTACACAGCCCGGATAACCTACAAGAACCAATCATGAGTTAGTAACTAGGTTTCCTAGTTGACCTAAGTAGTCCCTTGTAAATATACTGCCTCTTTTCCCCTTTTCTATTTTATTTTATTTGTATTACATTTCATTTCCAGTCTCTTCTTCAGTCTTCTCATCCGGGTGGGGAAGATGCCCTTCTTACCTCAGAGAGAAGGACCCTTCACGGTGAGTAAACAAGGGTCATTCTCCACTGAGGGAAGGGCATCTTCAATTCTGGGACCTCCAAGAGCTGTCCCTTGTTATGGGTGGGAATGTCATTCGCTCGTCACCTGTTGAAGGACTTGCCTTCCGAAGGCTGCATCTGCTAAGGAAAAGGAATTTATTCTATAGTGACGTACAAAGGTTGAAATAGACGACCAAGTGGCCGCTTTACAGATGTCCTCCACAGAGGCTTGTCTTGCGAAGGCTGCAGAGGTGGCTGCACTACGCACTGAATGTACTGTAATGCCCGTCCGGAACCGGAATCCAACTGGAGGAGTATGCTTGGACGATGCATTGTCTGATGACCTGGCTGATTGAAGACTTAGATAACTTGTTACCCTTGCTGGCCGGTGACAAGGAGATAAACACCTCTTCGGTCTTTCTAATGGATGCCGTGCGGGCGATGTAAATCTTTAAGGCCCTGCGCACGTCCAAGGTATTCCAGTCCTTCTCCGTTTGGCAGGACGGATTTGGGCAAAAGGACGGAAGGTGGAGCTCCTGGTCTCTGTGAAAAGGGGGTATTTACCTTTGGAATAAAGGTTAGGTCTGGGCACAGAACCACTTTGTCTTTATGGAAGACACATAGTCCCTTGTTATCGGAAAGAGCGCCCAGTTCAGATACTGTTTGCACCGAAGTGACGGCTACTAGGAATAGCATTTTCATCCTGAGTAGGATCATTGAGGTCTCCTTGAGGGGCTCGAAGGACGCCTTGGTTAATGCAGACAGTACAATAAGTAACCGCCAGGTTGGAAATCTGTGTACTGTAGCTAGAGAAACTTGGGTTCAAAAACGCCCTAATGTGAGGATGGTGAGCTAAGTCAAAGCCATCCAAAGAGGGAATCACCGTTGCGATGGCAGCTACTTGATGTTTCAAGGTGGTGGCCTTAAGTTTCTGTTTCAGTCCCTCTTGCAGAAAGGATAGGACCTGAGAGGTCTGTGGGTGTATAGGATCTATTGATTTCCTCCTGCACCACCGAACGAAGGCCTTCCAGGAGCAGTTGTATATCCTTCTAGTGGAGGAATGACGTGTCTACTACATCAGAGCTATATCCCGCATCTAAGAACCACTTCCTTCCAAGAACCAAGCGGTCAGCCTGTACCATCCTGGCCTTGGATGGTATAGAGAACCCTGTGTCAGGAGCTGAGGATTAACAGGTAATGTCCACGGCTCGCGGACGGATAGTTCCTTCAGGTATGGATACCAGGGCCTTCGAGGCCAATCCGGAGCCACTAGGATCACACTCGCCTGTTCCCGTCGAATCTTTTGAATAACCCGAGGTAGCAGAGGGAGAGGCCATGGAACCATCAGTGCGTCCGTCTGCTCAGCCTTCCTGTCGTGGAATCTTGAGTAGAACCTCGGGAGCTGATGTTGCAGCTGGATGTGAATAAGTCCACTACTGGACGGCTGAATCTGTGAGCTAGTTCCTGGAAAATCTCCTTGTTGAGTGTCCGTTCCGCTTCGTCGAGCTGTTGCCGGCTCAACCAGTCGGCCCGACTGTTCAGGATTCCCCTGATGTGCTCTGCCTTTAAGGACTTCAGATGGTTCTCTGCCCAGGACAAGATGGGTTCCGTCTCCCAGTGTAGCCTGGAGGACCGAGAGCCCCCCTGCTTGTTTAAGTGGGCTTTGGCAGAGATGTTGTCTGTGCATACTAGGACGTGGTGACCTTTCAGAATGGACTGGAAGGAAAGTAATGCTTTCCAGATCACCCTGACCTCCAGCACATTTATATGTAGGGTCTTCTCCTGCACTGACCAGACGCCTTGGGCCATGTGTCCCTCTAGGGTAGCCCCCCAGCCCTCCAGGCTTGCGTCGGAGAACAGCTGTTTCGGTTCTTCGTGAAAGAATTCTAGGCCCTTCTGCAGGTTGGAAAGTCTGGTCCACCATCTGAGACTCTGTCTGACTTGCGGTGTGACGATGACTGCCCTTGTCTCTTTGGCTAGGATCTGTAGCTGGTAGGGACGCAGGGGCCATTGAAGAGGCCTGGCATGAAATCGGGCCCAAGGCACACATCCGATGCAGGCAATCATCAACCCTTGTAGTCGAGCAAGGGACATCAGTTGCACCGACGAGGACCTGATGACTTCTTTGGATGCGCATGCAATCTTGCTGGCTTTCTCTGCTGGCAGGGAGACCGTGTTGTTTTGAATATTGATAACTACTCCAAGGTGTAAGATGTTCTGTTGAGGTGACAGGCAACTCTTTTCCCAATTGATGAGATAGCCATGAGATGTTAAGGCTTGAATTACTCTTCAGGTATGTTCTGAGGCGAGAGTTTTCGAAGGAGCACTGATCAGGATGTCGTTGAGATACGGGAACAACTGAAGACCTTCCTTGCGCAGGTGAGCAATCAGCGTCACCATGACCTTGGAAAATGCCCAAGGTGCTGATGTGAGGTCGAAGGGTAGGGCCCCAAACTGATAGCGCATCCCTTGATAACAGAAGCGCAGGAACCGTCTGTGGGAAATATGTATTGGCAGGTGTAGATATGCCTGTCATGGGCCCTGCCTTAGGAGCTGAGGACTCGGAGGACTCTGAAGCTGAAGTGGAGGAACAGGTTGCCTCTGGGCCTTCAGTACCTCCATTGCAGTCAGTAGCACAGGAGCCTGAAACAACTCAGCAGGAACCAAAGCTAGGCAGAGAGATGGAACAAGGGCAGACAGAAGCTACTCTTCCCCCAACCCCTGCAGCAGAAGCTGAGAATGGCAGCCCTCCAAGCTCACCTGAACCTAATAGGCATATCAGGACTCGGCAGCGTGTGGTTTTGCAGGGTAAAAGGAGGAGTGCTCGCTTGGAGAGGCTAAACAGACAGAGAACTGGTGCTGAGTCTTTTCAGGATGAAGCCTAGCTTGGAAGTGCACTGACTGATAAAGGCAGTGCAGGCATGCTTTCACTTTACGGAAGCAACCGTGCAGTTTCTCTGTGTTCCTGCTACTGCCTCTGATTAATCTTTCCGGCCGTTGACTCCTGCCTGCTTTGACGACGCCTCTGACTTCTGACCCTGATAGATAGCATAATCTTTGTCGCCTGCTCCGAAAGGGGCTAAATACCTCCCGCACGTCTGAGGACTGCGGGCACCGCCCAGCCTTTGGCCTACACCGGCACAATGCCTCTGTCAAGTCGATTGAAGTCAGAAACGATCCTGGACGAAGAGCCTCCAGGATGGACTTTAACATTTCCATGCGAAAAATTTTTTGATGATGTATCTGTTTACGAACTTTAAGTTTAGAATGGCCCTCCAGTCCCCGTTCTTCTTGGGGACTGTGAAAAATACAGAGTAAACTCCTTGCTGATGTTCCTCCAGAGGCACCATTTCTATGGCCTTTATTTGAAGCAGATGTTGAATGGCCTTGATAGTTCTTAGTTGCTTTGCTGGTTTGTGGGACGCTGGAGACTGAATGAACTTGTCTGGGGAAGACTGCGAAATTCTATACGATAACCGTCCTGTATCAGATTTTTCACCCACTGGTCCGGCTGTAGTGCTTCCCATTGAGTCTGGTATTGCTGAAGTCTTCCCCTGATGTCTTGCGTCTTGGCGTCATTGCTTGAATTACTTTTGTTGTTTATTAATCTTGTTGTTGTTGCCGCCATGTCCACTAGAGCTGGAGTACCTGTTGAACCGACTTCCTCCTCGAAAATAACCCCTCCCACTAAGCCAGCCCCTCTCCTCTGGTCCTGTTTGTTTCTGGGAAGGGTATGGAACGATCAAAAGGAAGGATAGGATGAGGAAGAAGACCTCCCCTCCCTCCGAAATAATTTAGGCATAGCCTTCTTTTTGTCTCTTGTTTCAACCAAAATCTTTTCCAAGGCGTCACCTACAAGGCGACCTCCCTGGAAGGGGTATGCCATGACCGCACTCTTAGAATTGTACCCTGCTTGCCAGACTTTTAGCCAAAGAGCTCTTCTGGTGGCAGTAGCTGAAGCCAGGGCCCTTTCTGCAAAGGTCATTGAGTCCAGCGTGGCATCCGCCACGAAATTGGTGGCCTTCAGAACTCTGCTGAAGCCCTCTGCCACCCTTCTATTTTCACTGGGAATCAACTGGATGAGCTTCTTCAGCCATATCAAGGATGCCCTGGTGAATACGGAGGCTGTAGCTGAAGCCTGAACAGCTAGAGCTGCTGCTTTATGCGTTTTCTTACAAGTAAAATCAGCCTTTCTATCCCAGGGGTCCTTAATGGTCCCCATGCCATCATCAGACACGAGTTCTGCTGATTGCAGGGCTGTGATGGGACTGTCAACCAGAGGAACCTTGAGAAGATCCATGGCCTTTGGGTCCGGGGTGTAGAACTTCCTGACGTTGGCATGGAACTGGCGATCTGAAGTGGGCTTCTCCCACTCCGCAGATAGCAGCTTTCTAAAGTAAGCTGGGAAGGGGACAGTAACGCTCTGTTCCTCTACCGCAGGGAAATAGTCCTTATGGCCCACAGGCCCTGGTCGCTCTTTAGGGTCCTCTGCCTGCGTCTGTTGACTAAGATCCAGAGCAGACAAGGCTTTTGCCAAAAGGGACTGATAGTCATCACTAGAAAACTGTCTAGTCTTATCTATGGGATGTGCCTCTTCGTCAGAAGAGAACTCCCTTTCTTCTTTATCTTCCATATCAGATCCCTCAGAAAGATCATGCTGCCCATAATTCACATTCACTTGTCCCCCCCCCCCACCTTTCTGGCTGCCTTGGTTGGCCAAGGGCCACTGTGATCTTCCTGGCTCTGCTCCCCTTCCCCTCTAAAGCTAGGGTGCCCAGGAGAGCCTTGATGGCTGGCACTGATAAGGGAAGACTGAGAGGCAACCCGTGATAGGGAGGAAGAAACCTGCAGGCCCTGCAAGTGGTCTCTAAGGAGGCGTCCCCCACAACTGCATTAATTTCCCTATGCAGGTGAATCCTATTTTCCTCATTCCCCCAAAAAGAATTAGAGGGCAGGTTACCGACCGCGGCTCTCCATGCGGCTTCCTGATGGTCCTGCGCTCCGTTAAAGTCGGTCTTGGCTCGATGGAGCGCTGCAGCGGAGTCTTCAGGGGCCGGCGCCATTTTCGCGGCTTTTTCTCTCGGCCCGCTTTGCCACTTCTTTTTGGACGCTCCGGCCTCGCCGGAGGGTTCCTCATCGGAAAAACCACATTTACCGCTGCCAGGTGGACTGGGGCCGTCGTCCTGATCTGCCGTTAATTGCCCGTCATTGTGGTCTCCTTCCGAGAGGAAATTGTCTCCTCTTGAAAAAGCAGCATCCGCCATTTAAAAAAAAAATTAAGACGATCAGACAAGGACTGGGAGGAATTAGTGAGGAGGGAAGGGAAAACAAGAGGTAAGCCACTCACACACACGGAGGAATAGGAACAAAGAGGGTAAAAGGTACAGAATCTAACTCTCTAGGAAAAATAGTGCAGAGCTGCTACAAAGCGTGCACTCCCCAGCAAAGGCAGGAAGAGAAACTGAAAGGGATGGTTTCCCGCCCGTGGAGCAGGGGGCGGAACCCTTTTAAACCCTTTTCTTCCTGCCTCCCCGGGCAAGCAAATGAGAACCACCCAGAATTGAAGATGCCCTTCCCTCAGTGGAGAACAACTCTTTTGATTTAATTTCAACCCACTGGTTCTGGTCCGACCTTCTTGGGCAACAGAAAACAACTCGGCACCCTCCTCAATATGACAGCCCCTCAAGTACTTGAACATGGTTATCCTGTCCCCTCTCAGTCATGGTTATCCTGTCCCCTCTTCAGGCTAAACATACCCAGCTCCTTCAACCTTTCCTCATAGGACTTGGTCTCCAGACCCCTCACCATCTTTGTTGCCTTCCTCTGGACACGTTCCAGCTTGTCTACATCTTTCTTAAATTGTGGTGCCCAAAACTGAACACAATACTCTAGTTGAGGTCTAACCAGAGCGGAGTAAAGCGATACGTGATCTGGACACTATACTTCTGTTGATGCAGCCCAAGACTGCATTTGCCTTTTTAGCTACCGCATCACACTGCTGACTCATGTTGTGTTTGGTCTACTAAGGCACCAAGATCCTTTTCACACACACTACTGCTCAGACAAGCCTCCCCCATCCTACAATTATGCATTTGATTTTTCCTACCTAAATGCAGAACTTTACATTTGTCTTCGTTGAAGTGCTTTTTATTAGTTCTAACCCACTTCTTCAGCCTGTCAAGATCATCCTGCATCTTGGCTCTGTCTTCTACTGTATCTGCTACCCCTCCCAATTTAGTATCATCTGCAAATTTAATAAGCATCCCCTCTATTCTTTCAGCCAAATCATTTATAAAGATGTTGAACAGCACAGGGCCCAGCACAGATCCCTGAGGAACTCCACTGGTCACTTCTCTCCAAATGGATGAGGAACCATTAACTAGCACTCTTTGGGTACGATCTGTCAACCAGTTACAGATCCACCTAACAATAATAGGATCTAAACCACATTTTCCCAATTTGTCAACTAAAATACTATGTGGAACCTTATCAAAAGCTTTACTGAAATCTAAATAAACTATGTCTACAGCATTCCCCTGATCCAGCAAGGCAGTAACTTTCTCAGAAAAGGAGATATCATAGGCATGCTCCTCTGATCCTGGAGAGAATAGGGATGCATCATGACTAGTATCCATTTTGACTAGTAGCCATGGATAGCCCCATCCTCCATAAGAACGTAAGAAAGGCCCTGCTGGATCTGACCCAGGCCCATCAAGTCCAGCAGTCCGTTCACACAGTGGCCAACCAGGTGCCTCCAGGAAGCCCACAAGACGGCTGCGGCAGCGTTATCCTGCCTGTGTCCCTCAGCATCTAATATAATGGGCATGTGCCTCTGATCCTGGAGAGAATAGGGATGCCTCATGACTAGTATCCATTTTGACTAGTAGCCACAGATAGACCTCTCCTCCATGAACATGTCCACTCCCCTCTTAAAGCCTTCCAGGTTGGCAGCCATCACCACATCCTGGGGCAGGGAGTTCCGCAATTTAACTATACTTCCTTTTGTCTGTCTCTCACCCTCCAGTTTCAGGAGATGACCCCGTGATCTAGTATTACAAGAGATGCCAGGGATTGAACCTGGGACCTGCTGCATGCCAAGCAGACACTCTACCACTGAGCTACAGCCCCCTCCCCAAGCCACAGCCCTTCCTCCCTTCAGGAGCCTGTGCAGCCTGATGCAGAAATCTCTGGAAGGAAAGGTTGTGTGTGATTTCCAAACCTTGTGTGCGTGACCCGGCTTCTGGTTGCACAAGCCACTCCGTGGGTGGCCGGATGAGCCGAGCCGAAGAAGAAGAAGAGTTGGTTTTTATATGCCAACTTTCTCTACCACTTAAGGAAGAGTCAAACCAGTTTACAATCACCTTCCCCTCCCCACAACAGACACCCTGGGAGGTAGGAGGGGCCAAAAGAGATGCGACTAGCTCAAGGTCATCCAGCTGGCTTCATGTGGAGGAGTGGGGAATCAAACCCAGTTCTCCAGATCAGAGTCCACCCCTCTTAACCACTACACTACAAGGCCCGTTTGGCGCACAGCTCACCGCCTTTCAAAGCCTCATGGCCTTCGCAGCTCGGGCAGAAGAGGTCGGGAGACCCCAAGAAAGCCCCCCGAGGAAGGGGAGGGAGCAGCCTTGTCGCCAGGGAGAAAGCCCCTTCCCAGGGGAGTGACCTTTGTGAAGTCAGCGGCCCCTTGCACCAATCCCACTTTCCCCTCAGACTGGTCTGCAAGCCTGGCAACCAAGGGGCCAAACCCGCAACACTCACCAAGGGGCTGCAGGCAGAGGAAAGCGGGGAGGGGCCACCCTTCGGGCCCCCGCTGGCCTCCTCTTTCGTGGCCACAGTGCCACACGCATTCGGGCCACAGTGTCTTGGCCGTGCCTCCAAAGGCAAAATGGCTCTGAGCATGGATTCCTCTCCATGAAACCTTGCATGGTGTGGTGGTCAAGAGCCAGTGGTTTGGAGCGGTGGACTCCGATCAGGAGAACCAGGTTTGATTCCCCGCTCCTTCACATAAGCGGCGGAGGCTAATCTGGTGAACTGGATTTGTTTCCCCACTCCTACACACGAAGCCAGCTGGGTGATCTTGGACTAGTCACAGCTCTCGTAGAGCTCTCTCAGCCCCCACCTGGGGAGGGGAAGAGAAGGTGATTGTAAGACGGTTTGATTCTGCCTTAAGTGGTAGAGAAAGTCGGCATATAAAAACCAACCTTCTTCTTCGTAAAAGCTTTCACAACCCTCTGAGATTGTTCGCCAGTTCCTATGTAGTTAGTCCAAATACTGGTGCTTCAGCTACATCCGTTCCAGGTTGAGTCATGGTGATGCATGCCTTAGTTATAGCTAGACTGGACTACTGCAGTGTGCTCTACTTGGGGCTACCCTTGAAGAGTGTAAGAGGTCCCTTTAGGCTGCCTTCTCTCTCTCTCAAGATCTCAGCCAACTTGGGATGTGAACTGTCAATTATATCGTGAATCTTCAGATTAAGAATTCTGCAGTTGTGTTTTCCCCTGAAAGTCAGGGTAGGCTTGTGAAAAGTTGTTAAACAACATACTAAATGTGAAAGTGTCGCCCACACTCTAAACCACTGGTTCCCGACCCCCAGGGGTCCACGAGAACTAAATTAAGGTCCGCGAAACAAAGTTATAAACCCATAATAAATATTTTCAATTAAAAGTTCTCTATTATAAAAATATATATTCAAATATTATTCTAAGTTTAATGTTTAACTAACAGTTATGATTAAAGGTTATTTTCAAATTCTTGGAATTTTTATTTTGAACCTTGGGGTCCCTGCACCGAACAAAAAAGTCCTAGTGGTCCCTGGTCAAAAAAGGTTGGGAACCACTGCTCTAAACTGTCCCTGTTACAAGTATAAATGGAAGATTCCTCATTGGGTTTTATATAATAACTGTACGTTTTGGAAGTCCAAGGAAGAGGGGAGTTGGAACTGGTTGTGAAACATTGCAGGTTGTAGCCCATGTCCTGTCTGAATGCCATGGATTGTTTTATGAAAAGTACCTTTAATAAAGCTGGATATCGTTGGGGGAGGGGGAGAAAGAGGCACACTGAATTTATTCCCAGGCCTCTGCTACAGAGGAGGAGTTGACCGAATTGCAAGGAGGAAGCCCTGGCGCTGGAAATCCCCTGCCGCCCGCGCTCACACCCAGAAGAGAACCACAGAGAATCTACGTAGGTGGGGCTGGTCTGTGGTTTCTATGCAGAAGTGTAAACTCGGGTGACGCTGGGTGTATTTGGGGCCAAAGGGAGCGGATTTTTGAGCAACTACTTTGTTCTGGATCTGCGGGGGGCGGGGGGACAGGACCGCCCGGGTGCCAAAAGAGTTGCCACTGGCGGGGCAGATCAGGTGCCCTCAGGGCTGTCCGGTCCGCCCATCCCTCCAACCAGGCCCACTTGGTAGAATCCTCTACTCTCTCGGTTCCTTCTTTAAAGAAAGAGATCTGAGGTACTGGAGCACGTACAAAGTGCCTTTCCCCACAGCCCTGAACTCTTGCAGCAGGAGCCCTCCAATTATCTTTTTTTTTAAGGGGGGGGGGACAAAAATGCAGACTGTTCCCAGATTATAGCATGACTGTTTACAAACCGCTGGGATCAAACAAAATTCAAATTGAATACAAACACTGTTGTACTGAAGGGAAAAGGCGGGGTCACAATATTTTAAATTAATAATATTTGCAGTTTTTTGGTTTTTTATGTGGCAAAAACCATTGACTTTTTATTGAATACCATATGACCATGATACATATACTACAATTCTGTGTACACTGGCTTGGAAGAAAGTCTAGCTGAAATCAATGGGACTTACTTTCAAGAAAACATTCATAAGCTCTATCTGCATGTACATTTTTAATAGTGCAGCAACAATCAAATCTGGTGTACTGTCTAAAAGTTGAGAAATTTACATTTTCCCAACTTTTAGACATTTCCATTTCCAGTTTATAGGAACCTGTTCTCTTCATGAATGCGATTCAGATATTTGCAGTTGTAATGCAGCGGTAGAACTGAGTCATAGCCACCGATCATGTGTATTGCATTAGTGTGCTTATGTTTAAACAATCTTTTAAAATCTAAGCATCACCAAGCACTGTCTCCTTTTCACACAGCTTTGGCCAATCCCACTTCCTGCCACAGCCCTCATCCTGCCTGCATGACTTCCATGCATGCCAGCCCCAGGACTCTCAGCACAGCCTCGTTTGGGGGTCCACAGGAAAAAACCCCCCTCCTTTTTCTCCAGCAGAAAAGTCGGCTGGAGGCACCCCAAGCAGGGTGGTCAGTCAGCCCCGGGCCGCCTTTCCTCTCGCGGACTTCCTCCGGGACTGAGGGGTTCGCTCAACAGCGGGGGCCACTCCCAGCTCACCAGGACCCCTGACGGATCTCACGAGGAGGATGCTGATTCTGTGCTCCCCGTGTAGTAGTAGTAGAAGAGGAAGGAGGAGCAAGAGTTGGTTTTTATATGCTGACTTTCTCTGCCACTTAAGGGAGAATCAAACTGGCTTCCAATCACCTTCCCTTCCCCTCCCCACAACAGACACCCTGGGAGGTAGGTGGGGTTGAAAGAGCTGTGACTAGCCCAAGGTCACCCAGCTGGCTTCACGTGGAGGAGTGGGGAAACCAGCCCGGGTCACCAGATTAGCCTCCGCCGCTCATGTGGAGGAGTGGGGAATCAAACCTGGTTCTCCAGATCAGACTCCACTGCTCCAAACCACCACTCTTAACCACTACACCATGCTGGCTCTCCCAGGTTCTGCCAGGTGTCCCGTTCAGAAATGTTTACAAGGAGGCCAACCCAAGCGCCAGGACTATTTGCCCCAGCCTTTGCTCTGGGCACAGCCTTCCCCCTAAGAGATACGGTTCAGTGTCCTTGAACAAAGGGTACCGAGCAGAAGCCCGCCTCCCCCTTCTCCAGGCCACCGGAGGGGACAGTCCTGATGGGGCCGCTCGCATGTCTGTGGGGCTGTTTTTAGCTCAAAAAGAAATGCTGGGGGGATCGGGAAAGAAGCCCAGCGAGGCTTCTCGCCACCCCTGCTACTTTTCCAACGTGGATCTCATATACCCAAAAGCTGCTATTTGTCCACTGGAGAAAAAAACCCCTAAGTGGCTCCCCTGCCCTGCCCAAGGCACAGAAGCACATTGGGGGGGGGGGAGGTTTAGATCAAGAAAATGCCATGGGGGGGGGAGAGGGACACATACCCAGAACCACTCCCTGATCTGATTCCAAAGCCCCCATGGTTGTTTTGAAATCCCTCCCCCATGGCAAGATCCATATCTGCATCTTGCCCACGACCTCCTCTTCTGTGGGGCGTACCAGCCGGAAGTGTTGGGCAACATTCCCAGAAAGCAGGAAAGCTCCCCTTTGGGGGCGGGCCAATTGTGTAGCATTTCCCTCGGAGCCCTCAAAAGCAGGGGGAGACCTAGGAGCGGGGTGCAGTAGTTAGCGTGATGGGAGAGGGTCTGGGAGACCCAGGTTCGATCCCCCCGCTCTGCCACGGAGGCTTGCTGGGAGACCTGGGGCCAGTCATATGCGCTTGGCTCTAACCTACCTCGCAGGGTTGTTGTTCTAAGGATACGGGGGAGAATTAGGTGAGGTTGCTTTAGCAGCCGGGTCAGGAAATGCTGAACAACCAGGGCGGCCCCCCCCTTCCAGCCTCATGGGGCCACTTCCTCCACTTTCCACCAACACGCAGACCGCAGTTGTCAATAGCTGCCTGCACGCAAGGGGGGCTGAGACAGAGCCCCATCTGCTCCTGGGGTTTGTGCCGCCCCAGCAGCCCTGGGGATCTTCCGCGGAGGGGCCCTTGGGGCCCGGGACGCTTGGCCTTGGGGCCCCCCTTCTCTGGCCAGGCGCTTTGGAGACTTTCCCCTTTGCGCCTGGGAGATTTTCACGTGGCCCCGAGTACCTCGGTATGTAAAACAGGGGTGCAAATCAAACATTTACTGGTAATGAATCATCAAGACACCTTTTGCAAAGGTCCAGGTCCCCAGTGCAAAAGCAGCGGGTCATTCCTGACCCACGGGGTGACGTCAAAAGGGTCGGGGGGGGGATACCGTAGCCCTATAGAACTGGAATAAGGTACCCCAAAGTGAAGGGATCAACATGAAACCCGGGGCTAAAACGGGTACAAGTGATTTTGTGCATGAAAAGGTGCCGGTGCCGCGTGGGGGGGGGGGGACGGCCCATCCCGACGTTTGCAAGGCCGACACTTTTGGTCTTACGGGGAGGTTTTTGCCGCCGCTTCCCCCGGCCGGCTTCCCCGGACCCCCAGCCCGCCGCGTCCTTGGGCTCGGGCGCCTTGGGGCGGGGGCGCCTCCTCCGCCAGCCCCGCAAACCTTTCGGGGCCGCCTGGAGACCCCCGCCCCGACCCCCGAGGGGCTCTTCCCACGGCGCACGAGCAGAGGCGGGGCCGGGGAGGCGCGTGACCCCCCCCCTCTGGGCTGGAACGGGCTGGCGGGAGCGCGCAGCGGAGCGGGGCGGGGGCGGCCAGCTCGCCCCCTCCGCCCAGTTTCTCGCCCCGCTTGCACGTGCAACCTCCGGGGCCGCCCCCGCCCACCTACCTGCCCACCTGCCCACCTGGGTGCGCGGGGCGTCGGGCGGGCGCGGCGCTGCTCCGGCGGCGGCTGCTGCGTGGGGCGCGACTCTGCGCCTGGCTGCCACCCGCAGCCGCTGCCCGCCCCTTCCTGGGTGGAGACCGGTCCTGGCACGGGCCGCCTCCTCCTCCTCCTCCTCCTCCTCCTCCTCCTCCTCCTCCTCCGGGCTTACTCGCCAGGAGTCCCCAGGAACCGGGAGGAAAGGGGCCCCGCGCGGCTCGCTTGGGCAACGTGCGCCCACACCGCTCTCGGCTCGCCTTCCCGCAAGACGCGCGCGCCCGGCTCGCCCCGCCGGGCCGCTTTCCTTTACCCGTGCACGCGCGCTCAGCGGCACGTGTGAACGCCGCCCGCGAGGGCACCTTTCCTTCGCGGGGCGCCTCAGCCGGGCGGCGAGGCATCCGGTCGGGACCCGTCCTGGGGCGGGGGAGCAGTTGGCCTCAGGCCAGGGGTGGGGAACCTTTTCCTCCCCAAGGGCCATTTGGATATTTCTAACACCATTTGCAGGCCACACAAAATTATCACCTTAAAAATTAGCCGACCAAGCCCCCAGCAGGCAACTGCCCCAGATGGCACCACCACCCCGCGTGGACAAGCAGGCAGGCATCCAACCAGTGGTGCACTCGCCCACCTGGAGGCACAGGATGGTCTGTTGAACCAGCCGGGCATAGCCGTCCAGCTGCATGCCAGAGTTGGTCCTGCTCTTCATGGTTGGGGCCGGATTCTACAGCCGGCTCCTGCTACCTCCGCCTGCAGGGATGAAATGAGGACACACTGGCTGAGAACTTGCAACACCCCCCCCCCTGTGCATTCTAGCCCTGCCCCCTTTAACCCCTCTGGTGTCACCACTTCCACCCCCAGCCCTCTTGTAGTAGAGAGGGAATACATTTCTCCACGGCCCGGGTGGGAAAGGGTTAACACAGTTTCATGGGCGGTCCTAGACGCTCCATAGCTAACGATTCTTCTGCAAGGGGGGGGAAAGGTTCCTTTTCTCGGCAAAACAAACTCACATCCGCCTTGAACAGAGGCTATTCCTGTCCGCGGGAGGGGGCGGATCACCAGTCTCAGATCCTTCTGAGCTAGAGATCTGCCAGGACCCACAAAGGGCCAGACTAAATGATTTCGCGGGCCTTAAACGGCCCCCGGGCCTGACGTTCCCCACCCCTGCCTTAGGCACTTAGACTTCCTGCCTACGGGAAGGGCCCTGGCTCAGTGATAGAGCATCTACAGAAGGCCCCCAGTTCCATCCCCGGCAGTGTCTCCAGTGAAAGGGACCACGCAAGTACATGATGGGAAAGACCTTCCTCTGCCTGAGACCCTGGGGAGCCGCTGCCAGTCTGAGTAGGCAAGACTGGCTTTGATGGAGCAAGGAGTCAGGACTCATGCAGTCCAGGCAGGCTCTTGACATGAGTTAGGCCCATTTCTGTTCCAGAGCATCCTTCAGTTTTATTTCCCTGAGCTGTTCAAACTATCCCCGCTCCCTGCCTTTCCCCCCCCTGCTCTGACCTTGAGTCACAAGCAGGCAAGGTCAGTATTATGGCTTGCTCACTCCCTGCTTCCCACCAGGCACTGTTATCTCCCAATTCCCAGGCCTGCTTGATCTTGCACCTGGGGTTGCTTTGTGCTTAAAGTTATGCTTTGTAGAACGGACGGTCATTAGCAGCTTTGAACCTGTGGATTGCTCATGTTGTACCTGCGGCTCCTGAATAAACGTTTACCTGCTTTAGACCTGCCTGTCTGAGCGAGTGACTTTTTGGGATTGCCAAGGTTGGCTGGAAAACCTCACATTAAGCTGCTAATTACCTTGAGCGGGGAGCGCCAGTGATGGGAAGCAATCATGAAGACAATGTGTTCATTAAGGTCGCCCTCGTGTTACCCCGGGGGGGACCCGTGTTACGAGTATCAGGGCTAGTTGATTCAGGCTGTGACGGGACTTTGATTAATGAAGAGACTATTTGGACACTAATTTGGCAAGTGGGTTCATACGTCCGTCCTTGGCGCCTCACTCGGCACCAGCTTTCTTTGTGAAAAAACAGACTGGTGATTTGCGACTCTGCATAGATTTCCGCAGACTCAATGCGGTCACGCAGACTAATGCCTACCCCCTTCCTCTCATTCCAGATCTGCTTGTTCAGTTGAAGGAAGGTCAGATTTTTACTAAACTAGATTTAGTGGAAGCGTACCATCGCATTAGGATCAGAGAAGGAGATGAACACAAGACTGCCTTCTCTAGTTGTTTCGGAATGTTTGAATATTTAGTGATGCCCTTCAGATTGACTGGGGCCCCGAGTGTCTTCATGCAAATGATTAATGAGGTGTTACATGACTTGTTGTTTAAAGGAGTGATTGTTTATTTAGATGAATTTTAATATACACCCGGACTATGGACAAGCATGTGGCTCTGGTGAAGGAGGTGTTAAGTCGGCTGCAAGCCCACCGGTTATATGCCAAGGTTTCCAAGTGTGACTTTCACCAGTCATCGATAACATTTCTGGGGTATATAGTATCGCAGCAGGGTCTCGCCATGGACCCAGAAAAGGTTCAGGCAGTAGTGGAGTGGGAAGTCCCCACTACTCACAAGCAACTTCAACAATTTCTTGGTTTCGCCAATTTTTACCGCAATTTTATAAAGGACTTTGCGCAGGTTGCCTTACCTCTCACTTCTCTGCTGTGGACCAAACGGAAGGGGTCTGCAGCCACGTTGCCTTCCGCCCAGATGCTTTGGACTCCCGAATGCCAACAAGCGTTTGACACGCTAAAACAGTTGTTCACATCTGAACCCGTGTTGAAACATCCTGATTGTGAGAAACCTTTTGTTGTTCAGGTGGACACTTCAGACGTGGCTATGGGAGGGGTGCTTTTGCAAATGGGTGAGGATGGACGATTGCAACCTTGTGCATATTTTTCTAAGAAATTCTCCCAAGCCGAGCTCAACTGGCCCATTTGGGAAAAGGAGGCCGCGGCTGTGAAACATGCCCTCACTCTCTGGAGGCATTTTCTAGAAGGGGTTGATGTCCCATTTGAGGTTTGGACCGATCACAAAAATTTGGAGGCGTTAAAAGGGTCTAGAAAATTATCGGCCAAACAGATTCGTTGGGCAGAGTTCTTTGCCAAATTCCGGTTCATCCTGAAACATGTTCCAGGGAAGGACAATTGTTTGGCAGATGCATTGTCCCGTCTTCCCCAGTACCGCAGTCAAATCGACCGCCCAGTGGATTCCTTATTCACTCTGGAACAACGGGGGGGAGGTGCCTGGGTTAGTTGTAGTTACTCGCGCTCAGAGCCGAGCGCCAGACTTGGACCCAGCAAGCGGACTCCCGGAAGCCTTCCGTGTGAGGGTTGTTGAAGCCGCGCGCCAGGAAGAGGAGGGCCAAACGCTCCCGCAAGCTCTCTTTCGCCGGGGGGAGTTGTGGTTTCATGGGGAAAAACTGTATGTCCCGGAGACTGTTCGGAGGGAGGCGTTGGAGTTGGCGCATGGGGCAAAAACTGCAGGACATTTCGGATTTATCAAGTCTTTACATTTATTGAGACGTCAATTTTGGTGGCCGGGCATGAGAGCAGATGTGGACCTTTTTGTGCGCAGTTGCTCCACTTGCGCAACCACCAAAAGACTCATGGGGAAACCCCCGGGACTACTCAAACCACTGGAAGTCCCATCCGTTCCCTGGGAGGTCATTGCCATGGACTTCATTACGGATCTTCCCCCCAGCAGGGGGAAGACAATATTGTGGGTGGTGACAGACTTGTTTTCTAAGCAAGTTCATTTTGTATCTTGTATAGGTTTACCAACAGCCCAGAAGCTAGCACGTATGTTCATCACACACGTGATGAAACATCACTCGTTCCTACTTAAGATAATCTCCGACAGGGGGGCTCAATTCGTGGCTAAATTCTGGAAAGCCTTTTTGAAACGAATGGGGATGGAGCAAGGGTTGTCTTTGGCGCACCATCCTCAGACTGATGGACAGACGGAACGAGTTAATTCAGTGTTGGAATGCTATTTACGCTGTTATGTGAACTATCATCAGGACGATTGGGTAGATCTATTGCCTTTTGCTGAATATGCTTATAACAATGCTCCCCACTTGTCTACCGGGTACAGCCCCTTCCAGGTGGTATACGGCAGAGACTTTGGTCCCTTTGGGAATGTAGACCTGCACCGGGAGGAGGGGGTAAAAGGCAAAGTGGGGGACTGGTTACAGGTGGTCCAGAACACGTGGCCGTGGCTTCAGAAGAATCTGGAGCGGGCTAAACGCAAGTACAAGGAACATGCGGACAAACACCGTTCCCCGGGGTGGGATTTTAAGGTGGGGGATCAAGTCTACTTGTCCACCAAGAACCTCCGGACCCTACGACCATGTAAAAAACTCAGTGACAAGTATGTGGGTCCCTATCCCATCACCAGGGTGATCAACGAAGTGACTGTAGAGCTAGGGCTTCCCAAAGCCCTCGGGAATTCACCCAGTGTTTCATGTCAGTCTCCTCAAACCCTATGTAGCAGCTCCCCAGTTCCATCCAGCACCTAAACCCGAGGTACCAATTGTAGTGGGGGGAGAGGTACATCTAGAAGTCTCTAAGATCTTGGATTCCAAAACAAGAAAAGGGAAGTTGTTTTATCTGGTACATTGGAAGCATCTGGGGCCAGCACATGATGAATGGGTTGCAGCTCTGCATGTAGCAGCGCCCCGTCTGGTACGACAGTTTCATGACGCTTACCCTCAAAAACCTCAACCTGTCTCGGAACCGGGAGGTTTTTTTTTAAGGGGGGCAGAATGTCAGGAGTCATGAGGTCCAGGTGGGCTCTTGACATGAGTTAGGCCCATTTCTGTTCAAGAGCATCTTTTGGCTTTGTTTCCTTTGAGCTGTTCAAACTATTCCCGCTCCTTGCCTTCTCCCCCCTGCTCTGACCTTGAGTCGCAAGCAGGCAACTTCAGTATTATGGCTTGCTCACTCCCTGCTTCCCACCAGGCACTGTTATCTTCCAATTCCCAGGCCTGCTTGATCTTGCACCTGGGGTTGCTTTGTGCTTAAAGTTATGCTTTGTAGAACGGATGGTCATTAGCAGCTTTGAACCTGTGGATTGCTTATGCTGTACCTGCGGCTCCTGAATAAACGTTTACCTGCTTTAGACCTGCCTGTCTGAGCGAGTGACTTTTTGGGATTGCCGAGGTTGGCTGGAGAACCTCACACAAGGGGGGTCTGATTCAGTAGAAGGCAGCTTCCTGTGTTCATGTGAGAGCCGGCTGGTTCGTGGGGTGGGGGGCTCCATTGTGTTTCTGAAAGCAGCAAGGGGAGGTTACTTCTTTGGAGCCTGGCTGCCCGATCCCTTCCCCGTGTCTGCAGAAGTCAGCCCCCTCCAATGCAATGCAGTTTACTCCCAGGAGAGACGGGGTCATCTGCTAATGCTGGAGGGTGAGAGATTCAAAACAGATAAAAGGAAGTATTTTTTTCACACAACGCATAGTTAAATTGTGGAACTCCCTGCCCCAGGAAGTGGTGATGGCTGCCAGCTTGGAGGGCTTTTAAGAGGGGAGTGGACATATTCATGGAGGAAAGGGGTATTCATGGCTATTAGTTAAAATGCATACTTGTCATGCTGCATACCTATTCTCTCTAGCATCAGAGGAGCATGCCTATTATTTTGGGTGCGGTGGAACACAGGCAGGATGGTTCTTCAGTTGTCTTGTTAGTGGCTTCCTAGAGGCCCCGGTTGGCCACAGTGTGAACAGACTGCTGGACTTGATGGGCCTGGGTCTGATCCAGCAGGGCTTTTCTTATGTTCTTATGAGATTCAGCTTAAAACTACCTCAGAAGAGAAGGCAGAGAGGAGGGGGGCATTTTCCTGTGTCCATGCCCCCTTTCCTTTGGTGGGAAAATGGGGAGGGGGCTTGTTGTGCAATCCGAGGCGGCCCGTTGCATGGAAGTGGGGGGGGGGCTCCTTGTGAGTGAGACGTGCAGAACTGCAGCCGGCTGCCAAGAGAATTCCAGGGGAAAGAGGAGGGGGCAGGACGGGGGTTTCCAGTAAGCAGGCAGGAAATGTGTCGGCCTGTGGAGCCAGATCCTGCCAGAATCGGCTGGGCTTCTGCGCCAGAAGGGAACCGCCTGTCAGGATCAGGTGAGCAGCAATATTGATCCTGTGACGTTAGGCAGATCATGAGACGGAGGGCAGAAAGGGTTGCGTCAGTGTTTGACTCTCGTGGCCCTTTCTTCCATGCCCAGGGAAATGGCCGATTGCCACTTGGGGGGTCAGGAAGCAATTTTTTTTTTTTTTGCCATCTTCTGGGCATGGAGTAGGGGTCACTGGGAGTGTGGAGGGGAAGGCAGTTGTGAATTTCCTGCATGGTGCAGGGGGTTGGACTAGATGACCCTGGTGGTCCCTTCCAGTTCTGTGATTCTAGGATTCTATGCTTGGCATGCAGAAGGTCCCAGGTTCAATCCCTGGCATCTCTAGTTAAAGGATCTGGCAGTAGGTGATGTGAAAGTCCTCAGCCTGAGACCCTGGAGAGCGGCTGCTAGTCAGTGCATTCCTGGCCCCAAAGAAGTCCCCCCCCCCCCCAGTCCGTCACCCACTAGTGTTGCAAAAGGACGGGCCAAAACACTGCCACTGTTGTTGATGGGCACAATGAAGAGGCAGGAGGGAAAGACCATCTCTGTCCTCTCTGTCAATGGAAGGGCTCAGCGTGTGGAAGACAATGAGGCCGTAATGGACTCTTGGAGAACACGGAGGTCTCAATGGTAACCGATTTTGTAGACCGGGCCAAGGAATTCCTGCTTCTCTGCGGCTGCCTCCAAAAAGGAACCCCCAAGGCTGAGGAGTCTTCTGCTTGGGGGGAGAGGAAATTATGACCATCGTGTCCTGGGGGAGGGCAACTGGAAGCCCCCGGGCCAAAGCCGGCCCTTTGGGGCATGACGCTGGTTTCCTCCCCAGTTATCCCACTGGAGCCAAAAGGGGTGCAGGCAAAAGGACTGACTGGCAAGAAAAGCTGCCTGCCAGCCACTCTTGGACAGAGGGGTCTGGCGCTGCCCCCTTACTCTCTTTCCAAGTGCCACTCAGAGAAGACTCACGGTCCAGCCACTGGAGAGAGGCAGCATAGTGTAGGGGATAGAGCAGCAGGCTGGGACCCAGGGCGACTCGGGTTTGAATCTGCACTTCTGCCACAATAGCTTGCTGGGTGACCTTGGGCCCATCACAAACTCTCCGCCTGGCCCATTTCACAGGGCTGTTGTGAGAAAACGGAGGAGGAGAATGACGTACTAAGCCATTTTGAGTCCCAGCTTTGGGAAGAAAAGCAGGATATAAATAAATAAGTGCAAATGCGTGCATGAATGCGCCTTCGTTTGGGGAGCGGAGTGTGCTCTCCTTTTAATTTATTCCAATGTAATATTTCATTTGGCCCAGAGGGACACAGAATTCATCTCGGGCTCACCAGCGGCAACTGGGGGGAGGGGGTCTTTGCTGTGCCCAGGCAACAGACGGGTATGGCACCAACCCACCCCTCCGAACAATTGTTCTGGAACATTCCTTGCATTTGCGGCTATGTTCCCACTGGAGCATAACAGCAGGGGAGAAATTGGGTTCCCTTTGTGACTGGGAAATGTTGTGTTCATTGTCTTGTGCGTCTGGGCGTGTGGGAGGGTGTGCGTGTGTCAGATGGTGAGACAAATAGCCAAGGGGGGGGTGCATTTTAGAGGCCCCACCTTGGAAGCCAGGCAGAAGTATCCCCGCCTCCTGGCCTGGGCTGTGGCGGGCGGAGCGGCAGCTGCCCAGAGTGCCCCAGCCAGACGCCTGGACCCCTCTGCCTCTGCTTCCGCCAGCGTCGGCTCAGGCGGATCAGGATTGTCTCTGTAGCCGCCAGCCGGATGTGGGCCAAGTAGACGTCCAGGCGCCACACAACCACCGGAGAGAGACTCTTGCCGCTGCCCAACTCCCCCACTTGTCGGAATACCCTGAACCAAACACACACATACCGGCCGCTAATGGTGTTGGGCAAAGGGCAATGGTGTTGGTGCAGAAGCCCACATTTGTGAACCTACTTGTGTTTAATCACACGGGGCAAGTACGATTGGCCACTTTCAGGTGCTTGGCGGAGAAGCGTCCATCTATGGGCACCTTGCTGATTTCCACCCACCAATTAACACGTGAAGCTGCCTTATGCAGAATCAGACCGCCCTTGGTCCATCAAAGCCAGTATTGTCTACTCAGACTGGCAGTGGCTCTCCAGGGTCTCAGGCAGAGATCTTTCACACCACCTACTTGCCTAGTCCCTTTAACCGGAGATGCCAGGGATTGAACCTGGGACCTTCTGCATGCCAAGCAGAGGCTCTACCACTGAGCCACAGCCCCTGCCCAAGTGACAAATGTGTGCCCCTCGGGTCGATTTGTAAGCATTGAGCTGAGCACAGCCTGAACCCTGTGGCAAAGAAGGTGGCAACCACCATTCCTCCTAGAGCCCAGCTGCCAGCCCCCCCCCCCCACAAGAGGCTCAAAGCCTGAGGGATGGGAAGAGATAGGCTGAGTCTGTCCCCCAAGGAACACTTGGGAGGGGCTACAGTATTTTCCAGGGGGCTCGTGAAGTCGGTGCCCAATCCAAGAGTAGAGCTCTGGCAACCAGTGTGGTGCAATGGTTATGAGCGGTGGTTTGGAGCGGTGGACTCTGATCTGGAGAACCGGGTTCAGTTCCCCACTACTCCACATGAGTGGTGGAGGCTAATCTGGACAACCGGGCTGGTTTCCCCACTCCTCCACATGAAGCCAGCTGGGTGACCTTGGGCTAGTCACGCTCTCCCCGTGTCAGGGCCTCGGCTTTTCGCTTCCCAGGGATTTCTACCGTGTTTGTGCTTTTGGTTTAGCCGGGCCAAGCACCTGGGGCAATACCTTTTGAGTGTTGAGTCTTCATCCGTGAGAATCCTTATCTTCAGGTTGCTTGGCAGAAGTGTTTTAAGTCAAGTAACTTTCCTTGAAAAGTATTGCCTGCTTTGCTATGCCTATAAGCTGTCATGTCTTTAGTCTATGCCTGCTAGTCTCAGAATAAAGCGTTTTTACTTCAGACCACACCTGTCTGAGTTAGTCCTTTGCAAAGGTCTAGAGGTGGACACCTTGACATTAAGCAGGCAATTTTGGTGGCCTGGAATGTGACAAGATTTGGATATTTTCATTTGTAGTTGTCCCAAGTGTGCCTTAGCCAAATGAGTGGGGGGGAAACCACCTGGATTGCTGAAGCCGCTGGAAACCCCTTCAGCTCCTTGGGAGGTAATCGCTATGGGCTTTATTACGGACCTTCCCCTCAGCCAAGGCAAGACTGTACTTTGGGTGGTGACAGACCTTTTCTCTAAGCAAGTCCACCTGATCCCATGCACTGGCCTCCCCACGGCTCAAAAATTGGCTCGTCTGTTTGTTTCTCATATTTTTAGGCTGCCTTCTTTTCCGCGCAAGAGAGTTACGGACCTCGGGAGCCAATTTATAGCCAAGTTTTGGAAGGCATTCTTGAAACTGGTGGGGGTGGAACAAGGGTTGTCCAGTGCTTATCACCCCCAAAACGGATGGACAAACAGAACGTGTCAACTCGGTCCTAGAATGTTATTTACGCTGTTATGTGTTTTTTTCTTGATTTATTATAAAAAAACCAATAAATTTTTTTTTTTTAAAAATTACCACCAGGAAAATTGGGTAGACCTCCTTCCTTTTGCTGAGTATGCCTACAATAATGCCTCTCACCAGTCTATCGGATTCAGCCCTTTCCACGTGGTGTATGGCAGGGACTTTGGGCCATTGGGTACTGTTAATTTCTCGGGTGGGGGGGAGGCCGGTACCGATGTTGCAGACTGGGTGGCCGTTGTCCAAAACATCTTGCCCTGGTTACTCAAGAATTTGGAGCAGGCTAAACAAAACTACAAAAAGCATGCTGACATACATCGATCCCCGGGGTGGGAATTAAAAGTGGGGGACAAGGTTTATCTGTCCACCAAGAACCTTCGTTAACCCCGTCCTTGTAAAAAAAATCAGTGACAAGTATGTGGGACCTTTCAGGATTTCTCGTCTGATCAATGAAGTCACTGTGGAATTGGATCTCCCAAAGTCCTTAAAGGGAATCCACCCAGTTTTCCAGGTCAGCCTGCTGAAGAAATACGTTGCTGCTCCTGAATTGGCACCCAGAACCCGCTCCAGGGTCTCCTGTTTTGGTCCAGGGGGAAGAACATTTTGAAATGTCCAAGGTTTTAGACTCTCGGGTTTGCAAGGGAATCCTTTATTACCTAGTGCGATGGAAACATTTAGGTCCTGGGCAAGATGAGTGGGTCGCAGAACGTCATGTGGCCGCCCCACGTTTCGTGCGGTCCTTCCATGAGGCCGACCCCAGCAAGCCTCGACCTTGGGGGAAAGGGGCCTTAGGGGGAGAGAATGTCAGGGTCTTGGCCTGTTCTCGCTTCCCAGGGGATTCTACAGTGTTGGTGCTTTCGGTTTAGCCGGGCCAAGCACCTGGGGTGTGTTGAGGCTTCAGCCGTGAGAATCCTTATCTTCGGGTTGCCTAGCAATGCCAGGTTGCCTAGCCATCCCAGAAGAAGTGTTTTAAGTCAAGTAACTTTCCTTGAAAAGTATTGCCTGCTTTGCTATGCCTATAAGTGTCTTCAGTCGTCAGTCTATGCCTGCTAATCTTTGAATAAAGCGTTTTTACTTCAGACCACACCTGTCTGAGTCCTTTGCAAAGGTCTAGAGGTGGACACCTGATCTTGACACTCAGCCCCACCTACCTCCCAGGGTGTCTGTTGTGGGGAGGGAACGGGAAGGTGATTGTAAGCTGGTTTGATTCTCCCTTAAGTGGTAGAGAAAGTAGGCATATAAAAACCAACTCTTCTTCCTCTTCCTTCCAGCGGGCACAATTCACAGCATGGGCTGGCTGGGAAAAGGCAAGGAAGAAAATCAGGTTTGGGGTGTCCTTGGCAAATCTGCCCCTCGAAACCTGCATATCCCCGCACAAGTGACCCTGGGGTGTTTCGCACATGCGGATGCAACCCCAGTCATCTTACGCAACACCTGCTCCAGTTGTGACCTCTCCAGGTGGGGGCAGCCCAGCAGCCAGCCACGATGGTTTGCTGCCTATGTTGGGCCCACGCCCCTCTCTGGGCACCCAAAATCAGGCTGAGATTCTTGTGGGTTTGCATTTGTCTTGGGGGGGGGGTCAAAAAGCCCAGCCAGACGGGATACCCACACACATGTGAGCCTTCTCTCAAGCGGGAGAGGCTTCAGTCTAGTCTGGGGTTGGGGGTTCTTGCCCCAAGTTGCTGGGTTTGCAGCAGACTGTTTCCCGACTCTGCCTGCAATAATTCCATCGATAGTTCTGCTCGGTTCTCCTTCTGTCTCCCCCGTTCATTTCCCACAGCCTGTACTTGCCAAATGCACATTTTGGAGAGTCCGTTTCCCCCAAAAAACCACCCCTCTGATTAACGCGTGTTTCTTTCGCGCTAACTTCTCTCCCGCATGCTGACCCACTTTCTCCCTTCGCGGCATCTCCCTGCAGAGCTCTGATTCTGGCTGCCTGGCATCTCCCACCCCCCAGCTGTTGTACTGGACAAGACCGACCTTGAGTCTGTCCCAGCAAGGCCGTTCCTGGGCAGGGGTGCGGAACCGAGTGCTGCTGGGAACCAGAGTGGTCCCTGCCACCTCAATTCTGCGGCAGCCACGGCTGCCCGCCTCCCCGAGAAGGGGGACGGTTTCCTAGCAGGGGCCTTGTCAGGAGAGGAAAGCAAACAAGGAACTCATCGACATCTATGCCCAGAGCCAGCGAGCACCTGAGCTCTTTACTCACTTCTCCCAGGAGATGAAGCGGAGAGCCTTGGCAGATTCACTGCTTCAAAGGCGCCTGGACGTACACACACACACACGGGTGCAGTCCGCCTGCATGTGCACACAGCATCGGGAATCCTTATGAATGTGAGCTCTCATCTTCTAGAAGAAGAGGAGTTGGTTTTTATATGCCGACTTTCTCTACCGCTTAAGGAAGAATCAAACCGGCTGACAATCACCTTCCTTTCCCCTCCCCACAACAGACACCATGTGAGGTAGGTGGGGTTGAAAGAGCTGTGACTAGCCCAAGGTCACCCAGCTAGCTTCACGTGGAGGAGTGGGGAAACCAGCCCGGGTCACCAGATTAGCCTCCGCCGCTCATGTGGAGGAGTGGGGAATCGAACCCGGTTCTCCAGACCAGAGTCCACCACACCAAACCACCGCTCTTAACCACTACACTGCTCCAAAGCCCAGGTGAGATTCGGTATCCCCTGAGCTGTTCTTCACACTGTGAATGAACATAATCCTTGCTACCCAGGAAGAAGATTGTCCAAACAGGGTTTCACCCACACAACACCTTGCTTCAAGAAAGAAGGGGACCTGCGGCGTTGGGACGGGGTTGGGGAAGGGGAGAGAGAGAACTTCCCTCCCTTCCACAATGCTAGAGTTGGGGAGTTGACCCATGAAGTAGGTGGACAGTCGATCCAGAACTAGGGTCGGCCCAGCAGCTTCTAATGCTACTGGAGGAAACGGGGGCAATAAGACATTTTCTGGAGAGAATGCCCAGGGCCCTTTAAAAAGCCCAAGTCTCCTTTAGAAACTACGGCACTTCACTGTGATTATTTATAAGCCGCAAATTCAGTTTAATGTGCTGAGAAGAAGGAAGAGAAATGTGGCACAGAATAATTTCTGAAAGGAAGAGAATCCAGTTTCTCCTTTGCAGTTTTTTTTGTATCCAGAGAGGTCACTTCAGGTTTGTTGCTGGGTGAGTGAGCAGAAAAAGAACCGCAGGCGGACGGCCTCTGAATCTCTAATGGGGTTTGAGCGCACCCAGCCTTCGGTGGGACACTTGGCCGTCTCCTACCAAGTTTTTGCGCCAGATGGAGCCGGCAAGAGGCGGCTTGGCTCGGACAGTCAAGCCTGGCCCTTTGCTAGATCCGCCAAAAGCATCATCTGTCAGCCCTTTCAGAAGATGGAGAACCATTGTAAAAGGTAATGCCGGTTCCTTGTGCAAGCACCAGGTCATTCCTGACCCATGGGGTGACGTAACCTCCCGATGTTTACTAGGCAGACTCAGTTTATGGGGTGGTTTGCCATCACCTTCCCCAGTCATCTACACTTTATACCCCAGAAAGCTGGGTAATTTTACCAACCTCAGAAGGATGGAAGGCCGAGTCGACATTGAGCCAGCTACCTGAAACCGACTTCTGTCGGGATCGAACTCAGGTCGTGAGCAGAGCTTGGACTGCAGTACAGCAGCTTATCACTCTGTGCCACGGGGCTAAATGGACAACCATTGAGGACATTTTTAAATCCCACAGTCATAACCCGGACGGGTTCAAAGGCATCGAAACAAAAACGCAATACAACAACAATGAATCAGCCCTACAAACCCCAGCCAGTCACCATGTATGAAACTCTTCAGTTAACAGCCAGAGCAAAAAAGGAATCTTTGGGCCTGGTGACTAAAACTAGCAAGACCCCCATGATCTTCCACTTGAAGGGAATTCCATCAAGGGGATGCAACTGCGGAATTTCTTCCTTGGCATCGGAAAAAGGCCCCGTCCAGGAGGTCTTTCATAGAATCCTAGAGTTAGAAGGGACCACCAGGGTCATCTAGTCCAACCCCCTGCCCAATGCAGGAAATTCACAACTACCTCCCCCCACACATACATGTGAGGGCCATGTGTTTCTGACTTCTCCAGGTTCCTCATTCCCACCCCTTTGAACTCGTAAAGAACAGTTCACACCTCCCCGTGCCTTCCTGGGTCTCACGTCCCATCTATCTTGCCCAGGTGCCAGCTCTCCCTCCCCTGCTGCGCTTCCTGCCTCCACTCCCTCAGGCCGAGCCCGGCCTTGAAGTGCTGATAGCCCTCACTGTCTCCTTGGGACTGTTTGATGTTTTGTATTGCACCAATCTGTCTTGCAGTTTCTCACAACAGGAGTGTGAACCTTTTGCCCTGTAGTAGATATATACTGTAACCCCGATAAGCTAGTTCACTTGTAACTTTGAATCCGTGTCTGCTCATATCTTCTGAAGCCTTCAATAAATCCTTTGTTTCTGCATCAAGTCTGAGCAAGTGATTTGGCGAAGTAGCACAGGGGATTGGGACTCTCACATTAAGTTACAAGTCCCTGCCTTTTCGCTCTGCACCTGTACCGCACGGGACAGCGATGCAAGGCGAGGAGGATCCCACTACCCCCCCCCGGTTCGCCGGACAAGCGAGAGGCACCGGTGCTTCCAGACCCTAAGGAGGAGGAATCCAAACGGAAGATACCCGTGGTCCCTAAACCGGGACCGGACTTGGGCACGAAGCCCAAGAACCCTTTCAACTCCTGGCTGGACTCCCCCAAGGACTGGTCGCTCTCACGGACCGAGGCGAAACACCGCCGCTTGGCTTTATCCGGCACGGGACTCGAAGGCGACCTCGCACGAAGGGAGGCCCTGATGGATGAGGAACGGAGGCAATGGCAAGAGGAGCGCCAGACCATGCTGGCACGCATGGATACCATGCAGGCTGTGATGGGCCAGATGGCAGCCGCTCTGGACGCGCTGAAGGTACAGCCGCCCCCCGGTAACCCCCCAGACGGGGCACCGGTAACCCCTCCCGTCCCTCCTAGCGCCCCGACCCGCCGTGACCTGAAGATCACGTACGATGGGTCGGGGGATCAGTTGACTTTGTTTTTGGTCCAAGTGGACATTTTTATGCGTGAGCAGGGCCGGACCTTCACCTCTGAGGAGTCCCGGGTCCAGTACGTGGCCTCCCTCTTGCAAGGCGAGGCGGCAG
Organism: Euleptes europaea; assembly: GCF_029931775.1. Lineage (NCBI taxonomy): Eukaryota > Metazoa > Chordata > Lepidosauria > Squamata > Sphaerodactylidae > Euleptes > Euleptes europaea. Next base: position 18,518,418 of record NC_079332.1, read on the forward strand.
CCTGGATGGTGCTGCAGTACGAACTCCGCTCCCCTGTACTAAGGAGTCTAGACGAATTTATGGTTGCTCTCCGGAACCGGTTCGAGGACCCGAACCTGGGGGAGCGGGCTAAGGCCAACTTGATGCAGCTGCGCCAAGGGACTAAGTCGGTGGCGCAGTATGCAAGCGAATTCCAGTCCCTATCGAGTAGAATCTTGGATTGGAGTGAAGCCACCCGGGTACAGTGCTTCAGGGAGGGACTGAATCCGGACCTGCAACACTGGGCTTTCATGCAGGGTAATCCCCCTGATGTCGAGGGTTGGGTACGCCATGCGGCAGACATTGAAAATCGTAAGCAACTACTGAATCTGTCCAAGCAGCGTACCGGTCGCGATCTTCAGCGGCGAGGGGACAAACCAGGCGGGCCCAGAGATCCCCAAACACCGGGCGGCAGCGGCCCCTTGGCCGCTGAACGCCGCAAGCGCTTCGAAGCGGGAGTGTGCTTGGTATGCGGAGGCAAGGGTCACTTCGCCTCGCAATGCCCGTCCCGTACCGGGCGTCCTCCCCCACCCCGTCTGACCGAACCGGAGAAAGCCCCGGCGGAGGGTCAACCTCGACGCCGGAGTAGTGCTCCCGGACGCCGGAGCGCACCCTCGGTGCTGCACGCGCGCACCCAAGAAGAAGCTTCCACTTCCTCCGGTCCATCGGGATCCCGGATTACAAATGCCACCTTTGACTCCGCCGAGTCACAGAATACAATTACCCCATCTCCTTCGTCCAGCGAGGAGGAAGAGTGGGAGATGCCGGCAAAAAACGCCGTCGGTCTGCTGTAAGAGGGGCTCCTCAGCAGACCGTTCCGATTGTTGTGCAAGGAGCTCCCCCAATGGTAAGCGCCCAAGAGGAAAATGTGTATATCAGAGTCCACCTTTCCCTAGCCAAAGGAGGCCCGAGATTAGAGTTTCCTGCCTTGGTTGACTCCGGGTGCGCCCGGACTTTAATGAGTGAGGAAGTAGCCAAGAAGTTACACATTAGGCGCAAACGGCTCCCGGCCCCCCTCCGTTTTTCACAAATGGACGGTAGTGACTTTAAAAAAGGGCCGGTTACCCACCGCACCACGGCAGTGGTCATGGCTGTTGGGGAACATTGGGAAAGACTTTATTTTACCATCGCCCCCATTGTAGCCCCCGTGGTGTTAGGGATGAATTGGTTGCGGGGACATAATCCCTCCATAGACTGGGTTAAACGGACGCTTACTTTCCCCGAAGACCCCTGCCTTCTACATGATAAGGACCAAGTATTCTGCACCCCAGCCACCGCGTTGGTGGGCTCCCCGGCGCCTGTTACCGCTCCACCCCAGCTACCCTCCGAATATGCACAGTTCGCGGATGTATTCGATGTGAGGGAATGTGATGAACTGCCCCCACACCGAGAAACCGACTGCGCCATTGAGATTGTGGGGGAAGGCAAGCTGTCCAAGGGAAAGGTTTATCCCATGAGCCCTAATGAGAAAGCGGTCTTACGGGACTACCTGGACACTAACTTAGCCCGGGGTTTTATCCGTCCGTCTAAAGCCCCGTATTCCGCCCCTGCTTTCTTTGTCAAGAAGAAGACAGGGGATTTGAGACTGTGCATTGACTTTCGCAGGCTGAACGCTGTCACCCAGTCTAACGCTTACCCCCTCCCTCTCATTCCAGACCTGCTAGCACAATTGAAGGAGGGCCGAATTTTCACCAAATTGGATTTGGTGGAAGCCTACCACCGCATCCGTATCAAGGAGGGGGATGAACCCAAGACAGCCTTCTCCAGCTGTTTTGGCATGTTTGAATACTTAGTCATGCCGTTCGGACTTTCTGGGGCTCCCAGCGTATTCATGCAATTGATTAATGATGTATTACATGATTTGCTATTTCGTGGGGTGGTAGTGTTTTTAGACGACATTCTCATTTATTCGGAAACTATGGAAGAACATGTCCGTTTGGTGCGTGAGGTTCTCCAGCGGCTTAGGGACCATAAATTGTATGCTAAAGTGTCCAAGTGTGAATTTCACCAACCTTCCATAACGTTCTTGGGATATGTCATCTCTCACCACGGTTTAGAGATGGACCCCGACAAGGTTCGGGCGGTTAAGGATTGGGAACCCCCCTCCACACGCCGACAGTTGCAACAATTTCTGGGGTTTGCCAATTTCTACCGCAACTTTATCCCCAACTTCGCCCAGGTGGCCCTTCCCCTCACTTCCCTTTTGCGCACCAAGGGAAAAGGGCAAACGCCGCTCTGCCTTCCGCCCGTTTGCAGTGGTCTCCTCCTTGTCAGCAGGCCTTTGATAATTTAAAACTGCTCTTTTCGTCCGAGCCGGTCCTGGCCCACCCGGACTGCAATAAACCTTTTGTAGTCCAGGTGGATGCCTCGGATGTAGCTATGGGAGGGGCGCTGCTGCAACGGGAAGGCGGCGGCGCCTTACGGCCGTGCGCCTACTTCTCCAAGAAGTTTTCCCAGTCTGAGATTAACTGGGCCATTTGGGAGAAGGAGGCGGCAGCAGTCAAGCATGCTCTCACCATTTGGAGACACTTCCTGGAGGGGGCAGAGAGTCCATTTGAGGTGTGGACCGATCACAAGAATTTGGAGGCTCTCAAAGGAGCCCGAAAGTTCAACGCGAAACAAATTCGTTGGGCTCAGTTTTTCGCCAAATTCCGGTTCACACTCAAACATGTTCCCGGTAAGGAGAATGCCCTGGCCGATGCTCTGTCCCGACTGCCCCAGTACCGCAATGATTTTGACCGTCCCGTGGACTCCCTGTTTACCCCCGAACAACGAGGGGAAGTCCAGGGACGGGCCGTCACCACCAGATCGCAAGCTCGCTCACCCGGCGATCCCTTGCTCAAGGGAATCCCGGAGGCGTTTCAGCAGCGCCTCCGGGACGCCTCCTTACAGGAGGCGGAGCAGCAGGCTCTTCCTTCCGGCATGGAGCAGCAGGGTTCCTGGTGGACACTAGGGGGAAAACTTTATGTCCCGGCACCTCTCCGCAAGGAGGTGTTGGAATTAGTCCACGGCGCCAAACTTGCGGGTCACTTTGGCTTCGTAAAAACCCTACACCTTGTAAGACGGCAATTTTGGTGGCCTAGTATGAGAGCCGACGTGGAACTGTACGTGCGCAGCTGCCCCACCTGCGCCACGGCCAAGAAAAGAATGGGAAAGCCTCCCGGGCTTTTGAAACCCTTGGAAGTCCCCTCCCGGCCCTGGGAGGTGATAGCCATGGACTTTATCACCGATCTGCCTCCCAGCCGGGGCAAGACGGTACTCTGGGTAATCACGGACCTGTTCTCCAAACAGGTCCACTTTGTGCCCTGTGCCGGGCTCCCCTCGGCCCAGGGACTGGCCAGGTTGTTTATCACCCATGTCCTCAGACTTCACTCGGTCCCCAAGAAGGTTCTCTCCGACAGGGGGGTTCAATTCGTTGCCAAATTCTGGCGGGCTTTCCTAAAATTGATGGGGGTGGAAGAGCAAGGACTCTCTTCGGCCTACCACCCGCAGACCGATGGGCAGACCGAACGAGTGAATGCAGTGGTCGAATGTTACCTCAGGTGTTATGTCAATTATCACCAAGACAATTGGGTTGACCTGCTACCTTTTGCTGAGTATGCGTATAACAATGCTCCCCATTCCTCAACGGGGTTTAGCCCTTTCCAGGTGGTGTACGGGACAGACTTTGGCCCCTTCGGCTCCACTCCCGTCACCCCTGAACTCGAGGCGGTACCCGAAGTTCAGGAGTGGGTGCAAGTAGTCCGATCCTCTTGGCCCTGGTTACAAAAGAACCTTGAACTGGCCAAGCGTAAATACAAAGAGCAAGCAGACAAGCATCGCTCCCCGGGGTGGGAACTCAAGGTGGGAGAACAGGTTTATCTCTCCACCAAAAACCTGCGCTCTCTCCGACCTTGCAAAAAACTCAATGATCGTTACGTGGGTCCCTTCCCCATATCCCGGGTGATCAACGAGGTCACGGTGGAATTGGACCTTCCGAAGACTTTGCGGGGCGTCCACCCCGTCTTCCATATTAGTCTACTCAAACCCTACGTAGCCGCTCCTCAATTCCATCCCCCACCCAAACCTGAGCTGCCGACAGTTGTGGGAGGGGATACACACTTGGAAGTGTCCAAGGTCTTGGACAGCAAGTGGAAAAAGGGAAAACTGTTCTACTTTGTCCGATGGAAACATCTGGGTCCCGCGCACGATGAATGGGTTGCAGCCCCCCACATGGCGGCCCCTCGCCTCGTTCAGGAGTTTCATTGCGCTTATCCTGATAAGCCTCGGCCTCCCGACCTCGCGGGAGGGGGGCCTTAAGGGGGGCAGAATGTGAGGGCCATGTGTTTCTGACTTCTCCAGGTTCCTCATTCCCACCCCTTTGAACTCGTAAAGAACAGTTCACACCTCCCCGTGCCTTCCTGGGTCTCACGTCCCATCTATCTTGCCCAGGTGCCAGCTCTCCCTCCCCTGCTGCGCTTCCTGCCTCCACTCCCTCAGGCCGAGCCCGGCCTTGAAGTGCTGATAGCCCTCACTGTCTCCTTGGGACTGTTTGATGTTTTGTATTGCACCAATCTGTCTTGCAGTTTCTCACAACAGGAGTGTGAACCTTTTGCCCTGTAGTAGATATATACTGTAACCCCGATAAGCTAGTTCACTTGTAACTTTGAATCCGTGTCTGCTCATATCTTCTGAAGTCTTCAATAAATCCTTTGTTTCTGCATCAAGTCTGAGCAAGTGATTTGGCGAAGTAGCACAGGGGATTGGGACTCTCACAATACACCCCCAGTGACCCCTGCTCCATGCCCAGAAGATAGGGGGAAACCCCTCCAGGATCCATGGCCAATCTGGCTTGGAGGACAGTTGCTTCCTGAGTGGTGTAGTGGTTAGGTTTGGAGTGGTGGTTTGGAGCAGTGCTCTGGAGAACTGGGTTGGATTCCCCACTCCTCCGCATGAGTGGTGGATGCTAATCCGGTGAACTGGGTTCGATTCCCCACTGCTACACATTAAGCCAGCTGGGTGACCTTGGGCTAGTCACAGCTTTGTTAGAGCTCTCTCAGCCTCACCTACCTCACAGGGTGTCTGTTTTGGGGAGGGGGAGGTGATTGTAAGCCAGTTTGATTCTCCCTTAAGTGGTAGAGAAGTAAGGTAAAGGGAGTCCCCTGTGCAAGCACCGGGTCATTCCTGACCCATGGGGTGACGTCACAGCCCGACGTTTCCTAGGCAGACTTTGTTTACGGGGTGGTTTGCCAGTGCCTTCCCCAGTCCTCTTCCCTTGACCCCCAGCAAGCTGGGTACTCATTTGACCGACCTCGGAAGGATGGAAGGCTGAGTCGACCTTGAGCCGGCTACCTGAAACCGACTTCTGTCGGGATCGAACTCAGGTCATGAGCAGAGCTTGGGACTGCAGTACTGCAGCTTACCACACTGCGCCACAGGGCTGTGGTAGAGAAAGTCGGTATATAAAAACCAACTCTTCTTCTTTTTCAAAGTGGCGATCGGCATTTACCTGGACATGTAGAAAGGGGCCACAAGAGCCAAACAGTGGTCTTTCTTAATGGATTGGAGCCTATAGAAGAGGGTGGGACAGTATCCTGATCCCAGACTATTTAGGGCTTTCAGCATAATGAGCAGCACCTGGCCATTGGGGCCCCAGAAGCACCAAGGCAGCTGGTGAAGTTTTTCCAGGATTGGTATATTCAGCTGCCCCCTCCCTCCATCATAACCTGGCATTTTGCACCAATTCAGCAGGATTTCGGCCGACTCTCCAGAGGACACATTGCAATACTCCATCCTGGATGCCATCCATAGGTAAATAAGGGCAGCCAAATCCTAGAATCACAGAATTGGAGGGGGCCATAGAGGGCATCTAGTTGAACCCCCTGCTCAATGCAGGGTCAGCATATAGAGCATCCCTGACAAGTGTTTGTCCAGCTGCTGCTTGAAGACGGCCACGGAGGGGGAGCTCACCCACCTCCCCAGGTAGCTGATTCCACTGTCAAACAACTCTTACTGCAAAAAAAATTGTTCCTAATATCCAGCCGATACCTTTCCACCCACAATTTAAAGCCATTATTGTGAGTCCTTTTATTTTTATATTTTATTTACCAAGACAGTAGTTCTATTAAAATGAAACAGACGTCTGGTGGCCCCTTAAAGACCAAGCCCAGGGATTCCAGCATCAGCATTCGTGAGTCAGAGCTTCCTTCCTCGGGTGCTGCCAGTTCTATTCAACCACCTTTGCCTTCTGCTGTCCGTGACGTTTGACTTTATACGTCTCCCCGCACCGTGGCCAGATGGCGCCATCCGTTCTGCCGCGTCCTTCCACAACTGCTACCCGTTGCTTCCTGCCGTGCAGCAACTCAGCGTCACCCTCTGGTCCCTGCAGGCTTCTAACCTTGCAAAATCGATCTCTTTCCAGCGCTCCAGCAGCATCCATCTGGACGTCTGCCAGCCAGGTGCAGTGCCATTCATGAGCCCCTTTGGAGAGAGGTTCGGCTGGAGAGTAACAGCTTCCTTCTTTGGAGCGGCCAGTTTTATTTTCCAAAGTGAAAAGCTCTGTGGGACGTTCTTTTCCTCAATGGTCGAAGGCTGAGAGTGAGACAGTGCGGTATAGTGGCTAGAGGGGCAGACTGGGCAACCCGGGTTTGAATCACCACTTCTAGCATAGACGCTCGCTGGGTGACTGAGCCGGTCACAAACTCTCAACCTGGCCTACCTCACAGGGTTGTTGTGAGAAAATGGAGGAGGGGAAACCATGCTCTTAAGCCCCTTTAAGTTGCAGCTGTGAGGAGAATTGCAGGGTATAAATCAACAAATGCAAACTCACGCATGCTTAGGACAGGCCTGTTACGGGCATCAACTGGCCAGCGTTCCCTCCACAGCTTCTCTTCTGCATTGTGAACCAGAACTAGGTGTTAAAAATTTGTTCAGGGATCATCAGCCACAAGCCATTGCAACAGAGCATCAAAGAAGAGAAAGAGGTTTGGAAACATGGCTACCAGATTTATCCCCAAGAGGAGGGATGATGGGGTTGCAGAGGGGTAGCCATGTTCATCTGTTGTAGCAAAAGAAAGCTCAAGTCCAGAGGCAGCTGAAAGACCGACGACGTGTATTTTAGTACGAGCTTTTGTGAATCAGAGCTCACTTCTTCACATGCTATGAAGAGAAAATCATTCAGGGAATTCTTACTGGGAAAATTACAGAAGAGGACAAGATACTCCATGGCGGGGGGACCGCCACATTGGCCTTTGATTGTATTTCCTACACTTGTTGACTTGGGGCAGATGCTCTCCCAGGTCTGGCAACTAGACACGTAGCCATTCCTGAGTATCCAGAAAAGAGGGGAAGAGAAAAACCCAACAGGTGAAGGAGACAAATTTGTTGCAATATATAGCAGAAGAAGAGTTGTTTTTTATATGCCGATTTTCTCTACCTTTTTAAAAAGAAGAATCAAACCAGCATACAATCGCCTTCCCTTCCTCTTCCCACAACAGACACCTTGTGAGGTAGGAAGGGCTGAGAGAGTTCAGAGAGAACTGTGTCTGGCCCAAGGTCACCCGGCAGGCTTCACATGGAGGAGTGGGGAATCGAACCCAGTTCTCCAGATTAGATTTTTTTTGTACTTTCTTTGTAATATGTAGGTTGTGTGCTCTTTGAGCAAAATTCTTTGAGATTTAATAAATTCTCCAGATTAGAGTCCGCCGCTCATGTGGAGGAGTGGGGAATCAATCCCGTTTCTCCAGATTAGAGTCTGCCGCTCTCAACCACCACACCACGTGAAGCAACTTTAAGACCTCAGTGCAAAAGGGATCTACCTGATGGATCCCTAGAAACTGTACCCACCAAGACGGTGTTGCTGGGAAGAACAGCAGGATGCAGCTATTTCAATAAAGACGTTTTATTGGTGTTGATAATGAGGGTTTATTATTGCCGGCAATTGTACTGCGGAGACTGGAGGCTGGTTGCGAGTTCAGATGTTTACCTTTATATGGTTGCTGTTCTTAAGTGTGCTTAAGATGGAAGGATAGGTTATAAATGTCCTCGGTACAACGCCTCAATAAACGGGAGGACGCAGAGTTGTCCGGCAAAACCCCAGCAAATAGACACCGTGCCGCCTGCACCAGGATCTTCGGTCTTCACCAGCAGCGGCTGCTGACCAAGAGGGAGGCCAAAGCACTCGTTCAGCCGCAACACTCCGCCACTGACGGCCTCCTCGGCCCCCAGATCCACAGGAGCGCATTACTGGGCAATTATCTCCTGCAAATCCACCAGCAATTAATGAGGAGGGCCCTTGGGGCTTTTGCATTTAATTTCTGCTCAAATTAGCCCAGTGACTCAAACGCCTAACGAGGAGAAACAGAACGAACAGGCTGAACTGTCAAGATCCTCACCGTAAGCAAGGAGGAGCCCCCGTTTGAGCACCAGGAGATTTAAAACCGGACACAGGAGCAGATGCTGCTGCCTGGTACTGAATCAGCCCATCAGCCCATCCAGGTCAGTACTGCCTGCTCTGATTGGCAGTGGTTGTCTGGGGTCTCCATCAGGACATGTCCTGATGTCTGATCCTTTTCGCTGGAGATGCTGCCTGCCGGGGATTGAACCTGGGACTTACGCATGCAAGTCACAGCTAGCTTACGGCAACCCCATAGAGCAGGGGTGTCAAACATAAGGCCCGCGGGCCGGATCCGGCCCCTTGAGAGCTCTTATTTGGCCCAAGAGCCAGCCACCCCCCACTCTCGATCTGGGCTGGCGAGGCCCGGCACGGCCCGACCAAGTGACGTTTATGCCATATCCGGCCCTCGTAACAATGGAGTTCGACACCCTTACCGTAGAGGTTTCCAGGCAAGAGACCTTCGGAGGTGGTCTGCCATGGCCTGCTTCTGCGTCGGGGGTCCTGGTATTCCTTGGTCAAGATGCCTTGGACTCGGCCTCCCATCCAAAGGCTAGCCAGGGTGGGGGCTGGGAGTGTGTGACTGGCCCAAAGTGGACTTTACCTGAGGCAGGGGAGATGGGATGCTTGCCTCAGTGGGTCTACATGAACACAAAAGGTCCCCAGGAGCCATGGGGGAAATCAAATGGTCTCTTCATGTCCTCTGGCAGCCCAGTCTGGTGAATACTGTAGTGTGGGAGTCATATACTGTAGTGTATATACATATACTGTAGTGGGAGAAGTCATATAAATAAAATGCCTTTCAGAATTGGCCGAGAGAATAAGCCTCCTCTTCCTCTCTTTCCCGATCGTAGCGAAATTAAAATCTGTGCATTGCTGAAGCCGATTGTCTAGGCTCTGCAGGTCATTACGTATTAATGGGCTCTAAAAATACTTTGAATCCTTGTCTGCATGCATGAAATTGATGGATTTGGGGCTCGTAAGCGAGGCTGGAAATCAGCTCTTTGCACTGTGCAAAGGTGCATTTAGCAGAGGTGTCACAGTGGGGGGCAGGTTGTCAGGACTGCGCCCCTTTCCCAACTTCATAACTTCTCCCGACCTTTCGAGGAGCTTACATTCATGACCAAGTTATTTGGGAAAGAGCTACAGAATTCCCCCCCCCCCTTTGGAGGAGAGGGGGGAAATTCCCACTTTTGTTTTTTAAAACTGAGGTGGAGCAAGAGATTATTCCTAGGGTTGCCAACCTCCAGGTACTAGCTGGAGATCTCCTGCTATTACAACTGATCTCCAGGCAATAGAGATCAGTTCACCTGGAGAAAATGGTCGCTTTGGCAATTGGACTCTATGGCATTGAGGTCCCTCCCCGTCCCAAACCCCACCCTCCTCAGGCTCCGCCCCAAAAATCTCCCGCCGGTGTCGAAGAGGGACCTGGACACCCTAATTATCCCCCACACCCTAATGCAGACTCTGCGCTAAACAGTTTCAAGGCTTTGCCAGTGTGGAAACGGATAAGCCGCAGAGGCTCTGCTGGGCTGATCCCAGCCAGAGGAATTTTCTACCTCTAATTCTGATAGTACAAACGTTTTGGGGAATGAGTCTGTTCTTTTCTCTTGAACTATTAGCAAACCAGACAAGGCACCCGCACAAACTTTTATGTTTTATTGAACAAAGAAAACAACTCTTTTTATTGAGCAAGACGGGAAAAAATTAAAGGCAAAAAAGAATTAACCCCACTGCAATTGTGAAAATGCATGCTAAAATAATCAGGGTTCCTAGCATTGCCTCCTCATAACTGATGATAGTTTTAAATCAAATCAGGTTTCAGCTTTTGTCTCATTGCTTTCAGGGGTTATTTTTAAAAAGCCCAAGATACCCAAAATCTTACCAAGCAATCTCACTTCCTAGTCCTCTGAGTCTTCCAGCCAGGAAAATCTGATTTGCTGGTCACAAGAATGCTTATTAGACAAATATCAATCTTATCTTACTATGATTTATCACAATCATGTGGTTAGTTATAGATGACTGACTGGTTACCACTAAATAAGAGGTAAGCCGCATAAGTCCAAATAGCCAACCAGCAAGTGCATACGAGTTCATCTGATACAGCAAGATAAGGAGGCCAATTGCAACTTTTAAAAAGCAATTAATCTAGCCCTTTTTTCTGTAACTGTTCCAACGCACTGTCTAAGATAAAGGCAGTTCTAAGCAACAGGAGGGCCAGCTCTTAGTCAACTTGTAAATTTAGCAAGAAGAAGGAAGGGACGTCGCGGTGACGCCAACAGAGGTCCGGCAACACCCATAACAGATTCCACCGGCCAACGCGCACCGTGTTCGGCACATCTTGCCGGGGCCTTTCCCGGGGTGTGCTGCACCCCACCAGATTGCCACAGGCGGGAGAAATGGGTTGCAACCTTATTGCGGTGGAGGGGGGGATGTCCCATGAACCTCCCGGTTCGGAGGGGATATTTGTCCTGAAAAGCCTCTGGGAGCCTTCCGTCTGCAAACAAGCAAGCTCTCCACCGATAGGATCACTGGATCACCCAGGACCACCAGGGTCATCTAGTCCAACGCCCGGCACAATGCAGGAAAATCACCACTACCTCCCCCCATCACACACCCCCAGTGACCCCTATTTAGGGTTGCCAGGTCCCTCTCTGCCAGTGGTGGGAGGTTTTGGGGGCGGAGCCTGAGGAGGGCGAGATTTGGGGAGGGGCGGGACTCCAATGCCATAGAGTCCAGACCTCTCTCGACTGGAGATCAGTTGTAATAGCAGGAGATCTCCAGCTAGTTCCTGCAGGTTGAGGAACAAATATGAAGTTAGCCTGCTATATAAGTAGTTAGTAAACCATGAAATAGCAGAAAATATGCAAAGTTATATACTGCAATCTTTTTAGTTAGATATGTTTACAAATATTCACATTATATTGAAGTTCATATATGAATTTGTACAATCACAATATATCAATTAACAAACACAAATTGCAAATATCTCGCTTTGACTTGCGTCTTGGAGATGTGAAGGTAGTCCCAGTGGCAAGGGTTTCTGGCAATAAGGTAGTCTATTCTTCTCGCCACAGTCTTTTAGGTATTAGGTCTCACAGGTGGCAATTTCCAATATGTAGCCAAATGGCAATCTTCAGATTATAGGACAGGGTGCCGGATATTCCCTATTTCTACCCCGACTCCACACCCAGAAGATGGCAAAAAAGAAAAAAAAAAGACTTCTCTGAGTATTTCATAAACCACCTTTCATTCCGAGAATTAATGTGAAAAGCCTCTGGTCAACGTGGGTCACTTTGGGGTGTCCCTTCCTCCTCAGGACAACTGAAGCAAATGCTCTGCAGTCTTTGGGGTGGGGGAGAGCTTGGACCAGATTGATTCAGCCGATTCTATCTGTGCGAAAGAATCCAGGCCGGCCGCTTTTAAACAACGGCCCTTTGTCCAGAAAACCCTGGGAACTCCAATTGGCAGTAGGGGAGAGGACAAAGCTATGGGTCTCTTGCCAGGACTCCACAAACCACAGACTCCTAGGAAGGGGTGGGGGGTTACTGCAGTTGAAACAGCCAGAGATATGTAGTGTCGACAGGCCGCCGGAGTGACAGGTTTTGACCCCGGACACAATCCTGCAAACCAAAAAGACTGAAAAAGTGCATGTTCCAATATCTGCAGAAAGAATGGGTGGGCGGGCTTTGCTGTGACTGTAGAACTCTAGTCCATGGTGGCAAAACAATAAAACCCAGCAACAAAATCAACGCATATACAGTGTTTCCCCGAAAATAAGACATCCCCTGAAAATAAGCCATAGTGTGTCTTCTTTAGGAAAAATAAATATAAGACAGTGTCTTATTTTCGGGGAAACACGGTAGGTGAATTGGGTGAATTGCACTGGGCTCACCCTTAAGGACAGCAATAAGAAAGAAAAGAACAGCCAACGTGGTCAAGGGACTTAACATATTTACAGTACCTTTTTTTTGTACCCAAAAGCACACAGGTACCCCTTAGAAACAGCACCTGCAAACTCCTTCCTGTTATTTCATAGCAAAACCCTTTCTTTGTGTCATAAAGAAATGCACCCTTTTCTTCAGTGTCCACAAGGGTGCACGAATGAACAGCTAGACACATACGTAGAACATAAACCACAAGTCTCTAGCAATGCTCATCTTGGGGTGCTGCAAACTCTCCTTCGGTGAGTCCTGAATTCCAATGATTACACAAAAGCAGGTCTTTGAGTCGGCAGACAAACCCCTTCCGGACGTTTGGGATGCAGGTTTTGAAAAATAATAAAAATCTCCAGAGCCCTAAATAGATTTGTAGTCTGGTTAACATGTTTATTTTGACTTGTATGTAGTAAATCAAATGTTTAAAAGGACCCTATGTTAATTTTAATGTCCCAAAAGGGACAAGTATTTGAATGGAAATATCTGATGAGGGGCAAAATAAATCCAGCGTGGATAGTCAAACCAAGCTGGAATTATTTTTGTTGGGATTATGGATCTTTGTAAAAATGTGAAGAGAGGATTGCATGTATTTATGTTGTTTGAATTTTTAAGTTCTGATATGTTGTTAAACATTTCCAACAACATAACCAGAATGAAGAATATTCCTTCCCATAATATTAACCATAATATTTACCTCTACCAACTTCCTTCTTTCCTGCTGGGATTTCATTAGAATGATGTCACACAGTATTTTCCTTTCAGATTAAACACTCCTATGGCTGCTTCAGCAAAAGTAATAAAAAGCTGTCAGGCAAACATTTCCAAATTCTCCATCTCAGGGGAAAAACTGAGCATTGCAGAATTTAAGCAAAAATTATGAAGACAAATTTCTGCATTGGTTTTGACGTGAACTGCATCGCCACTCAGGGGAATTCATCAGTCTTTTTTTAATGGGTTATTATACAAATTGGTGGGGTTTTTTATCCCTCTAGGGTTGCCCAACCACCAAGCGGGGCTTGGAGATCTGCCGGTGTTGCCACTGATCTCCAGACAGCAGAGATCAGTTCCCCTGGAGACAATGGCTGCTTTGGAGGGCAGACTCGATGACCCTGGACCCTGCTGAGGTCCTTCCCCAAACCCCACCCTCCCCAGGTTCCACCCCCAAAACCTCCAGGTATTTCCTAGCCCAGAGGTGGCAACCCTACCCTCCACCCATAAAGCCTGCAGGTACTCTGGGCGTGGAGGCAGAGGAGGGCCAGGGCAGAGGCGTGGCGAACCCCGCAAAGGGATGAAGGGTGGGCACGGGTCCCCACGGAGGCAGCCGGCAGCCCCACCTCCTTCCAGCCTGTCCAAAGGGAGCCCGGGCCTTAAGCAGGCTACCAAAAACGTTAGGGATCCCGGCCTCCTGGAGACTTGGGGGTTGGAGCTTGGGGAGGGCACATCCGCAGGGTATAATGCCATAGAGGCCACCCTCGAAAGCAACCTAACAAGCCTGCAGATGCATTCCTGGTTCCATTAGCCACTCGTGCTAATCCAGGGAAGTCCAGGCCCTTCCCCTCTGGCTTCATGCGGGGATTCCTGTTCTAGGGTGGCCAACCTCCAGGTAGCAGCTGGAGATCTCCCGCTATTACAACAGATCTCCAGCCGATAGAGATCAGTCACCTGGAGAAAAAGGCCACTTTGGCCATTGGACTCTATGGCATTAAAATCCCTCCCCAAACCCCACCCTTCTCAGGCTGCACCCCAAAAACCTCCCACAGGTGGCGAAGAGGGACCTGGCAAACCTGTCCCGTTCCCAGTTCCTGCCTTGCCTCGAGAAGCCTGCTTCCCCCTGGCTGCGCCTGCCTGAGCTCTACAGCTTCCCTGCCGCATCCAAGGCTTCTGCATCCAAGGCTTCTGCTCCCTCTCTGCTTCCTCGCGAGGAGTCTGCTTCACCACGGCAACCCATTGGGGAGCCAGGGACAGTCGACCTGAGCTGTCAGCCAGATCGGGACAACATCAATTTGGGGTTTGGGCAGAGAAGCAGCAGATAAAGCCCTGAACCGAAGACGACAGGTGAGCTTAAGATGGGTTTGGATTCTTCTTGGACTGGGGTGGATGGGGCCACTGAGGCAGCACTCCAGGGGCCAGCTGAGCTGGAGACCAGGTGGCAGCAGCAGGGGAGGTGAGGGAGGAGATCACACCTGTCTAGAGTAGCCAACCACCAGGTGGGGCCTGGAGATCTGGAATTACAGCTGATCTCCGGAATGCAGAGATCGGTTCCTCTGGAGAAAAACAGGGTGGGGTCTATGGAATGGTACCCCATTGTACTCTTCTCCCGAAACCCCGCCTTTCCCCAGGCTGCAGCCCCAAATTTCCGGCATTTCCCAACCTGGAATTGGCATCCCTACGTTGGCTCCAAGCTCCTGTGGCAATGGTGACATTTCAGGCAAGTTAAAGAACTCACAGCTCTCGCTTGCTTTCGTATCTCATGACTTTTGGCGCCCTTATGCGCCTGTTGGGATTCAGACGAGCCAGCAGTATGGCCGAGGGAAAAAGCAAAGCCAGCTGCCTGTGCTGAGTTCTCACTGGAGCATTTACCATTTGCACATTGGGGCTTGAAATAACTTTCTGAGTAGGTTGCTTGCTTATCCTTGTTCTCTTTCCTCTCTTGCTCAAGTAGGGTTGCCAACCTCCAGGTGGAGGCTAGAGATCCCCCGCTATTACAACTGATCTCCAGGCGACAGATATCAGTTCACCTAGAGAAAGTGGCCGCTTTGGAAGGTGGACTCTATGGCATTATACCCTGCTGAGGTCCCTCCCCTCCCCAAACCCCACCCTCCTCAGGTTCCACTCCCAAAATCTCCAGGCATTTCCCAACCTTGAGCTGGCAACCTTATGGTCAAGCCAGTCAAACGGCCAAAGTCATATACCTCTGGTGGCTCAAATGGATACCACAGTTGCCTGATGGCAGGGTTGCCGCATTTCGCAACACCGGGAGTCCTTCGCTTTCGGGTTCCTGCCAGGTTTCCTCCAGTCCATCCAAGCCAGGAGGAACCCAGCCCCAAAGCAAGACACAGGAAAGTATTTGTTTTACACATTTTGAAGTTTGCCTGGGTCTTCAGCTGTGTCCCATTTGCACAACACAGTTGGATTGTTCACAAAGGAATGTGTCAGGGGTTTGGGCGAAAAGCGCATGAGGTCCATGCGCCTTTTGAAGCCCCTTCCAAAGGGTTTACACTCTCCAAGTTCTTCAGTACTGACCTCTGCCTGTACTTGGTGTAGAATATTGTTTGGCTTCTTCATATTTTCAGCTCTAGCAGTAGCAACCCAAATAAATATTGCATAGGTCAGGATCCCCAAAAATGGATCAGGAAATTTAGGAAATTAGACCAGAGGCAACCCAGGAGAGGGCCTTCTCGGTCACAGCACAGAAACTTTGGAACTCTCTGCCCAGAGAGACTTGCCTGTCTCCTATTACCATCTTCTGCCAACCAGTGAATACTCTTTCGTTGCACCTGGCGTATCCTGAGAGATCCCTCTTTCATGTTGCTATTTTGTTTTTATGTGTGTATTTTAGCTTGGTTTTAATGGTTTTTAAGACATTTTTATTACACACATTTTTAATCTGTTAGCTGCCTTGGTGGCCCTGATAAGTCAGGTTGCCATCTTCTATTTTGGGCCTGGAGATCTCCCAGAATTATAACTGATCTCCAGTTGACAGAGATCAGCTCCCCTGGAGAAAATGGCTGCTTTGGAGGGGGTGGACGCTGTGGCATTGTACCCCACTGAGGTCCCTGTCCTCCCCAGGTTCCATCCCCAAATCTCCAGGAGTTTCCCAATCTGGAGCTGGCAACCCTACCCACCCCCCACCCCTTGCCGGTGGCCAAGGATGACCTGGCAACCCTAGGATGAATGCAGCAGAGGGCAAAGGGAAAAAGACCTTACAAGAGAGATTTTAGATTCCTTTCAGGGGAATTTACAAAACAACATCCCTGACCTGGATGGTCCAGGCTAGTCTGAGCTGGTCAGATCTCTGAAGCTAAGCAGGGTTGGCCCTGGTTAATACTTGGATGGGAGATCTCCAAGCAAGTCACAGAACCATAGAATCATAGAGCTGGAAGGGGCCATAAAGGCCATCTAGTCCAACCCCCTGTTTAATGCAGGATCAGCCTAGAGCATCCCTGACAAGTGCTTGTCCAGCCTCTGCTTGAAGACTGCCAGAGAGGGGGAGGCTTACCACCTCCCTAGGCAGCCCATTCCACTGTTGAATAACTCTTACTGTAAAAAAAGAAAAAAATTCCTAATATCCAGCCCGCAGTTTAAACCCATTCTTGCGAGTCCTCTCCTCTGCTGCCAAGAGGAACAGCTCCCTGCCCTCCTCTAAGCGACAGCCCTTCAAATACTTCAAGAGAGCAATCCTGTCCCCCCTCTACCTCCCCTTCTCCAGACTGAACATTCCCATCTCCCTCAGCCTTTCCCCGTGGGGCTGGGTCTCCAGGCCCCTGATCATCCTCGTCCCTTTTCTTTGCACCCACTCCATTCTGTCCACATCCTTTTTGAAGGGAGGCCTCCAGAACTGCACACAGGACTCCAGGTGCGGCCTGACCAATGCAGTGTACAGCGTTGCTATGCCGAGGTAGGCAATGACAAACCACCTCTGAAAGTCTCTTGCCTGGAAAACCCTGGGGGGCCGCCATAAGTCAACTGTGACTTGATTAAATTTTACACACAGAGATAATGACAACATAAATTATAGTGTAAATTAAATGATCAGGCTGAGCCTGCAAATGAAATAAATGATCTATGGGTCAATGTATCTGAAGCAGCCAGAGCAGCAGATGTAGCTATGGAGCACAGGTGACCCTACAACTTTCTAAAGAACTTTTTGGATTAATAATGGAAGGCGCAGAAAATGTGGAGCGCCATAATGTGAGATGTTGGGGATACCTTGAAAAACTAGGCGGGGTGGACCCTGAAAACCTCATTGCCAGATTTCCCATTCCATGAACCTGCTATTGAATGTGTATACAGAATAGACCCTCTCTTTGAGAGAAGGGCCTTGTATGCTAGACCTGATTGCTAGACCCAAGAGCCAGCATGGTATAGTGGTTAGGAGTGGTAGACTGGGTTTGATTCCCCACTCTTCCACATGAAGCCAGCTGGGTGACCTTGGGCCAGTCACAGTTCTCTCCGAACACTCAGCCCCACCTACCTCACAAGGGGTCTGTTGTGGAGAGGGGAAGGCGATTGTAAGCCGTTTTGAGACTCCTCTCGGTAGAGAAAAGCGGGGTAAAAAAACCGACTCTTCTTCTCCTTCATATGTGCGCGGTAAACTGATGTAATTCCTCATTATTAACTCTAGGCAAGGACAGCTTTTTTACTCCTCTCAAAATTATTTTGTAGGTTAAGATTTTACGGTTTTTGTTTCCTCTGGAACTGGGATTGCATCTCACCTAGAGAGCACCGCTGAACGCTTGTTTTGCAGTGTGGCTGTTAAGTGCTTCTGTGTGCTTTATGAATCATTTTCTGTGCTTAATGATGTGTGTGTGTGGGGGGGGGAGTATGGACAATCCTTCCATGCTTCATTTGCACAGCTGGCCAGAGGAGCTACTCACAACGTTACATGATCTTTACTCTCAGGTTACTTCCAGTCCAGAAAACATGTTGTTTGCTCGCTCATTCAGTCTTTATGGTGAATCCAGAGGGAGAAAGAAGCGCGCGCGGGTGGGGGTGTTTCCAGTGCCATGGCCTTTGCGTTGTGGGTGGGGAAAAGGCTAGACCAGGGGTGTCGAACTCATGTGTTACAAAGGACCGGGTATGACATCAATGCTACTTGGTCAGGCCGTGCCGTGCCTCACCAGCCCAGATTGAGGGAGGGAGCTGCCTCCGTTGGTTTGCGGCCCAGATAAGAGCTCTCAAGGGGCCGGATGCGGCCCGCAGGCCGTATGTTTGATACCCCTCATCTAAACCCAACCTAAGGTTTTTTTTAAATCTCCTCCCTCGGGAGGTGAAGGGCAAAACTCGAATGGACTCATTTTAATATGACAGCCGCTGTGTTTCCCTAGCAATACCTGCGAATGAAAAGGCATTTTTTAAACAGGAGATCACAAAGAAGGATCAAAACCGCTGAGGACTATTGATCCTGGGAAGAGGTTACTGAGAAGACTTCAAGAAACAAAAACAAAGTCGAGTCGCTGGTGAGGTTTCTGTCCAGCCGTTCTGACAACCCTGGCAGAGCATCAGGCCCCCGGGGTCACCCTCCCCAGGAGGTTATTCCCCACAGACAAGAGGGTTGGTCAAAACTAGGTGCATAAAAGTGGGAGCCCTCCCCCCCCACCCCTCCGACCCCATCCCTGCAAAGCGCACTGCAGAGCCAAGGACCCCCCCCTCCTCTCCAGGTCGGCCAAGAATAGACCCAAACCCCTTCCCCAACCCACATGCAGAAATAATTCGGGGCATCTGGTGAGGCCTTTGGTGGATGCAGGATTGTTGCTGCTGCTTCCCCCACCCGCTGTGGAACTCCCTGCCATGGGACAGGACAGGATGTCTTCTTTCCCCAGCTCTGAGGACACGGGTGCAAGCAGTTGGCGAGGCCTGATTTCTAAAGACTTCAGACCCGATCACCAGTTTCTGGTTTGGTGCACCCTAATAACCATAATTGCAAGAGGCAGTGTGGTGGAGTGGTTAAGGTGTAAGACTAGGATCTGGGAAACCCGGGTTCGAACCCCTCCCTGCCATGGAAGCTTGCTGGGTGACCTTGAGCCAATCACACACTCTCAGCCCTGACCCCTGGCAAGTATTTGGATGGGAGGCCTCCGAGGAATACCGGAGGCATGAAGTGGAGGCAGGCAAGGGCAATACCACCTCTGAATGTCTCTTGTTGTGACTTGATGGCAAAAAATGAATAAATAACTATAATTAGCATAGTGGTGCCAGTTCAGTTTACGGCAATTAGTTTTGCATTACGTCTGAACTGACCCTTTGAGATCAGATTTACTTGTTTCCAAGTAAACATGTGCAAACTTGTATTGGCCAGTGTCCCAGAATATTCCCTTTGCTGGAGAAAAACAAACAAATTGAATGCACATTTTTATGACACTGACCTTTTCAGCTTTGGTTACTGGCACCAGTTGCAAAGCTTTTGGGAAGCAGTGTTCCCCCCTCCCCCCCCAACTTTCCCACAGCATTATAGTGTTCGCTGCACCTCCCCGGTTTTGCCTGTCTTCCTAGAAATCATTTATTTATTTATTTATTGCATTTATTTATTGCATTTATTTATTGCATTTATAGCCTGCCTTCATTCCCAGCAAACCGGGCTCAGAGCGGGTTTTCCAAACATGCTTTGCTGGGAAGGTTGGGAAAAGCTCACCGCAAAGTCTAGGGGACTGTTGTGCGGTTGGGGAAGTTTGGGTTTTCCCAGTCCTGCCCAAACAGCAGCCACACACACATCATTGTGAGGGTTTCTGGTGTCTTTAATCATACATTGAATGTAGTTGTTACAATCTGTGCATCAGGATAATTTTCATTTTTAAAAAAGTACGGTTCTAGTCCCTTCGGCCATTTATGCAGGGTCAGTTTTGATGCTCACTCTTTTTAAAAATGCGACCTTTAAAATGCGTATTCACGGTCCCGATGCAAAAGGAGAAATTCCACCCCCCACACACTCGCCTGCTCCTTTTTTCCTTCCATTAGCCAACCACCGTGTGCATAGCTAACTCGTGGCTGTCATTTTGCATGGTTCCTTGAGGGGATTCTTCGGTGTGGGGGCAGAGCAAACACAAAAAGTCATGTTAAAGGGGCTCTTAAGAAATGTGAAGTAGGTATGCGCCGGCTTCACAGTCACTTCCTGAATGACCGTTCAGCGTGAAAAACTCAAAAACATATGCAGCGCACTTCAGCCTGGAATGCACTGCTAATTACCAAGCGTAAATGGCCTTAGAGATGCCTTTCCCCTAGAGCACTGGTTCCCAACCTGGGGTCCGTGGACCCCCAGGGGTCCGCAAGAACTAAATTAAGGTCCGCGAAACAAAGTTATAAACCCATAATAAATTAATATTTACAATTAAAATTTCTCTATTATAAAAATATATATATTCAAATATTATTCTAAGTTTAATGTTTAACTAACAGTTATGATTAAAGTTTATTTTCAAATTCTCGGAATTTTTATTTTGAACCTTGGGGTCCCTGCACCGAACAAAAAAAGTCCTTGTGGTCCCTGGTCAAAAAAATGTTGGGAACCACTGCCCTAGAGACTTCTTTAAAAGAAAAAGTTGGGAATTCAGATACCCTGATACACAGATTGTTATAACAATAAATTATATTCAATTGCTCGGGGGGTTTTAACTAAAGAAAGGCCCTGGTTGCAGGGGTTAGGGAAATCTGCCACGTGGACAGCAACGGAGAAACCACACAAGCCTGACTCCGTGGGGAAATCACCAGTACTCTAGATTGCCAATTCTGGAGAAAGATTGCTCAGCTCTGGAATTTTTATTAGAAATGTAACATTTGACTTTCTTCATTTTACAAGCTCCCCCATTAAATGGACCCTGGGAAAAGATGGACGTGGCTTCCACAGCTGTCATTCCCCCCCTTGATTTATGACCCAGGGCCTTTGGATAGAGCCAGAACTAACGGGAGGAATGCGTGGACTTATGGCTGTGTCGTGGAGAGAAAGGCTTGTGGCTTTTCCGTTCGGAAAGGAAGATGACTACGCCAGAGGTTTATAAAATGATGCACAATGTAGAGAAAGAGCGGACTTCTTTCCCCAACCGTACGGAGGGAATTGGATGAGCGACAGACTCAGGACAGATAAAACGGGTGCTTCTTCACAGAGTGCAGCGTTAAAGTGTGGACGGAGCTCACGGCCACAGGATGTTTGCAATGGCCGCTAACTTGGATGACTTTTAGAGGAGACTGGACAGCTGAACAGAGAAGACGCCCATCAATGGCTATTAGCCATGGTGGCTAAACAGAACCTCCTGTCTGAAGGCAGTATACCTCGGAAAGCTAGTTACTAGGGGGGCATCGGGAGGCAGCTGTGACCTCTGTGCTTTGCTTGTGAGCTTCCCTCTTGGCAAAAGGATGCTGGACATGTTGTACTTTTGGTCTGACCCTGCTAAGGCTCCTCTGACATGGTGACAGACGGCGCAGACTCGGGCCTTGATGGGCAGAGCAGAGCTGAAATCCAACGAAACAGTGAAGCATCCCTCCCCAGGCCAGCAGAGCTTGCAATACCGTGAGCGAGCACCGAAGAGTTAACATGCTACCCCATGGCGGTGAGTTCCAAAGGTCATTATGCCTTCAGCAAGGACTGGTGAAAATCCTCAGCTGTGCCTGGGACTCCTTTTCCAAGGCTTTGGGGTCAGAACAAGCTGGTATGCTATACCTGAGGATTTCCACAGCCTTCCTTGCCCTGAAACAAACATGGCCATGGGGGGGGGGGTCCAAATGCCCCATGGAAATGCCCTTGTTTCCATGTGTCCAGTCAGAAGTGTGGTGAGAGGAAAGCTGTGTGAGATGTGGGTTCTAATCCTACCTCCTCTTCCTCCTGCTTTGCCTTCTGATCAGCATCCACCTTACTGGGATTCAAGGCCCCCCCTCTTCCATTTCCTACCTGAGTGCTTTCACCTCTGGATATGTCAGGGAGACGTCAGGATGCCTTCTGTGAACACGCAGTTGTGCGTTCTTTTGTAGCACGTGCCCTCCTTCCTTCCTGCATGGCCACCCACCACCCTGAAATCTGGCCCTCACATTCAGGCCAACAGCGGGAGAAGGGCGCATGTGGTTTTGGCCATGAGCTACTGGGGCAGCTGGCCGACGCTGGTCTATCCATGGTTATAGCCTCAACAAGATTCTCCTGTTCGGGTTTGATCCGGGCAGAAGCGAAGGTCGGCTGGTTTCTTGTTGGTCCTACTCCGGCAGGGGACTTGGTAACGGCTCACTTCAAAGAGCCCCCGTTAGGAATATGCTTTTCTTCGAAGGGCTGCACAAAACTCCCTGGGTGATAAGCAGGTGCAGCGGAGAAAGCAGCACCTCCCTGGTAACAACACCTGACGGCTTCTTGGAGGCCTTTAATAGCTCTGCCCGGGCCAGAAAATATTTGCTTTTCTCTGAGGACAGCAGCAAAGCAAACATGCGGCTTTCCAAGGTCTCAGCCATGCCTCCTCGGATGCCGGCGGTTGAGTTCCTGCTCACTCTCTGAACCAGGCGCCGGTTCACCGGGAAGTAAGAAGGGCGCTCGTGGCTTGGGCCAAAGGGCCATCCAGACGAGCAATACTGTTTCCAAGACAACAGACTTCTCCTTTGGCTTCCCTCTGTATCTGCTACTTTCCAGGTACACTGCCTCTGTCCATGAAGTTTCCAGCTAGGTGTCATGGCTATCAGTCCTCCATTCATTATACATGGAGAGCCAGTGTAGTTAAGAGCGGCGGACTGGGGTTTGATTCCCCACTCCTCCACATGAGCGGCAGACTCTAATCTGGAGTACTGGGCTCGATCCCCCAGTACTCCAGATTAGAGTCTGTCGATTGGGTTTGATTCCCCACTCCTAAACATGAGCAGCGGACTCTAATCTGGAGAACCAGGTTTGATTCCCTGCTCTTCCACATGAGCAGCGGACTCTAATCTGGAGAACCGGGTTCGAGTCCCCACTCCTCCACATGAGCAGTGGACTCTAATGTGGAGAACCAGGTTTGATCCCCCACTCCTCCACCTGAGCAGTGGACTCTAATCTGGACAATGGACTTCGATCCCCCACTCCTCCACACGAAGCCTCCTGGATGACATTGGGAGAGTCAGTTTTCTCCGAACTCTCTCGGCCCTACCTACCTCACAAGGTGTCTATTGTGGGGGCGGGGAGGGAAGGGGATTGTAAGCCACTTGAGATTCCTTAAAGCTAGAGAAAATTGGGGTGTTGAAACCAACTCTTCTTCTTCTTCTATTGAATCATACCCTTGGTGCATCAGTCTTGTCTACTCAGACTGGCAGTGGCTCTCCAGGGTCTCCTGTTGAGGTCTTTCACGTCACCTACCGCTGATGTCGGAGATTGAACCTGGGACCTTCTGCATGCCAAGCAGAAGCTCTACCACTGAGCCACAGCCCCTCCCCAATTAGTTTGCCTCAATCTTTTTAGGCAGTTGTGCTGACTGCGGTGTCACGACTTACCTGCATGAAGAAACTGTCACAGATGTGGCTTCACCAATGCTCGTCTGGGGTCACCACCTCTGGATGCAAGACTGCAGTCCATCCACACATTCAGCTGCCAGCCATCAAGTGTGCAGGAACCATGAGCACCGAGGGCAGCCAGCAGTGGCACACGTCTGTGTGAACAGTCCCTGGAAACCAAAGGATTAAATAAGGATTGAATCTGATTCTGGCAAAAAACAACTTGTGTGGTTTTGAATCCAGGAAAAGCCGTTGTGGCCAGCGGGGGTCTTGACCCTAGCCCAGCCTGTCTGAGCGGCCTGCTTTGTGCCTGATTCAGCCCGCAGTTGAAGTCGGGCTTCTGTTTCTCCCCGCAGCGTCTGAATGACAGCCCCTGTATGTGTACCATCACTTCGAGTTGCATTTCCCACTGCAGGCAGAGGGTCCTGCAAGGAATTCCACCCAAGGGCGAGGGAAGGACATCCCAGAACTCTTCGGGGTCCTTCACAGCAGCCAATGTACCCCACACGGCAAGACCCAGCTTGTGCTCTTGCGCATAAAGTCCGGAGCACATGAAGAACCTCGGACTGATGAGGCGAGCCCCATTGGCAACGTCGATGGCTTTCATCTTATTTTCAAACATTAAAAGGGGACAGGAGTGTCTTTAAGTTGTGCAAAACTGGCCCTGGGACCAGAACTCCTGATCGCTGACGCTATTTTCTAAACGTCCTCACCCCGCACCAAAAGACAGTGGCCAGGATTCAAAGAGGTAGCCAATGGGCCTATGAGACTGTTGACTGGTTGCCCCCTTTTGAATAGAAACTCCCCCCCCACACACACACCTGATCCCAAAAAAGCGTTATGAACGTCCCTTTGTTTTTTAGTCCATGTGCTGTCAGAATCCCACCTGGCGCATCTGTGTCTTTCCAAGGCGCCTCGACCCGTCCTCTGGCTTCATTGGCGTAATCCACAGGAAGAACATCTCTCTACGGCACCCGAACGGTCCTTCTCTCCTCCACCAGCCGGCTACCTGGGGCCAAAACACCTCCCTCTGGCATGAGAACGTCGTCTTCCAGACCTGCGCTGGTGTGATAACATCGTCTTTGGCTTCCAGACAGCGATTTGCATTGTCTCTTCAAGTGGAGAAGAAACCCTGGCCTGGGGTGGCTCCCGGCCCCCAGAGAGAAGACTAAGGCGGCAATGAAAATTGCAGCGCTCTGCGTTTCTCCACAGCTGCCGTATGCCTTGTGTGCTGAGAGCAGGTTTTCTTGTCTTTTTAAAGGCTGTGGGTGTACATCAATTGGCTACAGAGCCGCAAAGGTGCATTGCGGAGAAGTGAGTTGCGAAGCGTTTCTGGCCAGCTGAGAGTGAAGACTCTTCAAGGCCCGATTCAGCCTCATCGGGCTCTTTCCTGACACGACAACCCGAAACTGTAAACGGCTGTACCGGAAAAGGCTGCTCTTCGGGATGTCTGAGCAACAACGTTTTGTAGCGCAAAGCATTTTCTAGTGCGGATGCGCTGGACTTGTCTGCTGTGTGCCGGGTGTGACAGTTGTTGATTTTGGTGCTGCGGCGGCAGGCCCACGCGCAGGGCTGGCTTGGGGTACCCTGGTACCCTCCCGCCCCAAGGTCAAAAGCAGCCACTGATACTTGAGACGCGGCTCTTATATTAGATGAGCAACTGATATTCCCATGAGTCAGGAAAATGGGATTTCACTCATTTGCTGCTCATACTACTAGTGTGGTGGACTGGCTGAAGGGCTGTAAATCCTCTGGCGCACCCCCTGGCCTTCCTCATCCATGAGAGCCAGTGTGGAGTAGGGGCTAAGAGTGGTGGACTCTGATTTGGAGAAGCAGGTTCGATTCCCCACTCTTCCACATGAGCAGCAGACTCTAATCTGGAGAACCGGGTTCGATTCCCCACTCCTCCACATGAAGCCTGCTGGGTGACCAGGAACTCTCTGAACTCTCTCAGCCCCACCTACTTCACAAAGTGTCTGTGGTAGGGAGAAGAAGGGAAGGAGATTGTAAGTCTCTTTGAGACTCCTTAAAGGTAGAGAAAAGTGGGGTATAAAACCCAACTCTTCTTCTTCATGTGAGGTCCACTCTAGACTTTACATCTGGCCCCAGTCAGGCTGGGGTTGCCCCAACCAGACACCGATCTTTGCGCAACCAAACATGACACTGGGGAACCAAAGTTTTCAAGTGTGGCAGGGCCCAACTCGGCCCAAGACCAAGATGTGGTGGGAGGAGGGCTACACCTTTCCGTCCCGTGCCAGTTTCTCAAGCCAAAACAGCCTCAGTGGGATGCTACTTGCCTCACTGCAGGGCTCCACCTGCGCTGAACACTGATGGTACGGTTGTCTAATGCTCGACCAGGTGAACCTCTAAAGACAATTCTAATTCTTTTCCGACATGTTCTCTCCTGTCGTCCGTGTGAAGTATTTTCTGCCACATTTTGCATTTGTTCATGGCCAGTGATACTGCCCTGACCTGGATGGCCCAGGCTACCCCAATCTCATCAGATCTGGAAAGATAATCAGGGTCAGCCCTGGTTAGTATTTGGACGGGTAACCACCAAGGAAGTACAGGATTGCTACGCAGGGGCAGGCAATGGCAATCTACCTCTGAACGTCTCATGTCTTGAAAACCACACAGGGTCGCCGTAAGTCAACTGCAACTTGATGACACTTTTCATTATTGGTGATACAATCACTGGTAGTTTCTCAAGCATTCTGCTTCATGAGAAATACCTTGAGCAAAATTCACTGGGCATTCGATTCCCACTTCATGTGAGGATCCTCATGGGTCCAGAAAGATAGCTAGCTGGTGAATGCTAGCTCCTTCTCTGACTGCCTTGGGAAGATGCGTAAATGTTGCAACTGCCTTTATATAACACGTACACTTCTCCATTGTGCGGCATGACAACCTTGGCAGGCCCTTGTTTTAGTTCTGTTTTTCAAGCTCTTTTACAGACTTTCCATGTCTATTTTTGCCATCACTGAATGGTCTCGTCACGGGTTTGACTGGTGATTCTAGCTTGTTCCGCCAAGTGAGTTTGTACGGGCTTCCCCTTCTTAATCATGCGTCGGTTTCCCTGAAATTGCATTGATGGTGAGACACTTCACGTATAGAAAGATTGCTTCTAGATCTAGGATGTGTAGAACATCTTTCACAAGGATGCAGCACACCCCATTTGCTGCATATGCCGCAGCTGAAGAATCCGTTGCTCACCCCTTCCACAAAGATTTCTTTTGTGCTGGCCAGGACAATATTATCCTTTAGCCTAAGACCGATTTCTGCAAATAATTCCCTTTGGGGTTGTTCATTATCTGGCTCCTTGCACCAAAGTCGAGGGGGCCCAGCCCCAGTTCCGTGTTGCTACATCCCATTTTTCATCTGCAGTCTCCCTCCTTGCAGCCTGGGGCATTTCTGATCTTTGCGTCTGTTGTTCAGCCTTCCTGATCGAGCAATTCTTTTTCAGGTGCCAGACCCTCTTGCCAGGGAAGGAAATGTGTTCTGGTCTCTCTTCAGCCTTGCCACCTGATCTCCTTTGAGAGCTGCTTCTGAGATTTTGTTATCTTTGCACCCTTGGTTTTCCTTTCTGCGGCTGAATCCATCTGTTAATTTGCTCTTAACACACTGCCGTTTGCATAACCGTTACAGTTTGCTTAACCGTTACAGAGTTTGGGCCTTTGTACATTTTTTGGAGTGCGTTCCACATCTCCTTGGTTGTCTCCTTCCTTTTGTGTGCCTAGTGGATCTTCTTCCACCAGTAGGTTTACAATGGCTTTAGCTTGCCTGGTTTTGTGGTCCCCATCTGCTGGACAATCAGCCTGTCTCTGAGAAACCCCGTAAATTTTGACAGCAGCATTTCTATGTTGAATCTCCACAGCTGATCATTCTTGTTGCTCAGCTTTTGCCTCTGAGAACTTAACATATCTGTTTTTTGCCACCCTCTGTCACCTGGGTCAAACCAGACATATGCCAGGAACTTTGTGTTTGAATACCCCAGCAATTTTTTTTTTAACTTAGAAAAACTCCCCTCCCCAAATCAGGCTCTCATATGCCTGCAAACGTTAAAAGAACTTCTTGGAGCTCTGAAGATGGAGCTGCCGTGCTCCTCAGGTTCAGCCTATAATTCCGGTCTCTTTGCTGTCTGTCCTGGGCCCATAACCTGATGGCACTGTGCCCCCTGAGTCCAGCTGACATTAATAAGCCCCATGTCAAAAGGAATTGAAAATCAGCTAGAGACTTAAGCTGCTATCTTGTTCACTGCCTGTTCACATTCCTGAAATAAAAAAAGCAGTTTCTTTCTTACCTTGTCTAATTCTTTTGCGTCAGAGGGTAATTGTGTGGGTTTGCAGCCATGTCAGTCGAATCTAGCTGTGCTTTTGCTGTGTGTCAATGTGTGTCAAAACGCAACCTTGTTTGTGTGTGCAGGTGTAAGATGTGGTAACTTTAGCTTAGCTCACTCAGCAACACTTTTCATCTGCTACCTGGCTGGCATCGCAGCATACCAGTAGGGCTGTTTTATGCCCCCTCTCCAAGGTCCTCTGGCAAAAAGTGGGCTCCAAAAGACATTTGGAGGAATCTTAGCCCAGCAGGAGCTTGTTCATGGCCTGTTTTGGATGCTGCACCAGTAGGTGGGTAGTTCATTCATACAAGTAAACCAAGGTTGGAGTTCTGCAAGCAGAGCCCATAAATTCCTGGCTGCGCATGAAAAATTCCCTCTGTTTGACATCCGAAGCAGTGCCCACTCCTAGACATTCTGTCCCAGGCGTGGCTTCACCTGCTTGGTGCCAGAATGCCAACCTCTGTTTCCTTGTTTGCTGTCATCAAGCCACAGATGGCCCCGATTGTGCTGTCTTTGTGTCTTCTGTGGAAGGTAACTGTGTTATGGCCTCCTGCTCATAAAAAAGGCAGGCTGTCCCTGCATCCCAGCATTAACTCAGCAGCGAACATTGAAAGTGTGAGGCAAACAACACCAGGAGTTGACATCATGTCTGGAAGCGTCTTCCTTTTCCTATTTTGTTGAATAACATCCAGGCTGATGAGGAATTCTGGAGAACACAAAAAGTATGTGTCATTTGGTTGGTCCGGATAAAAGGTATTCTGTGGATTGTGTTCTGGGTTTTTTTATATTTCTGAATTTCATTTCCCTCACTTATGTGGAAGTACCTTAATAATCTCTAAGAACATTTTTAGGAGTTTCCTGTTCTGAGGAAGAGGTGTAAAACTGTCCTATTTCAATGTTTCTGGTAATCCAGGAATTTTGGAATGCTCAATGCTCAGTCTCTGGCTTGTTTAATGCACGACCCTTGATACATGAACATACACACAAAGCTGCCTCATACTGAATAAGACCATCGGTCCATCAAGGTCAGTATGGTCTACTCAGACATGCAGGTAGAGGTCCTTCACCTCATCTGCTGCCAGATCCAAAACTGGAGATGTTGGGGATTGAGCCTGGGACCTTCTGCATGCCAAGCAGATGCTGTGTCTCAGCCCCTCTCACAAACAATACATGGTCTTTTTAGTTGTGGCCAGTGAACTATTACATGAACACACATGAAGCTGTCTTATACTGACTCAGACCATCAAGGTCAGTATGGTCTACTCTGACTGGCAGAGGCTCTCCAGGGTCTCAGGCAGAGGTCTTTCACTAGTCACCTACTGCCCGGTCCCTTTAACTGGAGATGCTGGGAATTAAACCTGGGATCTTCTGCATGCAAAACAGAGGCTCTTCTACTGATCCCAGCCCCTAATAATTCTGATTGCCCTGCCCCAAAGGAATGAGTGAGGCATCTTATATATGTATAATCCTGCCTGCCCCCTTCACCTAAAAACACACAAAAAACCACGTTTTTTTCCAGTCTTGTTAAAATCTATTTTTCTCTGAATTAGGCCTGGGCTGAATTATACTGTCAGAAAGATTGTGTTGTTTTTTCTCCTTCGGTTTCCTTCAAGATAAATCGTAATTACATATTTAAAACATCGGTATGAACAATTTAAGAGCTTATATGCTTCAGGGATTTGGGGGGGGGGCAGTGTAGGTTCTGTGTGGGGGAAGGAACTGATTTATTCATTTTAAAATGTTTACATCACACCATTGTGTGAAGCTCCAGGCAACTTACAGTTTGTTTTTAAAATGGGTTCATTAAAACAATGGCAAACATCAGCCCAAATGCAGTACACTGTCACAAAATTAAAAATTTCTGCACAACAGTAAACAAGGAACCAGGGACCGGTCAGGGAAAACTCAAAGCAGGTTCTCTGCAACCACAATTGCAGGTCAGCAAAAAGTCATGCAAAAGAGACTACCATACGGGCTTTCCCGAAAACGGCCAGCGTCCATTTTCTGGCAGCCACAGCGAAGGCTTAGGAGCAGACTGCAGACAGAAATCACCTCTTGGTCGGAAGGGGCAATGTAATCCATGGCTGCACTGCATCATAGGCTTTGTAGTCTTTTCAACACTCGGCCGAATCATTTGCGGAAAAGGGTTGAAGCGATGCAAGAACACAGAAGGACCAGAATGGGAGTTCTACTTATGGGTAACAAAAATGAGGGACATGCATACTGGATGGGGGATGCACTTCTGGGTAGCAGTGTGTGTGAACAAGATCTTGGGGTACAGGTGGACCGTAAATATGCAGCAACAAAAGAGGCTAATGCGACCTTGGGATGTACCAACAGAGGCATAACATCCAAATGACAAGATGTCAAAGTTTTGCTGTACACTGCATTGGTCAGGCTGCACCTGGAGTCCTGTGTGCAGTTCTGGAGGCCTCCCTTCAAAAAGGATGTGGGCAAAATGGAGTGGGTGCAGAGGAGAGCGACGAGGATGACCAGGGGCCTGGAGACCAGGCCCTGCGAGGAAAGGCTGAGGGAGTTGGGAATGCTTAGTCTGGAGATGAGGAGGTTGAGGGG